>NC_090451.1:257951603-258272191 GCF_031143425.1 Pleurodeles waltl | reverse complement strand
AGTTTGGCGTCAAACATTTTACCGCTGGCTAACGCCATTTCATTGCGCCACTCGGGTGTCAAATTTATACTTTGACTCACAGCGGCGCAAACCACTGGTGTGAGTCATTTTATTTTACTCAAACCAGTGCGTCACGTCATAAAGAAAAACAACGTTAATGTGGCGAAAATGACTGTGAGCCGGTTTAAGACGCCGCAAACCGGATACGTGCCTTTTTTGGCACAATTGCGTCAAAAAGCTGCACAAACACAGCAAAATGTGCTAAGGAGAGCTAAAATGGATCCCAGATGCTTGCAGAGACCCCAGGAAGATCACAACAGACCAGGAACCAGCCAGCAGGACCCACAGAAGACCCAGGACAGGGAGAAGAAGAAAAAGTGTTGCTTCAGTGCAGAGGAGCAGGAAATTCTGGTGAAAGAGGTGACGGAACACCAGCACCAACTGTTTGTCACCTCAAAGTTGCCAATCAGTAGGAGAGAGGCAATATGGCAATACATTGTTGACATGATAAACAGTTTTGCAGAAGAACAGAGAACAGTCATTGAGTGCAAGAAACGCTGGCATGACTGCAAGTGCAGGACCAAGGAAAAGATGGCTAGAAATAGGAAGGCAGCATTGCAGACTGGAGGTGGGAGTCCAGCACCGCAGGAGGCCATGGACCACATGGAGGAGATGCTGGCAGCCGTCATCCCTGAGGAGATCGTCACAGGGATTCAAGGACAGGACAACACAGACTACCAGGAGACAACACAGATGCATGGTAAGTGGCATGGGAAACTAAAATGCACAAATATTAACTGCAAGCTGGGGGGGAACATATCTATTACACAATGCCTGTAAGTCATGATATTCAGGGAGTGGCATGGGTAAAGGCGCATGGCACGGGGGCATGGCCCGTTCAGTGGAAACATGGGGCACAGTACTACACTACACCAACAACCTGTGCATGGGGGTATGCTGCCATGCCAAGGATGTTGGAAAGGTAAAGCCAGGCCAGGAGGGTAGGGTACAACGTTAAACTGGCCTACTGTCACACGTCAGCTGGTATTCTCCCTACTTGAACTAGGGCTCAATTAACAGGCCACATCTCCAAGTGGAATTTAACATTGACAACAGTTGCCACTACCACCTCTTCTGTGTGTGCAGGTCAAGTAGCTAATGGCAGTAACGTCCCCAGGGATCAAACTCACCCAACTTAGAGGCTTCAGGATGACAACGTTATCAATACCCTGAAATCAATACAAATGTTCCAATCCTGTCAAATGTGATTGTCCATAGTTGCTACAAACATCAGCCATTGTCATAAACATTATGAGGTTCACAGCACTAATGTCATACCCATGCTGCATATGTCAGGGTCCACCCTGTGCCTGGGTCACAATAGATCCAATGACACCATGCAACATCCCAAATGTCATACTGCTCAAACAACCGCATTGAGGGGGAGGGCATATGTAACTGGCTTTTGAAATACAACTGCACTGTCAGAGGAGGAACTGGAACACTGCTAGGACCATTAGTGCAATCCAATGTAGCACACTTTTCCCAACATCAGCAGTGCACACTACCAATGCTGACACCCGTATCGTGCCATGTCAATGCAATACATACTATATGCTAGGTCTCAGCAACATATAGGTGGATGTGAAATATCAGAGACTGGGTCAGTTCCAGAATGTTAAGTGTGGTGCAAGTGCCATCAGAACACCCACAGCCAGTGAAACGCCTCACCATGAGAATGGAAGTAGACGGAGGGTTGAGTAGGACAAGAAGGTGGCACTTCACAATTTGGCCAGAACCAACTCCTAGAGGATGTGATGCTGACAAGTCCCCAAACTGACCACAATGCATGTGACATGCAGGTGGGGCATAGGCCTGGGAGGATAGTAATAAGAAAGACAGGAACAATGAACTGGAGCCAAGATCACAATGTGCAACTAATAGAAAAGCAGGCACGTCACATTACAAATCCCACAACACAGACGCACTAATTGTACCATATCTCATTGCAGAGGACAATGGCTCTCCTACGGATATGCCTGTCCTGGACTTCCCTGATGACATGGTTGACGAGCTGACAAACATCAGTCAGCAGACCCTCCAAGATGTCCTTGGGACCCTCCAGACCCCACCTTCAGTCACAAGGAGGAGCACAGAAGTAGCAGTCATCACAGAGGACCCACCCACCACCCCAATTGTACGACCTGCCAGCTCCAACCCAGCTGAGGACTCTGAGGACACTGGCACCAGCTTTGAGAGAACTGTAGTTGGAGTACAGCGGGAGCTGGCCAAGGAGGTGCGGGTGGGGATGCAAAATATGGCAGCCACCTTAGAGGGGGTGCGTTTGTGCATGATGTCAACTGCAGAACAGGCAGCAGCCATGCAAGGGCGAACATCAATCTTGCAGGAACTCGAAAAAAGGTTGAAGAAAATCAGTACAGCTGTAATAGAGTTGAGAAAACACCTACAACAACAATCCTGTCAACGTGTGCACAAATGCAATATTGACCCCCTCAGGGCCGACCTGGCTGCCCACCACAGTGATGTGGCTGCTATACTTAAGAACCAGCAGCTCCTCCTTGCTGCAGTACTGCCCTTAATAGCCCCACAGTTGGCAGCTACCGGGATGTCTGACTCCACGTCTTCAAACACTGAGGTGTGTGTTGCCCCTTTACAACCACCACCACCAAGGGCAGAGGAGACTACACACACATCAGAAGATGGAGACGTGGAACAGATCACCTTCACCCATAAGAGGACCCGATGACACTAGTCCCTGCCACATGGCCACCTATAACTAAAGTCTTGTGCTTTGTAACATGCCAGTCTTGCAACAACTGCACTCAAGCACTTTTCTTCAGCCCACTGTTTATCGTCACCCTGCCCTGTGATTGGCTCTCACTAACTCATTGGCAAATCCTGTCCCTCTGCACTGTCTGACACTTCACCCCAGCATGTCGAATGACATGTCCTTTTGCACTTGTGTAGGATCACAATGGAAGGTGTCACACTAATGGACTCACAATCATGGACAATGTACATATAGCACTACAGCACTTTCAAATAAATAGCACTTACACAACAACTTTGTCTGTGTGTAATGTGACATATCAACCGTGATGGCCATCAGTGATGTGTACCTCAGGTCAATGATTATAGATTGTCAATACAACTGTCCAGAAAGAATGTTGGCTGATAACTATGCACTGTGGTCTGGATTGTACCATCATCTGCCCTTCCTGAGGGTTAATTCTGAGGAAAATAGAAACTGTACACAATAATGCTGTGTTGGACAGAATAACGCTTGCTCAAGGGATGTCTAAGCCAAACATTATTGTATTCAACTTTTTCTTCAAGCCAAAACTTATGAATGTGACATTTGACCCAAATTTTACCTAACACACACCATACTGCATGAATGGATGTGTATGAGTGAATGTACAAATATGTAACCTGGCTGAACATTGTAACAAATGATAGGTGTGAGTTATGTATACCACACTACATAAAAGCATACTACCACTCACCGTGTAAGGCTTCGCTTGGACATCAGGCTGCAAACAGACTTCACACAGTGTCCTTGTGAGAGAACAGGCTGATTGCAGAGGCTCCCTAACTTTTTACCCCCATTTTCCACTTTTTGCTGGTGTTTTCCTGACTCTGATGGCGGCCTGGGTACTGCTAACCAGTCCCGGGCCTGTGCTCTGTGTAAAATCAGTATGCAAATTAGGCTAACTATAATTGGCAAAGTTAACCTACCTATAAGTTCCTAGTATATGGTAGGGCATGGAGGTTTAGGGACCCCAGCATAGTTAGTGCACCCATAGGTGAACTGCTGAGGAGCCCAGTGTCATTTTAAAGGCAGGTCTGCCTTGCTGGCTGCTTTTAAATTAAAGTTATATGCAAATTCGACTTTAGAATTAAAAGTAGTTGCAAAGTCTTAAACTACCTTATTTTTACATATAAGTCACCCCTAAGGTGTGCCCTATGTGCCCCTAGGGCTGAGTGCCATGTAACTATAAGCAGGGACCTTATACAAATAGTTTTATAAGCCCTGGTGAGGTAAAAACAGCCAAATTTGTTTTTCCCTCATTGTAGTGAATGGCCTTCATAGGCTAGAATGGGGAGACTTTATTTTTAATTTTAAAGTCCCCTTTAGTGACAGATACAAAGAGTTTGGTATCAAGTTAATTGTTAAAATAAATCCCACAACTTCCAGTTGTTGGATTTAATATAACTTGTTCAGGTAAAGAGTTTTAAACTTTACCTGAAAAGTTGTCAACTTCAGCCCTGCATTGTTTTCGCTGCTGTGCTCTGATTGGCCAGCCTCTGACAGCCTGACCAGGCTGACTTGATGAGGTGTGGAGTGGCCTGGCTTCACACAAAGAGATGTGCCTGTGGGAAGGGATCTCCCTTCAACAGATGTGAGGCAGGAAGGGGGAGGGCTGCCAAACTGGTCTTCAAAGGCAGAGAAGGACATTTGGAGCAACCCAGCAACACGGCCACATCCTGCAACCCCAGACTTCTAGGTGCCCCCTTGGTTAGATTAGGAGAGGGCAGGAGAGGGGTGTGTTTATGATTTGTAGCCACACCAGTGGGTGGGTTCAGCCAGATGTAACCTCCAAAACTCACGTTCAGCCATGATAGATTTTTGAGGAATGTTGCCTCCTGGGATTGATTTTTGGCACACTTCCCAGGAAGTGGTCATCACAGGGGGGAGGACCCTGCCCCTGATTGGAGAACCAGGACCTCCCTGTTATTCACCCAAGAGCAAGGATAAAACTGGCAGACCTGCACCCACACCTCAGATCCCCATCAGATTCCAACAAGGAAGAACCAAAGGAGAAGAAGGACTGCCCTGCTGGACCCCTGGCCTGCACCTGGACCCTGCACTCTGAAGGACTGCACCAGCTGCACACTTGGGCTTCACCACAAAAAAGACTTTGCCTGGCTTCAACTGGTTCAAGGAGGGACTCCCTGTTTGCTACAGGTGAAAAATTACTAACCAGAGTCCCCTGCACCAACTCCTGAAGAACTCAACCAACTGACCACTGTCCAGTGGCCAAAAGGAGTTTGCACCAGGTGCATTCTGGGAGTTGTAGTCCACACCCCCAAGGATCATCTCAGAGCTTCTGGAACCTTTGGGGTGAGCTGTGGACCCCAAAAGAACCTTAAAGGAACATCTGGGAGAAGATCCAGAAGTTTGGAGAAGTTTGGAGAACTTTTGGAAAAAGCTCCATAGAGGGACCGACCCGCCGCGGCAACTCTAGCCGGCTTGCCTCAACCGTGACCCGGCCTGATTTGCAGGTTCGCCCCAGTGAAGAAAATCTCCAAAAAAGAGACTAAGGGGGTCATTACAACCTCAGCAGTCTTTTAACAAGACCGCTGAGGGACCGCCATGCGGAAGACCGCCAGTAGTGGTGGTTTGCCGCTCGGTGTATTATGACCGTTGGCTGCCCTCCATCGATTTTCCGACAGTGAGCCGCCAACAGCCATACTTGTGGGCGGCGGAGAAGTGGAGGTTGCTCCACCTCCACCGCCACGCCAACAGAACACCACCCAGCTAATCACGTCCTGTGATTCTGCGCGGCGGTGTTCTGTTGGCGTGTGGTGTCGGCGGAGCTGCCCCCATGGCTCCCGTCCCCTCCCGGCAGATCGACGGAACAGGTAAGTCGATCGTCCGTTAGGGGAGGGGGTGGGGGGTGTTGTGTGTTGTGTGGGTGCATGGATGTGTGCGTCTGTGTATGTAGGGGGGTGTGTGAGTGCGTGTATGCTTGCGGGGGTGTTGCATGTTTTGGGAATGAGTGTGTGTATGTCTTTGGGTATGTCTGTATGGATGTGTGCGTGTATGTTTGAATGTGGCTGTACGTGTCTGACTGTGTGTGTGGATGTTGGCATCTATGTCGGTGTGTGCGCGTGTATGTGTGGTGGTGGTGCCTGCGTGCGTGTCGGGTGTGTATGTGTAAGGTAATGTCAGGGGTCAGGGTGGGGAGGGGGGCCCTGCCACCTTTGGGGGGTGGCAGGGGTGGTGGGGGGTGTAGGGGAGGGAGTCGGGGTGGGGTGTGGGGAAGACCCCTATCAGTGCCAGGGAAGGAATTCCCTGGCACTGATAGTGCTTACCGCCATGGATTTCATGGCAGTTCCTACCGCTGGAAATCCACGGCGGTAAGCCGGGTCAAAATACCAGCGGCGGTATTGTGACGGCCGCCGGGCTGGAGACCCAGGTCTCCAGCCCAGCGGTCGTCTCCGCCCTGGCGGACGGAACGGAGAACCAGCGGATGACCATGGCGGTAACCGCCATGGTCATGATTCCTCAGAGTAAGACCGCCAGCCTGTTGGCGGTCTTACCGCCGGTTTAACACCGACCGCCAGGGTTGTAATGACCCCCTAAGTCCGAACGTAGAAAGTTGACCGGGACCTCCCAGCCAGCGTATCCGAGGAGGGCTCCAAGGATGTTGGATCAAGATCCAGGTTTACACCGGTCGAAGGATTTTCACCTCGAAAAAACGACTAAGTCCGAAGGTAAAAATCTCCACCGAAGGCTCCCGCGACGTGTATCCGGAGAAAAGTTCCAGGAGGTCGGATTGGACTGGCAGGTTCGTCCCGCTGAAGAAAATCTTCAGAAAAACGACTAAGTGCGAAGGTAAACTTTTGACCGAGGCCTCCGGCGGGCTGTAGCCGAGCCAGGGTCCATCGCGGTCGTCCTTAAACTTTGACTTTGCCCCGGTCGAGGTGCGATTGGTGCTTTTTTTGTTTCTAGGCACTAGAAAACAATAATCCTTTAAAAATTCATATCTCCGGTTCCCCTTATCCGATTTTCTTCGTTTTTGTGTCATTTTAAAGATATAAATATAATCTATTTTTATAACTTGGTTTTGGATTTTTAAACTGTTTCCTGTATTTTATTTAATTACTGTTTTGTGATATTTGAATGCTTTACACTCTGTCTCCTAAGTTAAGCCTTGACGCTTGTTGCCAAGCTACCAAGGGTTGAGCTGGGTTTAATTTACTGAGACCTAAGTGGAGGTTAGTGGCCTATTGCTAAGTGTAGGTACCTACCTGCCCTTACCAATAACCCATTTTTCAACAGTCCTCAATACCAATTCTGGTTGCAAAGTATGTGAGATTGAAAACATACATCAAAAGTTTACAACACTTTGGGATACATAGTAACCTTGAGTGATGGGTGCAATTGATGGCCGAATCTTAGCCAAGTAGCTTTGGTGTAGCTGCCAGTGTAACAGCTCAATTGGGATTTGGCTGCAGGATGGGACACAAAGGCTAATACTAAAGAGACACTGTTCACCCATGCCAAGGCCCTGATCCCCAAGCATGTGACGCATACTGTAAAGGGTTACCTAAATATTTATTTAACAGCAAAAACAGAAGCGAAAACCAGGGGGAACACCTTATCTAACCTAATCTATCCTAAATACACATTACCCACAACTGGCCCTAACTAACCTAAGCTAACCTTACTTATCACATTTAACTAAACACTCTAAACATCAACCCCTCACCCCCTTTATAAGACGGGACACATGGAGGACAATATATACTAACATAAACACATACTATCTTATACTATACAAATATATATTTTTTTGTATTTTTATGTTTTATATATATATTTTTTTTAAACACCAAAGCCCCAACATCATCAACACCCAACACACATAATAAAAAACAGATATTAAAAGTATCATACCCCCACCCCCAGCCACTACTATTAACTAAACTAACAGCCTATTCTAACCTAACACTAAGCCCCCTAAACCCACTAAGTAAAAGAGCAAGGAAAGAGGAGGGAAGGAAGGGAATCATGGCTGAGGGTAACGTGTTTATAAGTTCGCCCTCTGCAGTGTCTTCCTTATGGTACGCACCCTTCTATTCACTTGTGTCACCTCCTGCTGCAGCCTGTTCATTTTCCTCAACATACGGCCAATGTTTGGTTGCATCTGCTGAAAATCTGCTGGGTCAATGACTGCAGCAGGGGTGGTTTGGGTGCCAGTTGAAGATGTATGTCCCCTTGACAGTGCCATGCCTGTAGGAGGAGGTGCAGGTGGTGCTCTGCCAGGTCCTGGAGCAGTGGAGGTTGACGGTCCAGCACAGGTGCCTGCTATGGTTGGTGCCACCTGAGTGGTAATGGTGGTGCTGGTGGCTGTGTTGGACACCGAAGGGCCCCCAGGGACAAATGTCCTCCACACTCTGGAGGCTCTTTCATGGGGATAACGCCTTGCCATGTTGCAGAACCCAGACTCCACATCCAGAATGTGGCGGTAACGCATCGCCCTGCGCTGAAACTCCTGAATCTGGATGGGATGCATATTGGCAGCTGTTAAAAAAAATATAAAACCAAACATTAGGTACTTCATTGTGTGATATGGCTCCAGAAGTAAATCAGACAATACATCTAATGTAACAGAAACAGGCCATATCGTCATACAGATCACTGATTGTCCCTGAGGAAGTACATGCCAACGCAGCCTACACATGTCCTATCAAACAGCACAGCAATGCTCTAAAAGATGGGTAACAACATAAATGACCTATGCATCATTGTTCAGCCATTTGTCACGTAAAAAATGCTGCAAGTCCTCCACATGTCAGAGGCTGACTAATGGCTAACTTCTGGATGACAATCAAGAGCCACAAGATCTGTGAGTTGTAAATGGAATTGCCAGGATAGAATGCAGTTGCTAATCATGGGTGTGTATCCTAGTTTTGGACAAGTGACTCACAGATTTACATGTCTGTGTACTAAACTTGGATCATCAGTCCTAGGTACACATTTCATAACCCTACGCCTGTGCCTGAGGGGGGATGGACAAGCAACAAATACTTTCAAATATCAAGGACACCCAGGAAGCTTTGGACAGCTGTACATGGGTTTGGGCAGTCCACCACACCGAAGGAGGATATCCAACTAGGATACTCCCAAACCTTGGACAATCCCATCCACATTTATGTTTGGAAATGTAGACAATTGTCAACATCATTTCCTCCCAGTAACACATGACTTACAACAAGCAGATAGATGCAAACACACGTCTGGCCATGAGCTGCATCCACACCTAGGCTATTGGACTCAAGTGCCTCATACACGTAGCACAACAAGTGGAGCTACGTGCTGCTAGGAAGTCAAACATACAGTCAAACATGTTCATTAGTGAATAGGGACACTCAAGTCTGTGGGTAAGACTTTGGCATCCCTATTCTGTGAGAATCAGGGTCTGACTTGCTGACTAAATCTCAAATATGGTCCTCTGCTACATTTTCTCAATATAAGTTTTATCCACAAAAGTGACCCTATTCACATGGCTGCCTACAGGGCTGCCCTACAATCCCAAAATATGACTAGATGCTAATGATTGCCCAACTCAAAGATGGAAAAAAAATGATACTCCACTCAAGGAACATATCCAATCATTGACCAGCGTATCATACCTTGCTATGTCTCTAACACACGGGAGTCAATCACACAACATCAGCAAACACAACACAGAACAGAAATATCAACACTTACTGGAAAGGTCTGGGACGCAAATCGAGCCACCTCTCCGATAGTGTAGGGGGCAGGTCCACCTGTAAAGCACGGAAAGGAGAAATGTGCTCAATGTCTGTGCACTGTACAACACTTCCAAATACAATTACTGTGTGTAAGATTAAATCAGAAAGTCAAGCCTCTCAGACATGACGATACTGCATCCAACATACCACTGCAAACATGTACAGACCCGGGCAATCCAGTGAGTGTTACAGACATATCTGCACACATGCAGTGGCCCTAACTATCATGTGGTGGCAAACATGCTCCATCATTTGTTTGCAGACTCATTTATGGAGAGTATTCCTCTCATCATGTATATCCATGAGAGACATGCAAATCCACTTTCCTGGAGGACTGCAATACCAGTCACCCACTTTTTGTGACTAAGACCAATGTAAAACACACAGGTACAATGTACAGAGGGCCAGGTATAGTTGTTACCCCTCAATTTGTATCATTTGCTTTGTTTTATGTTGCATAGCTATGGTAACTTGCACCAAACATTTTGATATGAACCCGTGTGCATTACTTTTGGCATCCATCCCTAATTTAATTGTGGCACAACAAAGTCCAAATATCAGTTTAAGATGTTACCTGAGGTCAGCTATAACATGTTACGTATGTGTCAGAATCCAGTTCAGACATGTATCAGAAATAGAGGGACACATTATTTCTTGAAAATATCTAGATTCAAAACATGTCTTTCCTGGTACACTCACAGACCATGCATAAAACATATGTTAGAGCCACATTTGCATCATCTATTGATGTGAAGGCAGCAGTAATTTACAGGCTCCTGTTGTGTTTTGTAAGTTAGTGCAGCTGTTGCATCAACAAATGACGGTAATGTGTAGGAATTATTGTATAGCCCATGGCAACTGTATGTTTAACTTGCATTCCACATGTCCAAAAACATTGCATGCAGCATATGAACAAATCTGCTACTGTCACTACAGAGTATTTAAATGTGCACATTACTCTGACTTGTACTCACCAATAAGCCACCAATCACAATTTCCAGGTGGTCCAGCAGGTCTTGCTCCCTGGCAACCAGGTCAGCCTAATGGTGCTTCAGCTGGTGGTAGTTGCGCGGTGGGTTGTAGAATCTTTGGAGATGGTACAGGACCTTGGCCCACCGGAGCCTCCTTGCCTCTGTGTGATACCCCTGTATCACACGGCCACCTGCTTCAATCATTAATGGTAGGAAGAGGCACACCAGCCAAATAAATCCCCCCAGGTCCTCCTCTCCCATCCTACTAAGACGAGGCCTACCCAACATGCTTGCAAAAAATAGGTAATAAAGGGGTACAGAGGAAAATGAAGGGAAAGTAGGAGAGGGCCATGAAAACAAATTAACACTAAAACAGCCCAACTACCCCCAAACTAACACTACCCACAACAGACTCCCAACAGTACAAAGAAAAATGTATACACCAGAAATGACAAAAATACACTTACACAGGATACCACAGACATTTAGGAAACACCAAAAGACAATTTAAAGACCACACAGGAGACAAATTCACAAAATGCACAGAGAGGCAAGTCAAAACACAGCCACACAGTCAGGAAATATCACAGACTGCTAAGTGAAAGTGAAAGTACACTCACTGTACCAATTCTGTAAACCGGATATCCTATTACATCACTTCCTGCCTCAAATGCGGTGCGTTTTTATTTGTATGCGTCAAAATATTATAACGCTTACAGTCTGTGCGTAATTTGTTTTACGCACATGCTTAGAAATTACCCTGCATCCACATTTTCTATTACTTTTCATAGTTAACCAATTTCATGGGGTACAGTGTGGGAATTACAATTCAGTGCCAATGGATGCATCATGGCAGTGAGTGTTATTTTCCGATGCATATGTGTCATTTTTTGACGCATGTGCACCTTTTTTGATGCGTAGGCATAAACATTTCTGTCTTTGACTGGGTTTGGGTCATTTCTCATTTTTAATAGTACATGACAGGTGTGACAATACAGAGATAGGCTGTTTTCACCTACATTGTACATTCCGGTGTATGGGCACATGTGACATATCATACTACTGCGGACCATGATCCTCTAGTTATTGTACCGGATTTGCACTCTTCACTGACGCAATAGATGGCCAAACGTGTGGAACACAAATAGGTATTAACCAGTTTGGGCATGTTTTGCATGAATAGAGGATAGCAAGGCTACGCAACTCAATACAGTAACTCAATGCCTGTGTGTCAATTTGTGTGAATTGGCTCTTAGTAATGTAGTTGTTAATCAGGAACAAAAATGAATAAGGAAAATACACAGTGAGCAGACTGAGACTGGTCAAAGCTGGAACAACACTGTGGAAAATGAAAACTTTATTTGTCTTGTGTGTTGGAACGTAACACAATAACCCAAGGCCTGTGATACACAAGTTATTTTTACGACAATGCATAACAGTGTTATAGATATAATGACAGTTTTTATGGTATGCCGTTCCAGGTAGCTGCAAGGGCGGTGCATGTTCAAATGGCTGGTCTGTATGGAGGTGCTCACAGGTGTGTGCAGCTTCAGTCTCTCACAAGTCCTGTAGGTGAGAATCAAGTTCAAAGGCCCAACAGTGCCTTTCACATGGGAAGCAATGTACAGGTGATTACAGGTCCTACAGACTACAAGGCAGTGCATTATTCAACCAGAAGTACATGCAGACAGAAGAACAATGACTATGCATACCATACTAAAGAAGGAAGCACACTGGATTCAGAATGTGAGTCTGGGTGTGTGTAGATGAGGGATTATCTTGGGACAAATATTCAATTTCCAGGGCACTCTGAAGAAGGGTGGGGTGAGACAGGGAACATGGCAGCAACAGGACGTATGACCTGGGATGGCATGTGCAGGGGATGTCTTGTGAGCAATGCTAGTCATACCTGGGGCACTTGTGCTATCCATTTGCTGCTTATATGGAATTCTTGTCACACATACTCCTTGCAAAGATAGCTGATGTAACACTTACTGATGTCAAGGGTCTGGTCATATCTTCTTGTTAACAGTGCAATAGCACATCCACTGTCTCATGTATGAGTTATTTTTTGTCCATATTGAATGATGGTGTCTTAGTTGTGTGCCATATGTTGCAATGAACCATGTTGCCAACATGTATGTGTGAAATAGCTGTGCTCCTCTGATATTGACCTTCAAATGTGAAATGGACAGGGTATATGCCATTTGCAGTGTGTATGAAGTTGGGTGTACATTCATACCCATCAAATATGATATGGATTTTTCTGTATCCTAATCTGTATTTCTGCAATGCTCAATGAGGCTACACTCTGATTATGATTCTTAGGGATAATGTTATGCAAGAATTATTCACCAGACCATGATATAGTGAATAGAATAGGTGTTTATTGACCTATTGTAAGACAGTGGTGATGGTGAGTAGAGTTACAAGAAATTTTGGACAATATGTTGTCGCCGACGTAATCCTGCAGCTGTGTTTGGATGGTCCCCCTCATGTTGATGGACAGCATCCTCCTCTTCCTCCTCTTCAGGCATTTGTGGGTCGGGTTCATATAGGGGAATGATCCTCCTTACACATATGTTGTGCAGGATGGCACAGGTCAAAATGATTTTGCACACCATTTCAGGTGAGTATAGGAGGCTGCCTCCGGTGATGTCGAGGCACCGGAATCTTGACTTCAGGATGCCAAAGGTCCTCTCGACTACGGTGCGTGTCCTCCGATGTGCCTCATTATAGGCACGCTCTGATGCTGTGCTTGGGTTGGCAAATGGGGTCATGACCATGGCTGGATCTCATACCCCTGATCAGCTGAAGGAGAAAATGAGTGAGAAAATGTTGATGTTGCTTGCACCATGATTCTCACTTTGCATGGCAGTAGTTTTTTGTGTTGTCTGTGACTCATCGGTGTTTGTGTTATTGTGTGGAATCGTAGGCTTCTAGGATGTACCAACAGCATTGGGTTGTTTCCTTATTTGAAATGGTGTTTGGCTGATTGACCGGATGTCAGTGGTATTTTTGTAGAGTTGCAGTACATTATGTACTCCCTTGCATTATGTCACGTGAAAGAGGTGTCCATGTGTCTTAACTGGGTTTGACATGATACTTCCATACACAAAATCCATTCCACAGTGGTGGTAACACGGTTGCATCTATATGGCCTGAACATCCCATCCAATTTAACTTATACACTAGAATTAGTTGACAATTGACTATGCACAAATATCCCATGTGTGACAAATTCTATGCAGACCTATTTCTCTGCCCTTGCCAAGTCGACTCAGGTTCAAACTTGTACCTATACTACTGAACATGTTCTAGTTCAGCTGGCTAATTGGTTGTGAGGTTGTCATTTTGAGTGTTAGAAGGTCCATATGCCTGTACATCTGTTGTGTGTGTGTGAAATTGTCTCAATCCGTATGTGTAGCAATGTGCACTTTCAACATTGTCACATCAATATGTGTTCTTAGCACAGTCCACTTGCTTATTGGTAGTGGGCAATGTGAGAGCAGGAGCCATGTGAGATATTGGTACAGCCTCAATGATCCCATGTCACCTTCATTGTAGTCATTATCATGCTATGTGTGTCATGGTGTATGACCTGCAGCAAAACACATTACACAACCCTTACACAGTACTTATTGGTTGGAAGGGTGTTTGATTGAGTGTTATTGATGTGATATTGAAAGATTAATCTTCAAAGTTGTACTGCCAGTTAAGGCCATGTCATTGTCATTGTGTTGTTTTAAATTGTTCCCTTGTGTCTGTGAAGTGGCATCTTTTATTTGGATCTGTCATTTGTCCAAAGGTGTGTATCCAAATGGGTGAGGATATCAAACATGCCTAGCGGTGTCACAACCTCAGTGTGTTCCTGGCCATGTGTCAATGTAGTGGTGTATGTGTTGTTTGTCCTAGAGGGTTGTTGTGCAGTGTGTATATAAGTAGGTTTCTGTACTTACCAACAAGTAGGCCAATTCCACGTAGTCCATCCTGGAAGTGTTGATTGATGGTGCAGTGGCGGAAGATGAATAAATCATGTACCCCAGGATACTTTGCCACGATGTTGATCAATCCCCGGTGATCGACAATGGCCTGCACATTGATGGAGTGTGTGTGCTTCCTGTTGCGGTATAGATGTTCAGTTGCAGCAGGTGGCTCAAGGTGTACATGTGTGCAGTCAATGGCACCAAGCATGTATGGGAAGCCGTTGATTTGGTAGAAACCCTGTTTGGTCTCCTGCTGCTTCTGCTGTGTTTTGGGGAAGCTGATATGGTGGGGTGTGAGGGACATGATGGCATCCAGTACTTTAGATAGGAAGGCAGAGAATGAGGGCTGTGAGATCCTGGCAACCAGGGCACCAGTGGTTTGAAAGGAGCCACTTGCCAACATGTGGAGTGCAGCTAGCAGCTTGGTTTCTGGTGGAATTGTGTGGGGTGTCTGCAAACTGGGTGCCAACTGGGGCTCAATGTTGCGCAGAAGCTGCTGAATGGCTTGCCAGTTGAACCTGTACCTCTGGATGATGTCTTGTTGCCGGAGTCCCAGAAGGGTTGTCCTGGTGCGGAATATTCTCTCCTGCCTTCTGCGTTGCCTTTGGGGTCCCTGCCGGTGTTGTAGAAGCTGCTGTTGTTGGTCCTGTGCTCTGCATCGGCTTGCATGCTGGATAAATAGCACCTCCATGTCTTCCTTTTGGAGCTCTGCTTTTGCTTGTGTGTGTTTTACTTAAGTATTGGTGTGTTTGCCCCATTTTAACACCTGCCCTGACCGAGGCGTTATTTTTTTACTCAAATCCAGCTGTGCGTCATTTTCCAACTCCGCCTCCTGGCCGTGCGGGATTTTTGCACGGTAGCATAACTATGGCGCACAGGTGTTTAAGTCATTTTTTGGATGGGAACGCCTACCTTGCATGTCATTAATGCAAGGCGGTTTCCCGCATCCAGAAAATGATGCACACGGCAGAATTTTGACGTTCGCGGGCTTGGGCGTCTAAGTATAAATATGGTGCACGGTTTGCGCCAAATGTGCGTAAAAAAATTGTACGCACATTCGGCGCAAACAGAGTATAAATATGAGCCTAAGTATCTTTACAGACAGGCAGTATGCATTTGGAGTAACAAATGATTTTAGCCAGTTGTGGGTGATAAGGGTATTTCTCACCTCCGCAGGCCAACAAATACAGCATGCATCATTTATTGCTGATCTTTCACAAGAATTGCTCCCACCCATAAAAGTTGCTATAGTCAAGTATGCAACTCATACGTCTGCCAAAGACTATGGCCCTCATTCCGATTTTGCCGGTTTTTGGGCAAGACCGCCATGCGAAATGCCGCCACCATACCACCAGTGGTGGCGGTACAGCGACAGCCGTATTACGAGTCACAAAGAACAAACTGCCTAAATACAGCCACAAAACAAACACCGTCAGGCCGTACGACGGTGAAATGCTGACTGATCTACTGCCGGCCCACCACACCGACTCTATTCCGACCACCCTATCACAAGTCATTTTTCAGCACAGTGGCACATGCATGGCAGTAAACCAACCACACCGCTGCAGTACAGAAATGCACTGCCAAAAGTATCCAACACCCCATTGGACAGTTTGAATACCCCATACCTAAAACACATACACACACCTGCTCATGGGACCATATAACACCCCCCACACACCAACAATCCCATGAGATTACCACAACCAGCCAGAGAGATATGAGCCATGAAGCACACCCCATACACAACAAACACCTGCACATTTTCCACACACTACCACCACAACCCACCAGCACTCAAATCCAAACACCCCCACACCACCAATCACCCTGCACTGCACCCTACCCAGACAGCACTCCCCCAAACATGGCATGTCAGAAGCACCCACAGTTCACACAAAATGAGTTGCGGGTCATGGTGGACGCGATCATTATAGTTGAGCTACAACTGATGGCAGTCCAGGTCCTGCAAATATCATTGACCAGGAAAACTGAGTTATGGCAGAGGATCGTCAACAGGGTCAATTCAGTCATCACTTATCCACGCATAAGGGAGGATATCAGGAAGAAGTGAAAGGACCTCAGGGGAAAAGTCTGTTCCATGCGTCCAGGCACAGGATTGTCCTGAACAAGACTGATGGTGGGCCCCCAACTCCTTGAATTAACATCCTGGGATGCGAAGGTCCTGGACATCATGCATCCAGAGGGATGCACTGGAATTGATGGAGGGCTTGATACTGGTAAGACAACAATATCCCCCTTCAGGTAACAACCACTCCTAACCAGCATGCCTACTCACCACCTACCAATCGCCTATCCACCCCATCCAACACCACTGCAATCCCCAATCACCCCACACCCCTCCCCTGCATACCACACTACCCCTCTCCCACCATACCCACCCACTCCTCCTCAATGCACGGATAATGATCACAACTCCCACAATGCATCAACCCCCCACACAGCTAAAATTCACTGTACCACTTCACAGTGGGACACCTACATGGACAACCATATAACAGATCACACCTACTGTTTGCTCCGACTGCCTCCTAACACATGGCAATGAGAGCAATGCCAACCAGTATCCACAACCCACCATGGCACATAGAAACCATGGCACAGTCCCCGTAACCAAATCAATGTCTGCAGTGCTGCAGCTGTCATTGCCATCACTGGGAAGCAGATTAAGCCACTGCATGCACCACACCATGAAAATGACAATTACACATCCACATACAAACTCTCCCTCTTTCCATCCACAGGTAACCCTGCCACTGCTACCCAGCAGAGGATGCCAGGGTCCGACAGCCATGCCCCTGATGAAGGCCCCAGTGGATGTTTGGGTGGGGATGAGTTGCCTGGGCCTACTAGTGCAACTGGACAGTCCACTCCCAGCATCCCCACCCATGGCACACCAGACTGCCCATCCCGTGTGGCAACAACACATCAGCCAGCCCCTCCTCCCCAAACCTGTGCCCAAGGTACCTCTCAATCAGAAGTGTGCCACACAGTACAGGGGCCAGAGTCAAGGGCACAAACCCCAGATAATAAAGGGCCTGGTGCCACTGGGAGTGGGCACACTGTGCCAGGGGCACAGGCACAGGGGGATAGTGGCTGTTGGAGGAGATTAGTGGCCCAACGGATGGGGCAGACACAGCTGGCTGCCCAGGAGGCCCTCACCCAAATCCTGGGTGCATACCACCAAACCCAAGATTCCATGGGCCAGATCCTCGCCACTGTGAAGGAGACCCAGAGGCTGCAGAGTGAATATCATTGAGAGGTTATGCAGAAGTGCAGACCCACAATATCACCATGGCCTCCATGGGAGGGGTGCTGCAGGAACCCACCACCATCCTGCGTGAGTCCATCTCCCACCAGCAGGCCCCTTCCACTAGCCACATCAGTTCTGAGTCCTCCACATCAACGGCAGCTAGTGGAATAGAGGCCCTGCCACAGGACACAGCACCTCTACCCCTGTAGCCGATGAGCCCTCACGCAAGCGAGGATGTCCAACCAGACATCCTGCCACAACTGTTGCCAAGACCACTCCCAGGAAGTGACCCACTCCTGAACAATTTCCGTTGTGTGTCACTGAGGCTCCCTGTTGACTGCCCACTGTCATGTCTCTGTAGTCCCATGGCCACCATACTGGACCCCGACTACCCACAGCTGCCCAAGTACTCTGATGAGCCCACCCTCTATGACCCCACTCATCACCCCTTGCACTTGTACATACCAAATAAACACCATTGACCACAATTACTGCCTACGTCTTTATTTTAATGTGCACGAAAGATACAGCCATTACGTGTGCAGTAGTTAACCCAATGTCCTGCCAGTGTATGTGTGCGTGACAGAGGGGGAACAAAATGTAGCAAGGATTACAGTGGAGCAGGCATTGGCTGTAGAAATGAACCAAGGGCGGCAACAGGTGAAGCAGGGACCAGAGTGCACCACAACCATGTCCTGAAAGTAGAACAAGACCGGGACATCATTCACTATAGGCATTACACATGGCAAATCAACACCCATGTACTGTAAGTACAGGAAGCCAAGGTTGAGATGGCAAGTCCAAAAAATATGGCCATGACAAACCCACATCCACAAGACACACCTCCCAAATGGTCCCTCCCTCACAGCTAACAGAGTCACACATTAGGCAGTTCACACTGCCACGAACAGTAATGTTGCACTGCCTCCCAATGTCGAATCCCAGTATAAGATGCAATACCGAGGATACCACAAAGTCTGCCACACATATTGCACTGGATCAGGCATTTCAGGGAACAATGGCCTTGCACAAAGATGTCACAAGTGCAGCAACACAGGATGTGAATAGCACGGACCTATGCATAATAACATTCCAGCTCATTCCACATGTAACACCCCCCCCCAAACCGCCCAGACAGATTTCCAATATCTCCAGTTATTACAGACAGCAGGTGGTAGCATGGCACAAGGCAGACAGTTTTTCTGGACATATACCATACATATGATACATACGTGTATCTCAGTGGAAGTATTGTCATATCAGCTCTGCTCTAGAGTCAGCTGCATCGTCCTCATCTTCCTCATCATCACTCTCCATGTCCCCTTCATCAGATACTGATACAGTTGCCACCTCCTCTGAATCCAGCAATGGGATGTGACGTTTCAGGGCCAGATTGTGTAGCATGCAGCAAGTAACAATAATCTGGCACACTTCCTGTGGTGTGTAGAGTAGGGCACCTCCGGAGATGTGTAGACACTGGAATCTGGCGTTCAGCAGGCCAATGGTCTGCTCAATCACCTGTACTATTTGTACTTGTACTATTATGGGCCTCATTGTACCTGTTTTAATCAGCTGTAGTCGGAGGCCTCACGGGTGTCAGTAGCCAGGGAAGGTTGGGTTAGCCAGAGTCACCTGTGTGCACAGAGGTAAGTGTCATGTCAGGACCAGGAGAGTGTAGTATAGGTTGTGAAGAGTGTTGAGAGCAGAGGGGCACACATATGCAAGTATACATACTGATGAGGCAGGCCCAGTCCCTCTGTAGTGGTGCCATCATGTGTGGAACGGTGCTGTTCCACAGAATGTAGGAGTCATGCACAGAGCCAGGGAACCTGGCTGTCACTTGTGTGATATATTGGTCAGCTAGACACACCATTTGCACATTGGTGGAATAAACATTTTTACAGTTCCTATACACTTATTCACTCCTCCAGTGTGGGACCAGGGCAATGTGGGTACCATCTATGGCCCTTTTCATATGAGGGACATGTGGCAGATTGTAGAAGGCAGCTTTCATAGTGGGCAAATCAGCAAATGTGGAAACCTGATGAAGCTGGCCATATGTTGTAGCAGGGCTCATGGGACGTCCTTCAGGATGTTGCTGAACATGGGCTGTGACATCCCTGCTGCCAAACCCACAGTCATCTGGAAGGACCCTTAAGCAAGGAAGTGGAGGACTAACAACAGCTGCACTAAAGGAGGGATAGCATCAGGATGACGAATGGCAGGCATTATTTCTGGCCCCAGCTGGGTCACCAGATCCCTGATGGTCTGACGGTTCAGATGATAGGTCTGTATGACGTGTCACTCTGCCAGGGTGGCAAGGTTGACTAGGGGCCTGTACAACAGAGCATTCATCATCCTCAACCTTCCACCTTAACTGCAAATGGGAGGGGGTAGAAATCATGATGTGCAGCATTGATTGTGTGGACGCATTTCAGCTGTGCACAGGTCAACAAATGTCACCCATGATGCACCTTAAATACCTTAAATGCACCCTGAATACACATTGCACATGAAAAATGGTACCCACCTGTCCTGCATGCACTGGACAGATTGGAGTGTGCTGATCCCGCCGGTGTAACACGTCATGACGGTAAGCGGTCTAAATTGCCATTCATCTCCTCATTGGTTATCATGGTTGCCTAAGGGAGAAAGGAGCCAATGGTGATCGCCACTAATATTAACGATGTCCGCGGCAGCTGTGTCTGCCGTTTCATGTGCTCATGTTCATTAGACTCCTGACAGTCAAGCATAGAAGACCTCCACTGCATGTGCTGCTGTGTTCTGACTCTTGTAGCCAAGATGTCACGTCCTGCAGGAGATAGGGCCCCAGCCTTCACCCAGGAGGAAATGGAGAAGCTTGTGGAGGGTGTCCTACCCTTGTTTGGACAGTTGTATAGGGCACCAGAGCAACAGGTGAGGCCAATGAGACTGTCCTGTTTTTGAGTGGTGCATAAAGGGATGGGGGTCTTAGGATGAGTCAGTGTAACTGGAGAATGGACATGGGTGAGGAGTCTGAGCCTATGTGGATTGATGACATGTGAGTGTGTTTGTGAGATGTGTTCTGTGCACTGCTGTCCCTGTGATGCCACTCCACATTAATTTGTCCTTTTGTCTGTGTCACCCATGCAGGTCAGTGCCCATCAGAAGAAGGGGATATGGCGTGCCATCGCCAAACAAGTCCGGACCCTGAGGGTCCATGCCCGGAGGAGCAGCCATTCAGAAAGAGGTAGGAGGACCCAAGACACTGGGCACGGAAGACCACGGAGGCCTAGCTGGGGATGTCCTACCAATGTGGGAGGGGTGCCCTTTGGACCCTGACCCCTGACGGCCCACACTTTGGTGGTGGCCTACCCTGAGGTGGATGGGCACTTGAGGGCAGCACAGCAGCCGTGACGGTGTGAGTACACACTCTCACTTACAATGTGTTGCCATTGTGGCTCTGGGAAGCTGTAGTATGGGTATTAGGTGGATTCATGTCCACTTTAGGTGTTAGGCAGCCCGGCAGGATTCACATCATGAATGTGTGGTCATGCACTCTGTGATTGGAGGTGTAGTTAGCACCAATGTCGTATCTGTGTTGTCAGCTACTACCAAAATGTGCTAGGCAGCACATGCCAACAAGATCATTATGTCTGTGGTGTCAGGCTATTGTAATCAGTTGATGCCAACCACTGTGCTGGGGTGACTGTTGAGTCCTCAATCTGCTGCCAGGTACTGTATGTGTAGTGAGGTAGGGTGGGCCAAGATGTCACTGTGCAATTTGACAATGGCCTAGTTGGCATGCCAGCTAGCCATGCAGGATTATGTTGGTTCTGTAGCTCGGCAACAGTGTCTCCACGGGCATGTGAAGAGTGCAGGTCCTGGGCAGGTGTGGCAGGTATGCCTCTCACCATGTATGCAATTGCATCTGTATCAGCATCAGTGATATACATGTGGATTGTCGTAACTGGCCAACTCACCTGAAAAGCAGGATGTCTGCAGGGACAATGGTAAGCCCCCGACCTCCTGGAACACCTCTCGGCACTTCCTGGTGGACACAGAAACCCTGGCAGGTGTCCCAAAAGGAAAGGGGAAGTGGAAGAGAAAGAGACAAAACACTGCCACGTCTTGCCAGTCCAGCCAGGCACCCTGTATCTTCGGGGGCAGGTCGTTGTTGACAGAGTGATAGTAGAGTTAGTGCACTCAACTTCCTTGAAACTGAATCTCTCTTTCTGATATGGGCACGGGAGCAGTAGAAGAACACCGGGATGCTCCAGCACTTTTTTGGGATACTAATAACTGTTGGCACAATTACTAACACTGCATTACCAAAAACCCAAACTGAGTACCATAACAATAAGTACTGTGACACTAGGGCTGGCTTCACAGAGATTCACTGTTGCACACTACAACTAGAGCTGTGGTTGCACTTATCATGCACAAGAAAGACAAACAAGGGCATTAATTATATCACATATAACTTTCCTGCATGCATAGGGTTAAACTAAAAGGAACAAAAACAATCCAAGAAATACAAATGTCCACTCTGGGTTCAAACAGTTAGGGTGGCACAGTTTGGTTTGGTTTGACTGCATGTGTGAAAAACCCTTCAAAAAGCAAATTCCTCAAACCTGAAACACAGGCATGAATGACACAATTTAAAATCCAAGAGTTATACTATTAGAGAAAGAAAAGTCATGTAAATGCGCTTTTAAAATAGCACTGTCACTTTTTGTAGTACTTGAGCTCTAGCAGATTTCCTGAACCACATTTAGGCAAGTAACTACAATCATAATGTAGAATGTTCAGAAATGCGTTTGTCTCTTCAAGATAAGCACTCTGCCAAAATACGAGGTTTGAAATACACCAGCTGTTCTAGGAAAGTGCGGCGCTCAAAGAACAAACTCCCTGGAGAATACTGGTCACTTAGCTGCAGTCTTTTCCGGAGTGCTGGAGGAATGCCTGGTGTCAGGTGGTACATGAACGAAGAAAATAATTGCCTCAAAAATCCTGAATACGAGGATGACAGCAGGGACTGGACTGCCAAGTCAGATGCTGAGATCAAGAAGCAAAACAAAGCCAAGCAGGGAGGCATGCTTCACTCTGCTATGTATAGCCAAACATGAAAGCAGTTGAGTTTCCAAATGTGGATGAGTCACCACACCCAATTAAAAGCACATGTCTACACTTGCTCACATTAGCAAACAAGCAGTGGTAAAACAAGCATTGATAAAACCAATTGTGTAACACAGCACATTATGTTTATTTAGAAACATGAAGGTTTAACCAAGAACAGAGATATGATTTAACCCTAATCCCTGGGGATGCTGACAGATAACGTAGGAGGCACCTTGGGGATTCCTGACATGGATTGCCGTGGATTCCCCCGTTGTGTTCCATTGTTGTAGCATGTGTAGCTAAGGGCATGGCGTGTCATAGCATGGCATCAGTAGATGTTGTAGTTACTCTGTGTGACTTTTATGCTGCCATTGACCGATTGCACCCTGTCTCTCTCTTTCCCACCTGCCCTCTCATCCTCTGTGTTTGTGTGCATCAGCATCATCTGAGGAAGGAAAAAGGGCACTACTGAGTGGGGATGCTTTAGTCCTCAGGACCCAGGAGGTTGATACCAGCGGAGTCTAGAGGACCAGGGGGACGGAGGGTGAGGGGAGTGCCACAGGGAAGACAGGGTTGATGACAGCACCTTCAGATTTCTCCTCTGATGATGCTCCCTGGGGGTGGCGGACCCATCTGGGACAATCCCAGCACCATCCTTGTCCACCACACTCCTTACCAGCCCTGCACTCCTCGTAGCTCTCTACCCAGTTGCCCGTGCCCACTCACCCAGGAGGGTGGGCATCTCCTTCCCCACAGGCACTTCTGCCCCTGCCCCAATCAGCTCTGCTGCCCTCAATGAGGAGGCTATTGACCTCCTGAGGTCCATCTCTGTGGGGCAGACAACCATTGTGAATGCCATACAGGGACTGTCATCCCAGATGCAGTAGACAAATGCTTCCCTGGAAGGCATTCAGGGTGCCCTGTCTGGCCTGCAGAGATTGTTTCAGGCTCTGACTTCCTCCTTGCTGGCAGCCAGTGTCCATTCTTCTACCATCCCCCCACTAGCTACCTGTTCCCAAACCCACATCTCTCTCCCCTCACCCATCCAAGGTGCACTAACTGACTCACATGCATCCACATCAACAGACACAGTACGCAAGGACAGACACAAGCACCACAAATGCACCACCCTCATGGACACACACAACATTCAGATGCAGACATGCCAACATTTACTCCCTTCACCGACTCCTCCACCACCTCCCCTATCACAGTCACGCCACTCACACCTGCAGTCAGCATCTCATCAGTCACAGATCCTGCCACATATGCCCTCACGTGCACCGTCACCACAATAACAGACCCCCATACATGCGCCCCATATACCACATGCGCACATACCATGACAATCAACACCCCCACATGCAGCACATCCACCCTACCTGCAGACACCACTCCAACATTCACTCACACACCCCCCTGCCATCTCCCTGCATCTCCTCCACCCCTCCACCCAGTACATTTTAATGCCCACATTCACCCACCCAACACTCACCCAGCACGTATATGGCACACACCCATGCACCTGCACCCAAGCACCTCCACGTACACACCTCTCATCCATACCCTCTGCCTCCTCTCCCAAATGTCCTTCCCACAACCTACCTTGTGCCACTAAGAAACATTTCCTGACAGAGTTCCCTGCTCCCCACCACTGGTCCAGTCCCTGTTACCCCCATGCGCCCTCCTATTGTTCTCAGACCCCAGCCTTCCACCTCCCAAGCCTCCACTGGTCGTTGCCATGCCCCTCCCCGCCCAAGACAGCCACCCCCAGCAAGATAGTTGCCCCTCCCACAGCCAAAGCCAAGCCCACTCACTCCACTTCTAGGGCCAGGCCCAAACCACCACCCTCCTGGCTAAACCACCACCATCTGGGGCAAGGCTAAGGACTCCCCCTCTAACCCAGCCCAGAGGACCCACCTCCAGGCCAAGCTCAAAGGTCCCACCCTCCAAGCCGAACCCCCCCCACCCTTGAGGTGCCTGCATGCCCCATTGATGCCCCTGCTCTGTGAAGGCCGGCACTTTGCAGTTAGGAGTCAAGTTGGGACCTCATTCTGTGCCCTGTGTTGTTGGGGCATAATGGACAATTTTGGACTGGCCCTTGGGCTTCATTGTTTTATTTTAAGTTATTCATTTTATCTGCACCACTGCCCGTTGGTGTTGATGGAGATAACCTTGTCCTGGCTTTCATTCCACATGTATGTGTCGTAGTTATGCGGTTTGGCGTGTGCGTGTGTGTATATGTGTTGGTATGGGTGTTTGTGTGTGTGGGCGTGGCTTGCTTTGTGTGTGTGTTATGTGTGTGTACCAATGTCCTTCCCTCCAGTGTTGCTAGGCTGGTATATTTACGGTTGGTGCTTTGGTCGGTGTCATTGGTCCTGAAAGTCAATGGCCAGCAGGAGCATTGGGAAGACTTGCAATTTGCGTGCCGTGGCGCCTACGGATGTGTCTGTGTTCCTGAAGGTGCGTGTTCCCATTTATGTTGTTTGTTTCCGCCATGCTTTTTGTGACGGTGAGACAGCTCCGGAAATCCTGGCAGTGTGCAGCCTGGTAATACGGACATGGAAAACAGCCCGACCGCCGGGCTGTAGATGTGTCCCACCCTCTGCGCTGATCCGTCCACACTGTCCGTTCAGAAGTAAATCTGGCTGTGTACTGCAGTTGCCTTCCCCAGACTTGTAATTTGGCAGTCTCCACCACCGGGACAGCCCTACCTCCACCTTCACCGCAGCTGCCCATTGACCGACATACTCATAATGAGGGCCTCTGTTTCCAGAGGAAAAGCATTTATTGATGGGGAGACCAAAAGAATAGCACTGACTTGGTGCGAACATGCAACGGTTCAGGGGACGTCCATTCCACAGGTAAAGCATGAGTGCATGTATTTTGATTCCAAATATATTCAACAACAAGCTTGAATGGAGGACCAGGAAGAATGGAGGAGGGGAAGATGTGCGCAATCTGAAGAGGGGATATGGACAGTTCCAAAGAGTAAGAGAAATTTGTCAGTGGTGATGCTCTCCTTGTAGCCCATCTTTTCTATGGTCCTTCACACGTGGGATGTGTTGGAATGATTCACTTGTTTTTCCCAATGTTGATACAGCACAAAATTTCACCAATATGCTGAACGATTGTGTAAGCAATTTACTGTTTGTGCCCATTACACTACGGGAAAGGGTGCACCAACTCCACAAGGCCACTTTCCACCACTGCATGGACCTTTTGAGAGTTTGCAAATTAAGTTAATCAAAATGTCTCCCACATACAAATACAAGTGTGTTTCGTCTATCGTTTGGATGTTTAGCAAATAGACTGAGGCATACCCAACTAAGATTTGTGATGCACAAACTGTTGCTAAATGCCTTTTGAAAGAAGTGACCCCATGTTTTGGGGTACTAGTCCCTTTGAGCTCATGTGATTCAGGGAGTATGCAGGGGGCTGGAGGTCACACAGAAACTGTAATGTGGATATCATCCACCAGCAGCGCGAGCTGCTGAGAGAAAGAATGGAGTGTTGAAGAATAAGATAGGGAATTTGTGCATCTACTGAACTTTACAGGATTGATGCAGTGCCATTAGCCCTGTTGGCAATGAAAGGCACTCCTGATAGAGTAACAAAACTTAGCCCACATGAGATTTTGTTTGGCTGCCTCATGAACATACCAGGCCACATGTCTACAGCTCCATTATCAGATGACTTACTGTTATAGTACTGCAAGAAGCTAACAGAGACTTTGTTTTATCTTCACCGCCAGGTGCTGCCTGAAGTTGATACACCACCAGAACATGGACTGCAGTCTGGAAACTGGGACTAGGTAGAGGCTCACACCAGATAACCCTGCCTCCAGCCATGGTGGAAGGGACCATACCAGGTCATCCTAATAACTGCCACAGCTGTCAAGTGAGAGGGACTGACCTCCTGGACCCACAGTTCTCGCACTAAGAAGGCAGCAGAACAAAATGATCAGCAGCAGATACCAGTAGTGTCACCAGCAGTTTCACCATAACTACAACAATACAACCTCTGCTCAACAAAAGCAGCAAGTAGGTACCCGACAGGGCTGCTCATGCTGCACACCTCCAGAGGACAGAGGGTGCAAGTGGGTCCTGTTCTGATCCTTTCACAAAGTACCTAACTGAGCAAGACGTGCTGGTTAACCCCTGATGCCACATAGGAGGGGTACCACTGATTGAAGAAAACTGATTGTCATTTCAACATACTCTGTTCCAGAGTTGCTGGCACTCATCTAAACAGGAAAGGGAGACACACTGGATGGTTATACAGACCATAACTGCCACGCTTAAGGATTTTCTTGTCTCCACCACAGCGTGACCAACTGCAAGAACAATGCCATGAAGAGAAAAAGTGGTCATGCGGACTGACAGCAATTCGTATCCCTGTCCCAGGTATTGTAGTGACAACAGTATTAATACTATTTGCTGATCAATGATCTCTACCTTTCCTTGATGGCCTGAATATAATAAATGGGACTGAAATGCTATATCAAGCTCAGCCATTGAACTCTTTGGGCGTAGACGAGATGGGAGAGCTAGGGAAGATGAGAATTGGGTAACAGGTAGAATGGAGTGAATATAAGGAAACATACAATGAAAATATTTGTATGCAGATGGTAAAGGCGTATGTGGAAATAGCAGATCTATCAGTATGTTATGTCTGCACACACCTTCCAATGAGTTGCACATCTATTCTGGTTGGAAAGTATGTAGGGTGTAATGTGGTTAGCAATATACAACACACACATTATGGTATGTCCCTAAAGTCTAATGTAAGGGTAAAGTACCCCTACAATGTTACCTCAACATCTACTTCTGGAGGACCCTAGGGTGGGCTCCCATGCACAAATTTGTACCCATAGTCAGGAGACCAGCTACTGCTAAACAAGCTTAGGGTAAATAAGCGACAGGGAATGGATGGAGGAAAAGACTCAGCAGCTTGGCATTCCACGGAAGATAAAAAGGCAGAGGATTTTGGGGTACCACATTTGAGGGTCTATAACACAGTGATTGTGCCATGGTGCCTAAAGTACTCTAAGGATGTTGGTTCAGGTAGTAGTAACAAGAAGGATGAGCCATGCACCATACTAAGGCTGCTCACTTACTATGGGCCCTTGACCTTCGGAGATGATTCAACAAGTGAAAAGCCTAGCATATATGTAGGTAGCAGTAAATTCCACAGATATGTAAACTTAGACAGAATAAAGAATAGTCAAATGCAGTTACCACTGGAAATAGTAGGACCTGAAGGGCATTTCTTCATATGTGGGAAGTCAACATACTTCTGCCTGCTGGATGGTATGGTAGCTTTTACCCCTCATCACAGTTACCACGAATGACACATGTCGCCAACATGTCACGGATAGGTCACCCAGCCAACCCAAGGACGCGCAAGTAAAGGACACCCACCTGGACAGATAATACTGTTTTGTAGGCTTTCATTATTCTAATGAGACTACTGGATTTGGGCGACAGAATCACTTGCACTATTGATGACTGAGTCTGAACCCACTACAGGTGACACCTGTCAACCTAATCCAGGTTTTGTTCCGGCTAACTAGCAGTGCCTCATCTCCATCCAAGAGCATGGATGATTGGGCAACCGAGCGCACAGCACAATTGACTCCTCAGGGAAATTGTGGTCACTAAGATCTCATCTGTTTCTCTCATAACTAGGACGATGAAGCATGAAAGGATTACAATTGCAAAAAGGAGAGTGAAGCAGAAAAAATAACGCTACCATATTGTCACTAGCTCCTACCTAGGCTATGTTAGAGCACAGCATGTTAAGCTCTAGTTCTGCCCTTCAGGTTCCCATAGGAAGATATCATCCCTCATACCTGAGCAAGTCTACATGAGCAGCTGCAGCGAAGCACGCAGCAATCAGCATACAGTCGTGGTCTTCCGGGTGGAATCTCCCTCTAACATACATGGGTCAAAGTAGTGTTTTTATAATAAAACAGCTGGTGTTTCAAGAAAGGATCCCCATGTAAGAGGGTGTATGTTTCTGTGAACATTATAGACAGAGCATACCACGTTTGCCGGCAACCTATCTTACTGCAGCCTTGAGAAAAGCACAGAGTGAAAGAAATGTGTTGTTTAAGAACGCAGTGCTGGCCTAGGCAAAGAACAGCTAGATAGAAAAAATAAAACAAGACCACAAATGTGGCTATTGTGAAAATAACAAAACAAAGTTGAATAAAATATGTCTAGGTTAAAGTGCACAGCGGCAGGCCTAGTTTGCTAAAATAACATGTATGAAGCTATAACAAAAATGGCTACACAACACCTTCCCCTTGCCTGTTCAAAGCCTAATTATGTATAAAATCTACTAATATTCAACCTAAGGCATATATATAAGAATGTCAATAATGAAAAGTTAAAAAGACACTTGAGCATGTGTAAAAAGGACATTTGAAAATGTTAATTGTAGCACAAAAAAAAGTAGAATTTCAAGAGTCAGAGTAATTTTGGAAGTTGCCAATCGAATTCAGGATAATTGAAGACAGGAAATCTTCCACTTCGGCAGGTGATAAAGTAAGAAGTTCATTGTCAAGGAAAGTCATGGGGCATTCGTGTTCCAAAGCCTGAGCTCCAGCCAAGGCAGCAGCATTCTGTGGTGCATATTCGAACGAAAACCAGAGGCACCGAAACACGGGCTGCACACAATGCAAAACCGGTCTGAATGACAGAGACCAGTCACATTCCAATTGCTCCAAGAGTGTTGCTCCAAAGTACTGCATCATGCGTTCATGACGCAGCTGCGCTGGTGGAAGTGCTTTCAGTTCTCCTTGTTGTGGCGGGACAGCCATTGTGCAGAAGAAGTAGCAAAAGCAAAATGCCACCTATTATAGCCAAAGTTATCGGAAATCCCCCGAAAATGCTGGAGAATATTGAGTGGATGGCTGATGGAACTAAGCCGAATGTAGAGGAGAAGGTGTGAACAAAACCAGAACCAATAGCCGTAAAGAAATTTGCGATTCCAGTAGTACTGGATGCATTAAATATTCATCCCACGAGCTCGCCAAAGTGTCTTGGAAAGTTTGTACTTAAAAGGGACTGTTTCTCTGATGATGAACTTGCAACCTGAAGTGAATAGGTCTCGCGTGCGGATGTAAGCACCATGTGTTTTTGAAACAATAAAGCCCTGAGTCTGCTCAACTTGTTAAAAATCACATTTGAAGTAGTGATATGGGGCCAAATCTCAGCTACTTCCCTCTGTCGTGTAAGAGGAAAAAGTATGTTCCCACAGCATGTAATAATCTTAGAGACTGAAACGACATAAATTATTCCGGCTCACATCCCACAGCAATTTTCACTATTGAGGAGGACATAGCTGGCATTCGAGAGCACCTGGAACGCAGGTCAAATCATGAGACGGGAACTCCCTTCAGAAAACAAGCCAAGTTAATTATCTAAGCGTTACTCACCCCGTGCAAGGACAGCTGTTGACCAACCATCGAGTGGCTGACAGAAGTCTTGTATTCACTACCGCCAAGAAAGACCTCTTTCATGCCACTGAGATATTTGTACGAGAAGGGTAGCTCCCACACCTCATGGATGTAACTATCGCCTAGCCTTTCATATCTGCCTACTGCAGGGGTCTTCAAAATGGGGGGCCTCAAGTGATCCCAGGGGGGCGCCAGGCTCTGGCCAAAAGAAGTATAATACAGATAAGTGTTTTGTTTTAAGCAGAAACACGTTATTGCACTACTAAAAAGGTAACATTACTTAACTGCAATGTTTAAATATGTTTAGATATATTTAAACACTTCTATCTTTATAACATAATGGGGAATAATTCTGAAGGGGGGGCCCAATGATTTTAATTTTTCAACTGGGGGTGCGGCATTAAAAAGTTTTGAGACCACTGGCCTACTGGAATGTGCTTTAAACCCTTGACAGCCAAGGACGTAAAGGTTATGTTCTCTGCTGCGGCGCTGAGGCACCAAGGATGTAACCGTTACATCCTGGTACCGGCTCATGCGCTCCCTCCATGAGCCTCGCCTCACCGCCCCCACTCCTCACTGCAGGGATGGAAGGGAAATCGCTTCCCCTTCCACCCTCGCCCCCTCCACCATGGCATCTAGTGACGTCAGCGTGCGATCGCCCGCTCCCCTCATCAGAGGCCTGCCCCTCTCTGCTGGAACCTCAGCTTCTAGTGCGGATCGGAAGAGAAATACTTTGCATTTCTCCTCCGATCACTTGAGGGGCCGAGAAAGGCATAAAAGGAGAGGAAAGGCCTTTCCTTTCCTTTCATGTCTCTCTCAACATTTCTGCTGTCTGATCGCGATGCAAGTATAATTAGGTCGATCTGCCCCCAGGGGGGCAGAAACACCCTAGACAACAGGGATCCATTTTTTTCTTTATTTTTATTTTTTGCATGTGGGGAGCGACCCCTTAGGCAAGGGTCGCTCCCCAGGGGCAAGATTATTTTTAGGCCATTTCTGCCCCCCTTGGGGGCAGATCGGCCTAACTAGGCACTGTGGATTTTTGTTTTGCGCAATTTCACACAAGGGGAATGACCCCTTAGATAAGGGACGCTACCCTGGGGGGGGGAATTTATTTTGGGCTATTTCAGCTCCTCTTGGGGGCAGATCGACCTATTTCTATTAGGCTGATATGGCCCGGGGGGGGCAAAAACCACTTAGGCACCAGGGATTTGTGTGTGTATGTGTGTTTTGCTTGGCGGGGCAGCCCCTTGGGCAAGGGTCGCTCCCCATGGGTGTAGTGCTTTTCTCTTATCTAGTTCTTAAGCACTAACATAACACACCAGAAATGCACTTCTGAGTTCAAAGAAGACTTTTATTGTTGTTAATTCTTCCCCAACCACAATTTTTATGAATGACGAATTAGTAGCTTTCAAGCCCGCGTTAATCAAACAAAATATATCAGTTTGCAATATACACAGCAGGTTATATTTATAAGATATTGAACGCAAAGCAAAACAAATACTTCACTGTGTGGGAAACTATTTACAGCTTCATCTTTCTAAGGTCTGCAAGCTGATGACTCCCTGTCAGCCGCGAGAAAGAGATTCATCTACCCACACGGGATACTGGCAACGGGCGCCTCGTTCCAGCACGAAGTCAGGCAGATTCGAATCTGAATCCCTGCAGCCTGTGACATTCGTTACAACGGTGTGACCCCTCCTCTCAGACTCGGGAAAACTGAGTAAGTCTTTGGAGACTGGCCAGGTCTCCGAGACTTCTCCTCTTCCCAGGCTCAAGCGGAGAGAAAAACAACCAGTGTACCCTCTCTTATCATGTCTAGTCTAGTGTGAGAAAAACATATTGGTTCATCTTGTGCAAAAACACAGCTTGGAAAAATACAGCTTGGATTCTCAACTGCAATGTCTAACTCCACGTTAAAGGCAATAGGCAGCTAACCTAAATATAAAATGCAATGTATAATATCATGTCAAAGCCAATAGGCAACTGAGCTGAATATAAAATGTAATATATAATATCATGTCAAAGCCAATAGGCAGAATATCTAATAGCATGTCAAAGTCAATAGGCAGCTAAACTGAATACAGAAAGTAATGGCTAATGCCATGTCAAAGCCAATAGGCGGCTCAACTGAACAAAACATACAATGTGCTACTGGTGAACATTGAGCAACTAATATGCGCAGTGGTGAAACACAAAGTCATTGGTCAAAACAAAATTTATCAAATGGCAGTACAATGGGGAAACACTCAGGGACAGTGGCGAAACGTGGTAGGATCTGCAAAAGAAACAAGTATGACTTTTCTTGCAAATAACATTTTTCATTTAAACTGCACCCTTCCTCTTTCTTTCCCTGTTTTATAATCAGCAGGACGTTTTTGGGGCCCTTTGTTAGAATTTCTGCAGGTTCTGGAGGGTCACTTGGGGCTTCAGCCCACACATCAGCACTGAGGTTTTTATCTGCTGCGCCACAGCTTCCCTTTTCTTGCACTGTCAGAAGGGCTGGGGCAGACTCATTCTTTACCAAACCTCCATTCACTGCACTTTTGTCAATTTGGGCCATTCTGTCTCCAATTGGTATGAATGAATCAGATTCTTTTCTAGATATCAGCATAATTTCGATTTTTCCTTGGTAATTTGCAGCAATCACTCTCCCTAAAACCTGATCACTTTGCCATGTCTGTCCTGATAACTTTCCTCTCCCCAACTGCTCTGTGACTGCTTGCATGACAGATTGCTTTTGTGCGTACTGCACAGTTTTTATCAAATCTAGGGGAATGTGCATCTCTCTCATCTCTGCCCACCTGTAAGTAGCTTTTTCTCTCAGCTGTTCACATTTCTGGGGCACCCACTTAGCCATCCCCACTAAGGCAGAATTCTGGGTGAACACTTCTCTCTCTGAATTTTTCTCATTAACATCTGCAAGGTAATTGAACCAGTTAAGTACAAGCCATGTGGAAAAACAAACAGCTAAAACATTAGCAATGAACCAAAAATCAGCGTAAAAATGACACATCTCACGTAGCTCTTGCTTTAAAATCTGACACACATGGTACAACGCTGTTCCTTCTTCTGTGCCATAAAACAACATTTCAGTCAATGAATCATTAGTAAAACAAACATGCTTTTTATCTTCAGTGGACACAAATTCAAATGGTGCACTCAATTTCACTGGTAACTCTTCTACCTGTGGTACTCTAGCCCTGTCTTGCAAGTACCAAATCCATTGTATGATTCTAGCTAGGGGCACTATTTTCTTTCCTTGTTCTTGAATTACATGTACATCAGTTTTTCCTTCTTGCACTGCGCAGAAACCTAAAGTCTGCATTATTTCATTTGCCAAATCACAAGCGCGCAGCTGCATATTATTTTTCACAGTGACCATATACAAAAGTGTTAGGATTTCACTCAAATGAGGGCTATTCTGTTTCCAAAAATCAAACAAGCTAATGAAACTCGATGTCTCTTTCTCTGAAATCTTTCGTTTTACTTGTGCGTTTTGCAACGGTAACTCGTAAATCACATTCGGAGCTCTCTCGTTCGTGTTATCAGTTAAGGAATGCATTTTGGCTGCCAAAAACCCTGGCTCACACGGCTCAAAGCAGCTCGGAGCTGTCTTAACCCCCTCATTACTGGAATGGGAAAAGAAAGATTCTTCTAAAACAGCATTTTTATAACTTTCAGTCTGGCTAATTTGCTCACGTAAATTCCTATTTTCATGTTCCAACTGCCTACATTTCTCCTGCGTTTCTCTGTAAGCAGATAAAGGTATTCAGACCTTTCTGTCATCATTACTTCCAAAAGACATATTTTCTACATATGTACAACAGAAATTATTTCTCAAAGCACTATCAGGCAGTTTAGCTACACATGCATTTTCAAACATGGTCTGCCGTGCTTCTGTAATTCCCCAAACAGAAATCAATTCACAGTTTTTCATAGCACCATCGGGCAGTTTAACAACACATGCATTCTCAGACATGGTCTGCCGTGCTTCTGTGATTCTCCAAACAACAAAACAATTTCTGTAATTCTCAAAACAACAAAAAACAATTCCTGTAATTCTCCAAACAACAAAAACAATTACACTTTTTAAAGTGTGCATGTAGAAATCTACTAATTCGTCAAACCCCTTAATCAACTCTTAATGATCGGCCCCACTTCTGGTACCAATTGTAGTGCTTTTCTCTTATCTAGTTTTTAAGCACTAACATAACACACCAGAAATGCACTTCTGAGTTCAAAGAAGACTTTTATTGTTGTTAATTCTTCCCCAACCACAATTTTTATGAATGACGAATTAGTAGCTTTCAAGCCCGCGTTAATCAAACAAAATATATCAGTTTGCAATATACACAGCAGGTTATATTTATAAGATATTGAATGCAAAGCAAAACAAATACTTCACCGTGTGGGAAACTATTTACAGCTTCATCTTTCTAAGGTCTGCAAGCTGATGACTCCCTGTCAGCCGCGAGAAAGAGATTCATCTACCCACACGGGATACTGGCAACGGGCGCCTCGTTCCAGCACGAAGTCAGGCAGATTCGAATCTGAATCCCTGCAGCCTGTGACATTCGTTACAAAGGTGTGCCCCCTCCTCTCAGACTCGGGAAAACTGAGTAAGTCTTTGGAGACTGGCCAGGTCTCCGAGACTTCTCTTCTTCCCAGGCTCAAGCGGAGAGAAAAACAACCAGTGTACCCTCTCTTATCATGTCTAGTCTAGTGTGAGAAAAACATCTTGGTTCATCTTGTGCAAAAACACAGCTTGGAAAAATACAGCTTGGATTCTCAACTGCAATGTCTAACTCCACGTTAAAGGCAATAGGCAGCTAACCTAAATATAAAATGCAATGTATAATATCATGTCAAAGCCAATAGGCAACTGAGCTGAATATAAAATGTAATATATAATATCATGTCAAAGCCAATAGGCAGAATATCTAATAGCATGTCAAAGTCAATAGGCAGCTAAACTGAATACAGAAAGTAATGGCTAATGCCATGTCAAAGCCAATAGGCGGCTCAACTGAACAAAACATACAATGTGCTACTGGTGAACATTGAGCAACTAATATGCGCAGTGGTGAAACACAAAGTCATTGGTCAAAACAAAATTTATCAAATGGCAGTACAATGGGGGCACATTGTAGGAGGCTTGCCTGGCTTATAGTGGGTACCTGATGGTACTTACACCTTGAGCCAGGTCCAGTTATCCCTTATTAGTAGATTAGTAGTGTTCTAGCAGCTTAGATTAGTAGTGTTCTAGCAGCTTAGGCTGATAGAGGTAGCTATAGCAGAGCAGCTTAGGCTGAACTAGGAGACATGCAAAGCTCCTACTATACCACTTATATTGTATAGCACTATACCATAAGAAACACAATACTCAGAGTTACTAAAAATAAAGGTACTTTATTTTAGTGACAATGTGCCAAAAATATCTCAGAGGATATACTCCCTTAAGAGGTAAGTAAAATACACAAAATATACACACAAACTAAAATCAGGTAAGTAAACAGTTAAAAAAAAGTAGTGCAAACACTGTAGAATACAATAGGATACAATAGGCCTAGGAGCAACACAAACCATATACTCCAAAAGTGGAATGCGAACCACAAATAGACCCCAGGCCTAGTGTTGTGTGTAGAGGGTCGCTGGGAGTGTAAGAAAACACTAAGGGTGTCCATGATACCCCCCAAAAGACCCTGAAAAGGAGGAGTAAAACTACCCTACTACCCCAAAAACACAGTAAAGTAGTGATAGGGGATTCTGCAAAGGCAACAACTGACTGCAAAGCACTGAAGACGGATTCCTGGACCTGAGGACCTGTAAAGGAAGGGGACCAAGTCCAAGAGTCATGCAAGTGTCCAGGGGGGGCAGGAGCCCACTAAACCCCAGATGAAGGTGCAAAAGGGCTGCCTCCAGGTAGAAGAAGCTGAAGATTCTGCAACAACTGAAGGTGCCAGGAACTTCTCCTTTGCACAGAAGATATCCCACGGCGTGCTGGAGGATGCAGAGTTGTTTCCACGCAGAAAGACCACAAACCAGCCTTGCTAGCTGCAAGAGTCACAGTTGAAGAAAATGAGTGCTGCCCGGGCCCAGGAAGGACCAGGAGGTCACCCCTTGGAGGAGGAGACTGAGGGGGCACTCAGCATCACTGAGAGACAATGCAGAGCACGCAGCACCCACAGATGCACTTGCAGAGGTGTTCAAGAAATCTGAGCATGGCGGTTGTCTCAACACTACAAAAGAGGGTCCCACAAAGCCGGTGGTCAACTCAGCAAGTTGAGCAATGCAGGATGGAGTGCTGGGGATCTGGGCTATGCTGTGCACAAAGGATTCCTTGCAAAAGTGCGCAGAAGCCCTAGCAGCTGCAGTTCACGCAGCACACCGGAGTACTGTCTGGCATGGGGAGGCAAGGACTTACCTCCACCTAATTTGGACAGATGGACCTCTGGACTGCCGGGATCACTTGGATCCAGCTCCTGTGTTCCAGGGACCATGCTCGTCAAGATGAGAGAGGACCCAGAGGACCGGTGATGCAGAAGTTTGGTACCTGCGTTAGCAGGGGGAAGATTCCGTCGACCCACTGTAGATTTCTTCTTGGCTTCCAGTGCAGGTTGAAGGCAGACAGCCCTTAGAGCATGCACCGCCAGGAAACAGTCAAGAAAGCCGTCAGGATTAGGTGCTACAATGTTGCTTGTACTCGTCTTGCTACTTTGTTGCAGTTTTGCAGGCGTCCTGGAGCAGTCAGCGGTCGATCCTTGGCAGAAGTCGAAGAGGGAGCTGCAGAGGAACTCTGAAGATAGGTCCACAGGAGCGACCCTAAATAGCCCTCAGAGGAGGATTGGCCACCTAACCAGGTAAGCATCTATCAGGAGGGGTCTCTGACGTCACCTGCTGGCACTGGCCGCTCAGAGGCCTCCATTGTGCCCTCACACGTCTGCATTCAAGATGGCAGAGGTCTGGGACACACTGGAGGAGCTCTGGGCACCACCCCTGGGGTGGTGATGGACAGGGGAGTGGTCACTCCCCTTTCCTTTGTCCAGTTTCGTGCCAGAGTAGGGGATGGGGGATCCCTGAACTGGTGTAGACTGGCTTATGCAAGGAGGGCACCATCTGTGCCCTTCAAAGCATTTCCAGAGGCTGGGGGAGGCTACTCCTCCCCAGCCCTTAACACCTATTTCCAAAGGGAGAGGGTGTAACACCCTCTCTCAGAGGAAATACTTTGTTCTGCCTTCCTGGGACTGAGCTGCTCAGACCCTAGGAGGGCAGAAGCCTGTCTGTGGTTTGGCAGCAGCGGTAGCTGCAGTGAAAACCCCAGAGAGCTAGTTTGGCAGTACTCCGGGTCCATGCTGGAGCCCTGGGGATGTATTGGATTGGCACCCCAATACCAGATTCGGCATGGGGGGACAATTCCATGATCTTAGAAATGTGACATGGCCATATTCGAAGTTACCATTGTGAAGCTACATATAGATAGTGACCTATATGTAGTGTACGCGTGTAATGGTGTCCCCGCACTCACAAGGTCCGGGAAAATTGCCCTGAACAATGTGGGGACACCTTGGCTAGTGCCAGGGTGCCCTCACACTTAGTAACTTTGCACCTAACCTTCACTAGGTGAGGGTTAGACATATAGGTGACTTATAAGTTACTGACGTGCAGTGTAAAAATGGCTGTGAAATAACATGGACGTTATTTCACCCAGGCTGCAGTGGCAGTCCTGTGTAAGAATTGTCTGAGCTCCCTATGGGTGGCAAAAGAAATGTTGCAGCCCATAGGGATCCCCTGGAACCCCAAAACCATGGGTACCTAGGTACCATATACTAGGGAATTATAAGGGCGTTCCAGTGTGCCAATCAGAATTGGTGAAAATGGTCACTAGCCTGCAGTGACAATTTTAAAAGCAGAGGGAACATAAGCACTGAGGTTCTGGTTCGCAGAGCCTCAGTGACACACTTAGGCACCACACAGGGAACACATATAGGCCACAAACTATGAGCACTGGGGTCCTGGCTATCAGGTTCCCAGTGACACAGGCAAAAACAAACTGACACACAAGTAAAAATGGGGGTAACATGCCAGGCAAGATGGTACTTTCCTACACATATTACTGTTGGCCATATGATCGGCCTATTTTTGGAAAGCCCATCTGCTCCCAATAAGAGGGTGGGGGTATGGCCCAAATAAATGGGGCCAAAGTTGTTTTACCCACCAGTGGGCAGATGGGGGGGGGGGCAGAAAGTCTACTACATACCAGGGAATTAAAAAAAAAAAAAAAGTGGGGTGGTGGCTACCAACCAGTATGGGCCTGGTTATGCCCCCACCCCAACTGAAGGGGGTAACAGTCTTTCAGCTCTCCCCCGCACACCAAAACATCTTGTCCCACAGCAAGCAAGAGGACATTTGATTATTTGGGGTTTTGGTTTTACATTTGGGCCATGAAAGCTTGGCTAACTCTCCAAATCATCCCACTTGGAATGGTGAGGGCTGCACTTTTTGGAATTCGGGACACTGTAATGTAGAAAAATCCACAAGACCTAGACACATCTGAAAAGTAAACATCAGGGTGAGTCCAGGGTGGTGTGCTTCACATGCACCCCACACCATTTTCTTACCCACAATGCCCTGCAAACCTCCAACTTTGCAGGAAATCACACATTTTCCCCACATTTTTGTGATGAACCTTCCAGAATCTGCAGGAATCCACAACATTCCTACCACCCAGCATTGTCTCATCTGTACAGATAAAATTTCTGCTGCAATTGTCAGCCTAACAATAGTTTTTTTTCAAACTGCCCTTTTGGAACCGCTTTGGTTCCCCCTCAATTTTGACATGTTTTTGGCTCTTCCATGTCAAGCACTTGGCCCACCTACACAAGTGAGGAGGCATTTTTACCAGGAGACAGAGGGGAACGTTGAATGGTAGGAAATTTGTCCCAGTGCGGTGATCCCACACAGAAATGTGGGAAAAATGATTATTTTTTTTAGCTAAATTTGAGGTTTGCTGAGGATTCTGGGTAATAAACCATTGGGGAATCAACACAAGTCACACCTCCCTGGACTCCCTCAGGTATCTAGTTTTCAGAAATGTTTTGGGTTTTTTAGGTTTCCCTAGATGGCTGCTTAGCCCAGGACCAAAAACCCATTCCGCCTGCAAAAACATGTAATTTTGTATTTGATGCGTCAAGAAACAGTTTTGGGCATTTCCTTTCAGGGCACAAGGCCTACCCACAAAAGTGAGGTACCATTCATATTGGGAGACTTGGGGAAATGCTGGGTAGAAGGAAATTTGTGGCTCCTCTCAGATTCCAGAACTTTCTGTCACGGAAATCTAAGGAATAAGGTTTTTTTGGGCCAAATTTTGAGGTTAGCAGAGATTCTGGGTAACAGAACCTGGTGAGAGCCCCACAATTCACCTCATCTTGGATTCCCCTATGTGTCTAGTTTTTAAAAATGCGCAGGTTTGATAGGTTTCCCAAGGTGCCGGCTGAGATAGAGGCCAAAATCGAAAGCTAGGCCCTTTGCAAAACACATGTCACATTTTAATGTAAAATTGTGATGTGTTGGTGTTGCGTTTCCTTTCGCGAACATTAGGCCTACCCACGCAAGTGAAGTACCATTTTTATTGGGAGACTTGGAGGAACACAGACCAGCAAAACAAGTGTTATTGCCCCTTGTCTTTCTCTACATTTTTTCCTTCCAAATGTAAGACAGTGTGTAAAAAAGATGTCTATTTGAGAAATGCCCTGTAATTCACATGCTAGTATGGGCACCTCGGAATTCAGAGGTGTGCAAATAACTGCTGCTTCTCAACACCTTGTCTTGTGCCTATTTTGGAAATACAAAGGTTTTCTTGATACCTATTTGTCACTCTTTATAGTTCAGCAAATGAATTGCTATATGTCCGGTATAGAATGAAAATCCATTGCATGGTGCAGCTCACTTATTGGCTCAGGGTACCTAGGGTTCTTGAAGAACCTACAAGCCCTATATATCCCTGCAACCAGAAGAGTCCAGCAGACGTAACAGTATATTGCTTTCAAAAATCTGACATTGCACGAAAAAGTTACAGAGTAAAACGTTGAGAAAAATGTCTGTTTTTTTTACCTCAATTTCAATTTTATTTTATTTCAGCTGTTATTTTCTGTAGGAAAGCCTTGTAGACTTTACAGAAAGTATGCCTTGTTGAGTTCAGAATTGTGTCTACTTTACAGAAATGGTTAGTTCTCTGGGATCCAGCATTGGTTTCACACCCATTTATGTCACTAACTAGAAGGAGGCTGAAAGCACAAAAAATAGTAAAAATGCAGTATGTCCCAGTAAAATGCCAAAATTGTGTTGAAAAATGTTGTTTTCTTATTCAAGTCTTCCGGTTCCTGAAAGCTGGGGAGATGGTGAGTTTACCACCACAAACCCTTTGTTGATGCCATTTTCAGGGAAAAATCACAAGCCGCCTTCTGCAGCCCTTTTTTCACATTTTTGTTTTAAAAAAATGATTTTTTTGCTGTTTTTTGGCTAATTTCTTTGTCTCCTTCAGAGGAACCCACAAAGTCTGGGTACCTCTAGAATACCTAGGATGTTGGAAAAAAAGGACGCAAATTTGGCATGGGTAGCTTATGTGGACAAAAAGTTAGGAGGGCCTAAGCCTGAACTGCCCCAAACAGCCAAAAAAAGGCTTGGCACCTGAGGGGGAAAAGGCCTGGCAGCGAAGCGATTAAGCAGTACGTGAATTGCAGTGTTGAAATAGGCATATTAATGGCCCCGTGTATTAACCACTCAGCAGAAGGTATTTCAACCACAGTGAAAGGCAACTTCTCTAATTTTAAATATTCAACATCACATAAGTCGCTTCTTTCTTAGCCATTAGTTGTTGTCGTCAAGTTCAATTAAATGTAGAAAATATGTCCCTTGCACTAACGTGTTGCCAGGGAACGCAACCTGCCTTCAGTGTTTGTAGTTTCCAACCCAACTGCATAATGGACCTTAGTTGACTCTATCCATGATGTAAAGAGGACATATCACTTTGAATTATGTCAATTGCAGAAGAAACAATTTTATTTCAGGTGTATATCCGGTTCGACAGGGTATTAATCCCATTATCTACAACAGCTAATGCCTTCTGTAAGCTTTCCTGATCTATTTGCCTTAACCGGGGTGCAGCTTCTTGTTGAGAATGCTTCCAAATTTCATTATAAACTGCGTATAAGAAGCGCTTTCTGCGATGTTCTATGGGGACTAACAGGAAATCCTGTAAAGTGTTATTAGACAGGAGACTGAGGTGTTTTCTAACAGCATCTAGTCAGGAACTCTTCAACCACTGCTTGCATAGTTTCCCTACACTGTATGTTGTTACTATACCCGCATGTTCATATGACACATAGCAAGGGTCTGGCCTATTTGTTCTAAAACCCCCGTGGAGTTTATAAAACGTTTATGACACCCGTTTATATCTATTGACATTAAGGGGGTCATTATGACCCTGGCGGAAGGCGAAGAAGCGGCAGTAAGACCGCCAACAGGCTGGCGGTCTTTTTTTTGGTATTATTACCATGGCGGTTTCCGCCATGGTCATCCGCCAGTTCTCCGTTCCGCCCGCCGGGCTGGAGACCTGGGTCTCCAACCCGACGGCCGTCACTATACCGCCGGCGGTATTTTGACCCGGCTGACCGCCATGGTTTTCATGCTGTTTGAAACCTCCATGAAAACCATGGCGGTCAGCACTATCAGTGCCAGGGAATTCCTTCCCTGGCACTGATAGGGGTCTCCCCCACCCCGTCTCCTTCCCCGACACCCCCCACCACCCCTGCCACCCCCCAAAGGTGGCAGGGCCCCCCACCCGACCCCCAACATCACATAACACACGCATGACACGCACACAGGCACCACCAACACACACACGCACACACACTGACCTACGTGCCAACATCCACACACACAGTCAGACACGCACACCCACATACAAACATACACACACACATCCATACAGACATACCCACAGGCATACATGCACTCATTCCCTAACACTCAACACCCCCGCAAGCATGCACGCACTCACACACCCCCTCTACATACACAGAAGCACACCCCCATGCACCCACACAACACCCTCCCACCCCCCTCCCCTAACAGACGATCGACTTGCCTGGTCCGTCAATCTTCCGGGAGGGGACGGGAGCCATGGGGGCTGCTCCGCCAACACCACACCGCCAACAGAACACCGCCACGCCGAATCACAGGACGTGATTTGGTGGGCGGGGTTCAGTTGGCGTGGAGGTGGAACAACCTCCACTTCCCCGCCGCCCGCCAGTATGGCTGTTGGCGGCTCTCCATCGGAAAAAGGACGGGGAGCAACCAACAGTCATAATACGCCGAGCGGCAAACCGCCACTACTGGCGGTCTTCCGCACGGCGGTCCCTCGGCGGTCTTGTACAAAGACCGCCGAGGTCGTAATGACCACCTAAATCTGCCATTCTGGACCCATTCATCAAGCTGATTTTCAGTCGCATTTATATACTTATGCCATTTGTAACATTTTGCAGGGGCAGGAATACTGGGCGCATTCAATTTCTTAATCTTTGCTAAGCCTAAACAACTTGTCTGTTGTACAGTTTCATTTAAAAATATCATTTGAACAGGTATCAGGCATGCACTAAATAAAGCTTCCTTCCCCCTTATTTGCCAATTTTTTGTTCCCCACACACTTTTTAAGTCAATCGACTTCAGCCAATATTCATAGTCTTCTATAATTGTTGGAAATGGACTTTCTGCAGGGTCCCCCCCAAACTTTTTGCTGCCGCCTTCCTCTTTTTCTGACCTCATTTTTGCTGGCTTTAGGACTCTGCACACTTTACCACTGCTAGTCAGTGCTAAAGTGCATATGCTCTCTCCTTAAAACATGGTGACATTGGCTCATACCAAATTGGCCTATTTAATTTGATTGTAAGTCCCTAGTCAGGTGCACCACATGTGCCCAGGGCCTGTAAATTAAATGCTACTAGTGGGCTGGAGCACTGCTTGTGCCACCCACATAACTAGCCCCCTAACAATGTCTCAGGCCTGTCTCTGCAGTACCTGTCTTTGGAGTTTCACTGCCACTTCGACTTGACATTTATAAGTACTTCCCAAGCCTTAAACTCCCCTTTTCCTACATATAAGTCACCCGTAAGGTAGGCCCTAGGTAACCCAGGGTGCTATGTAGGTGAAAGGCAGGACATGAACATGTGTGTTCTATATGGCCTGGTAGTGTAAAACTCCTAAATTAGTTTTACACTTCATCAGATAGCATTAGGGTTACCCTCATATACTGTTTTAGTGGTAGATCCTGGTCTGAAAAGAGTAGCCGGGTCATATTTATTATGGCCAGAATGGTGATACAAAATACTGCTTAATGGTGAAGTTGGATTCTATATTATTATTTTAGAAATGCTACTTTTAGAAAGTGAGCCTTTCTCTACACTTAAATCCTTCTGTGCCTTCCAATCCACTTCTGGCTAGGTTTATTTGACAGCTCCGTTGTGTATTCACTCAGACAGCCCCAAACACAGGATGATCAGTCACACTTGCACACATCTGCATATTGAATGTGTCTTCGTGGGTAGGGAGGGTGGAGGGCTTGACACTTATATGTAAAAAGACAGTAGCCTGCATTCACACAAAGGACTGCCACACCCCCTACTGGGACCCTGGCAGACAGGATGGAACTGAAAGGGGACTCTGCACTTCAAAGCCAATCTTTGAAGTCTACCCCACTCCAAAGGCACATTTGGATATTTAAGCAGGGTCTCTGACCCTACCAACTCAGACACTTTTGAGGTAGACACTTCTACTTCACATACACTTTTGAACAAGATACCACTGGTGAAGAATCCCTGAACCAGAACCTGCAACCTGCCAAGAGGAACTGCCTGGCTGCCCAAAGGACACACCTCGCCCTCATTACAACCCTAGCGGTAAATGCCGTGTACCGCCGTGCTGGGAGCCGCCAACATACCGTGCCCGTGGAGGTATTCCGCTAGGGTATTATAACCCACACTGAGAATTCCGCCACTGTACAGACACCCACACAAGTCCGCCAGCCCAAAGGTCAGTGATAAACTGGTGATAGCAAAACCCACACAGTTACGCCAACAGGAATACGCCCACAGTATCATGACCCACAAATCACCGCAGTGGTCTTTCAAGCACGGTAAACCATTGGCGGTACACATCACCGCTCTCAAAATACACACACATTTACAAAACACCACAACATTGGACAATTCAAACTACACACACCTGACACATATACACACACCACATCTACACAATTACAACACTATAAAACACCCACCCACATTACCCACAACACTTTCAATGAAAAACAAGATTGCCAACACAAAGAGACACAAGCCAGGAGCACCCACTCAATCAGAGGCACAGAACAGCATCACCCATACACCATCCACGCACATCACAGCATACACCCCAACACATCACCCCACACATCACCACACACATATCACTCACACAACATCCATGGCACTCCAAAGACACCCCACATTTTCAAAGGAGGAGCTAAGGGTCATGGTGGAGGAAATCATCCGGGTAGAGCCACAGCTATTCGGATCACAGGTGCAGCAGACGTCCATTGCTAGGAAGATGGAGCTATGGCAGAGAATCATGGATAGGGTCAACGCCGTGGGATAGCACCCCAGAACAAGGGATAACATCAGGAAGAGGTGGAACGACCTACAGGGGATGGTGCGTTCCGTAGTTGCAAGACACCCGGTAGCAGTACAGAGGACTGGCGGTGGACTCCCACCTCCTCCCCCACAACTAACAACATGGGAGGAGCAAGTCTTGACAATAATGCATCCTGAGGGCCTCACAGGAGTAGCAGGAGGACCGGACTCTGGTAAGTCAAATCTTTACTACTTTATCCCACACCCTACCTGCATGCCATCACAAACTCCTACTCCTACCCTCACCCCATCACTCCACCACCTCACACATACCTCACCATCACAACCCGCCCATCCCAATACCAAGCCCTGCATGTAATACCAATGCATAGACCCCCAACACAGACCTGCATGGACACCCTTCACCACAGCGTGCCCTGTAGAGAGACTCACCCAGCCCACAAAATCACCACTCACACAAGGCCAAGCTGACAGGGAAATCAGAATCATACAGGGAAACACACCCATGCACAAGATGGCACACGCAGAAACAATAACACTGCATTTGCATCCCCACAGGACCCATACTCAACATCACCGGAGAGGAGGTGCCAGCTACATCCAGTCCCCCCCGAAGAGGCCCACAGTGACGACAGCAGCTCTGCACGCCTGGATCAGGATGACCAACCTGGCCCATCCAGGACCTCTGGACAGTCGGTTCCCCTGCCACAGTCCCAACCCACCACAGAGCCTCCCCCCTCAGGAAACACCAGCACAGCACCCACCCAGCGGGCCCATGACACTGTCCCCAGGACACGTCAATCACCAGTGTGTCCACTACTACAGGGACCCCAGGCAACCCCACAAACCCAGGACGATCAGGGACCTGGGGTCAGTGGCAGTGGGCACACGGTTCAGGGAACAGAGGCACAGGACAACAGGGAAGCTGGGAGGACTGCTGTGCGAAAGGGGTAGGACAGGCCCAGGGAACCCACTCTCCATGATGCAATCTTCAACATCCTGGGAGCATGCCACCATTCCCAGGAGACAATGAGACAATGCACCTTTGATACCAAGAGACTGGACTCTACCATGGACTTTCCTCCACCATCATCCCAGCCCATTGCACATCTCCCTCTACTTATCAGCACTTAAATAAACACCCTTGGAACAAATACTAATCTGGAGTCTGTCAAATGATTCACATATGTATTAGTACAACATTATCAAAGCATTACAACTCAAATGTACAGTGAAATATACTTTGGAATGACCTTTGATGGGCAGCAGTACACATAGCAGGAGCCAGAGTGGGGCACAGAGATCTGAAAATAGAGATGCCAAAGGGTACAGTCAGTGGCCATAGACACAGGGAATTCTGCAGAAAAGGCACCTGGAGTCTCAAGGCCAGGTTGTGCAACATGCAACATGCAACGATGATCTGGCACACCTTCTTGGGTGAGTAGTACAGGGATCCACCTGTCAGATGGAGGCACCGGAACCTGGCCTTCAGGAGGCTGAAGGTCCTTTCAATAATCCTCCTTGTACACCCATGTGCCTCATTGTAACATTCCTCTGCCCTTGTCCTGGTATTCCTCACTGGGGTCAGTAGCCATGGAAGGTTGGTGTAACCAGAGTCACCTGCACATATCGAGGGACAACTGTTAGACACACACTAACCCTTAGGGACAACCCATACTCAGACACCTACTCATAGTGTGTGGGGACCTTGGGCTCACCTATTAGCCACACCCTGTGCCTCTGGAGTTGGCCCATCACATATGGGATGCTGCTATTCCTCAAGATAAAGGTGTCATGCACAGAGCCAGGATATTGTGCATTCACATGGGAGATGTCCTGGTCCACCAAACACACCATCTGCACATTCATAGAGTGACAGCTTTTTCTATTCCTGAAAACTTGTTCATTTCTCTGGGGGGGGGGACAAGTGCCAACAATGGCACCAATGATGTTGAGGATATGTCCCAGGGCTTAAATGTCAGCTTTCACTGTGGCCAAATACTCCACCTTGGGGAAAACCATGTAGCTGTGCATGTGTTTCGTCAGGGCTGACAACGCTCTGGTCAACACGTTGGAGAATATTGGCTGGGACATCTCTGATGCCATGGCCACTGTTGTTTGAAAGGAACCCTAGCCAAGAAATGGAGCACTGACAGGTCCTGCACTAGAGGGGGGATACCTGTGGGCTGGCGGATAGCTGACATCAGGTCTGGCTCCAATTGTGCACACAGTTCTATGATTGTGGCACGATCAAGTCTGTAGGTTATGATAATGTGTCTGTCCTCCATTGTGGCAAGGTACACCAGCGGTCTGTACACGGGAGGATGCCACCATCTCATATTCAGCCTCAGTGGTTGAAGCCTATGGAAGAAAACGGTGAGCAGAGGGTCATATTCCCCCATCTATTGCACTAATGATGATTTGTTTACTTTACAGAAACAAGATGTGAATCCGACAATCAGTTGCTGTGCCAATGTCTGCTGTGACGCAGTTAGGTGCCATGCCCTGTGCCCCCCTGAAATGGCGGCTGCCTGACCTGTGAGGAGGGACAAGTGGAAATGAGGTAATTGTACTGGCATTGTGCGCTGTCGCGGTAGGTGGTCGAAGACTGCCGCGCAACTTCGCATTGGTTATCATTGGGCCCTATGGGTTCCAGGAGCCAATGGCGATGTACCCTGGTGGCAAAGGTACGCACTGCCGTGGACGTCACTGCCATTTTCTCGCCATGAGTGCCATGTTCACTAACTTGCTACCTGACCTTTAACAGGAGAGGACCTACACTGCAAGTGCTGCTGTGACCTGTGTCTGGAAGCAACAATGGCCCATGTGTCTGGGGAAAGGGCCCCTACCTTCACTGTGGAGGAGTTGGAGAAACTGGTGGATGGGGTCCTACCCCAGTACACATTACTCTACGGTCCTCCGGACAAACAGGTGAGTACACTGTGAGCATGATGTGTGGGCCATGAATGTATAGAGTGCTGTGTATGTAAGCCACATGTGGGGGGGGCAGAGGCATCCTGGCCAGAGTGCTGCATGTAAGGTGGTCAATGGGTGTGCGTCAGGGGATGGGAGGGATATGGTGGGCCATGTGTGTGACAGTCCGGACGGTTGACTAATTCCCTTTTCTGCTGTCTTTTTTATGCAGGTCAATAACCACCAGAAAAAGGGTATTTGGCGTGCCATCGCCAAGGAGGTGTGGACCCTGGGGGTCTTTGATAGGCAGAGCACCCACTACCGCAAGAGGTGGGAGGACCTGCACAGCTGGGCAAAGAAGACGGCGGAGGCCAGCTAAGCTGGCCTCCCAATGAGGAAGGAGTGCCCGTCGCACCATGACCCCCCTGATGTTCGGCATCCTGGCAGTGGCCTATCCGGAGTTGGATGGGTGCTTGAAGGTATCACAGCAGCCACAAGGGGGTGAGTACAGATTCTGAATCCTGACTTTGCACGCATTAAGAGGCACCTGGGTGGGGGATATGGGCTGTGGGTGCCCCTAGGCCAGGGCGAAGATGGCAGGGTAGGTCCCTTGTTGGGCAGGCTCTGAAGCACTCCTACCCCAAGTGTTAGTGGGCATATACTACTGTGCAGGGTCCTGTGAGTTTCAGGTGTGTAGCTAATGGCGTTAGGCATTGTACCCCATGGGCTGGTGACTATCTTAGTAAGTGGTTGGGCATGGCCTAGTGCGTAGGGCTGCTCCCTGTGTGTTGTTTACGCCAACAGTACTGGTGTTGCTGGCATTGACCAAGTGTATCCGAGGGGAGCACCATGACGGGGACAGGAGGGGAGACCACAGTCAGCAACTCCTCCTCCGATGGAAGCTTCCTGGCAGTGGCGGACACCTCTGTGCCCACCCCAACAACAGGTACAGCCACCACCCCACTTACCAGCACCACCCTCCCAGCAGCCCCTCAGCGTGTTTTCCATGGCCGCTTACCCAGGAGAGTGGGCATCTCCTTCGCCCCTGGCACCTCAGGCCCTGCCCCAGTCAGCCCTGCTGCCATCACTGAGGAGGCTATTGACCTTCTGATATCCCTCACTCTTGGGCAGTCAACCATTCTGAATGCCATCCAGGGTGTCAAGAGGAATTTGCAACAAACAAATGCTTACCTGGCGGACATTCACTCTGGCGTGGTGGCCCAAAAGAGTGCATTTCAGGCTCTTGCCTCCACACTGATGGCAGCCATTGTCCCTGTCTCTAGCCTCCCCCCTCCAACTTCATCTGCTCAGTCCTAATCCCCTCAACCCCAGCCTATCCCAAGCACACCTTCAGACCAGCATTCACCCAAATCAACACACAGAAGTGGCTCAGGCAAACACAAGCTCCACAAATCATTCCACAGGCACTCACACAAGCACCATCCCCATGCAGACACACCAACATCTACTGCCTCCACTGTGTCCCCCTCCTCCCCGTCGTGCACCTCCCTCCCAGTATCGTCTCCACTCACAACTGCATTCACTACATCCTCATCCACTGCCTCCATCACCAGCACGCCCATCACTACTCACCCCTCAGTGGCAATCACCACCCCCACATCCATGCACACGTCCCCTGTGTCCTCTCCCAGTGTGTCTGTGACCCCTCCTCCTAAAGTACACAAATGCAAGCGCCCACCCGCCCAACAGCCATCCACCTTACAACAGCATCCAGCCCATGCACCTTCACCCTAACTCAGCAGACACCTCCAACAACCAATCCCTCTTCCTCCATTCCCAAACCCTCTCCCTCTTCCCGCCCCAGTGTGTCTAAAAAGATTTTCCTGGCAAACATTGACCTCTTCCTTACCCCTACCCCCATCCTTCCCCTCGAGCCAGGGTGTCCAGGACCCAGGCCAGCACCTCAGCCACCAAGTCGACATCTGCTGTGGTACATGCAACTCACAGAGGCTCAATGGGGGCAACCGTCAGCCCAGCCAGTGTGCCACCAACCTCTGCAAAGGACAAAACCATTCTGCCACCTGCCAAGGTGAAGAAGGGGACAGCATGCAGCAAGGGCAAGGAGCTTGACGGCCAGTCCCGCCAACTGCACCGCGGGCAGCACTGCCAGAAGCCCCACCGGAAGTCCCGCCACAAGCACGGCCATAAGCACCGCCACCTGCACCTCCACCTGCACAGCTGCTAGCACCACTACTGTTAGCAGCAGCATCCCCAGTCTGTCCGAGGCTGCAGGAGAAGGGCTGGAGCCTCCCTCCACCCGTGGCAGAACCAGCACCTTCACCACGGCCAGCACCACCCGCAGCCCCACCGCAAGCACTGCCATCTGCACCGCTGACAGTAGGACCACTACCAGCAGCAGCAGCCCCAGTGGGCAGCCATCTGATCCGAGGCTGCAGGAGACAGGCTGGAGCCTCCCAGCACCACTGGCAGCACCAGCACCGGCACTACCACCAGTTTGCAGCCTTAGCCACCGCTGGATGGAGTCTAACCCTGCTTCTGTGGACTATCATGCAACCTGGTCCCTGCAAATCTCATGCCTCAGACACCCAGGTGACGGAATGTGAACTGCCACACCCCAAGTGCTGCATCACTGGGCACAAGGCCCCCTCTAGAACCAGTGGAAATATGCATCCACTCACCCCCTCCTCTGCAGGATGAAGCACACTGTGCACAAGGCCCGCTCCAGAACCAGTGGAGAAGCCATCCACTAGAGATACTGTGGCTTTTCACTTCCCAGGACCAAGCTTCGGGAAAACTACCCATTAGAGACACTGTGGCTTTGCACTTCCCAGGACCAAGCAGTGGGTAAACCACCCACTTGAGAGACTGTGGCTTTGCACTCCCCAGGACAAAGCAGTGGGCAAACCAACACCCACTTGAGAGACTGTGGCTTTGCACTCCCCAGGACCAAGCAGTGGGCAAAGCACCCACTTGAGAGACTGTGGCTTTTCACTCCCCAGGAACAAGCAGTGGGCAAAGCACCCACTTGGGAGACTGGGGCCTTGCACTCCCCAGGATATCGCTGTGGGCATGGAGCCCCTCCAGGAGCAGTAGTGTTGTCCTATCGTCTGGTTGAGGCGCCCCCACCTTCCCCTGGAGGTGCCTGCGTGTTTTCAACCTGATGCCCCTGCAGTGTTCTCTCGATATTGAGGCAGGAGTCAAGTGTGGGCTTGGCCAATGATTTTTGGCCCAGTGGCCCATGGACATTTGGAAAGGACAATGTATGGCCTTATATACATATTGTATATTTTTATAAATACTTTTTTTCTATTTGTTACGTATATCTGCCTATTTCTAATATATCACTGATTTGACTCAATTCATTTTGTCCTTGCATTCTTCCAGGAGAATACGGGGTGTAAATGTGATGTTGTTGCATGTGTTTGTGTGTATGGTGGTGTGGGTGGGGGTTGGGGTGGGGGGGTGGTGTGTTGCATGTGTGTGTCACTCTCTTTTTCCTCCCCCTCTCCCCTGTGTATTAGATGCAGTAGTCAAAGTGGTTGTCGTTGTCGCCGCCGCCTTTGGTATTCCTGGTAGATGAGGAGGTAGACCAGCATGGGCAGGACCTGTAACTCGGGCTCCAGGGCATCCTGGTTCTTCTTTGAGTGTTTAGAGATGAGTGGTTTCCCTTCTGTGTTCTGTTTCCGCCATGCTTTTGATGGCGTTGGTACCGCCCCGGACAAGTTGGTGGGTTGTGATGGGGTGGAGGGTACATTGTCTTCCACCTGTCTGTTGGTGGTGGGTGCTGCGGTGTCTGTTGGTACCGCCGTGGCAGTCAGAGTGTTAAAGTGGCTGTCTATGTTGCCGGTTTCTGCCATGGTCGTGATCCCATTTTTGTTACCGTAGGCCTGTTGGTGGTATTACAGCCGCTTTAACATCGACCGCCACGGTTATAATGAGAGCCACCTGTCTAACCTGCTGTTGCCCTGCTGCCTTGTGGTCCTCTGGCTCTGCTGAGAAGTGCTCTCCAAGGGCCTGCCTCCTGTTCCCTGAAGTCTCAGGACCGAAGAGACTTCATCTCTGCAAAAGAACTCCTTGTGCGGCGAAAATCGATGCACAGCCTGCAAGAAACGATTCATAGCATACCTTGTGGTGGGAAAATCACCTCATGCCGAACCAGAACAACGCAGCCTTCCTTCCCGATGAGGAGATCAATGCAGCGCCAGCGTTGCGACCGGAAATTCGGCGCACGGCCCACTGGATTGACGCAAACCGAACCGGAATGAAGCAGCCCAACTTCCTGGAAGGAATCGACGCAGCACCTGCTGTGCATCAGAAATTTCCACGCAACACCCACCGGATCGACGCAACCCCTGTGACTTCGTCCTGCACACCCCGGATTTCAATGCATCATCCCCGGGGCGCACAAAAACCCCGCAACTTGAAGAGGATCCCAGTCTGCTTGCCGGAAATCGGCGCAAAGCCTGCCTTGCGTGAAAACTCACTGACGCATCATCTGTGTGCACCGGAAAAATCAACGCACACCTCCCCGTTTTCCAAGCAACTCCTCCTCTGTAGTCTCTTGCGGAGAATTTGAATGCAAGAAATATTTGTTGCTTTTTAAGACTAAAGACACTTTGGCCCTCATTTTGAAAATGGCAGTAAAAACCGCCTACCGCTGCAGCGACGGCCACCAAAAGACCATCCCGCGGCTACCAGCTGTCTGCCGTATTATGACCACAGACGGATTTCTGCCACAAGAATGGCGGAAATCCGACTGTGGTCATGCCGGCGGATGGCAGTAAGGTGGCGCTGCTGCCACCAGCAGCGCCACGCCAGTAGCCTGCCGCCAGCCGTATTATGATTAAAAATACAGCCTGGTGGTGTTCTGCTGGTGGGTGATGCTGGCAGTAGCAGAGCCCTGTCCCGTCTCCTATCGGAGGACCCCCTGAATACAGGTAAATCGGGTTGAGAAAGTACCATTGATGTCAGCAAATTATCCAGAAGCAGTATGTGCAAAAGCTGGACACATAGGAGGAGAACTGGTAGGGGTCTCCTGTGGTGGTTCACAATAAATGATGCCATCCGTCTGTGTGAAAGTTGTGGCAAATCGATCAGTAATTTCTATATCATTTGTTGTAACAGATGTTAGTAGAACTAATGCAAGATTATTTTGCACCCTCCCCAAGCTCGGAGAGGTATCAGCGTTGCTGCTCAAAACTTGTAGAGGGACATCTCATCCAGTAGTGTGAGGGATTCAGGAACTACTGGTTGCTCCTCTTGGTCTGCTGTATAGGATCAGCCACATGGTGTAACTTGACATTGTTGATGGATACAAAGCAGTTTTCTTTAGCACCAGGCAACGGTAGTAGAATGACAGTTCTGGTACCGTGTATTCCCAGGACTGGGACTGGTGCACAATAAAAAGGACTAAACTCCTTTTTCACAGCAACGTTTTCACGCACTGGATCCCCAACCTTTGGAACCAGATGGTATATGTTATTGATACATCCTTAATTCCTGCGGAGGCAGCACTCGCAGAAGAGTTGTTGTCATGGAACTGTTGTAATTCCTGCAAGACAGTGACACGTTAATTTATGTCAAAAGGTGTTTCTGCTGCCTCAACGCCAGGACCATCAAGATCTGGAACATACATTTGAGTTCCAAACAGGCACTTGTATGAAGTACGACCCCCCAGGGACCTTTTAGGCAGATTATTCCATACAGGTGATTAAGCCAATTACAACCCGTACTTAATACTCAGGCTGTTAAGGACTGCTTTCAATCATGGTTTCATTGATCCATGACAATATGTCCCCTGGGATGTAATGGAGACGAGTGATGGAGTTGGACCCCTAACGAAGCCATGGTGTCCCTGAATGCCCTTGAGGCAAAAGAAAGGCTCTGGTCCAAGTGGAAAGCTGCAACTGCATATGTGCCGATAAAGACTTGCACATCTTCAATGACAGTTCGAGTGTCAGCCGAGCGTTGTGGCCACACCCATAGAAATCTGGAGCAAGAGTCAACAGAGTATGCACTGTCCGGTGTTAGGGGACTACAATGGTCCAAGTACACACATTGTAAAAGCTTGTTGGAAATTAAGAGGGGTGTCTGAGTTGGGCGTTTGATGGTGGAACCCTTAATATGTTGACAGATGTCAAAACAAAGGACATACTGCTTGGTATGTTTATATAGACCTGGCCACCAATAATGTGCTTGCAATAATGAAATTTTAGCTGCCACACATGCATGGGCAGATCCAACCCCCTCATGCGCTGCTTTAATCAACTCTGGTCTTATGTCTTTATTGGGAATTACTTGAACTCCCACGCATGGTATTTTTAATTCTGCGTCAAGGAAGCCTCCCATACAGTAGCAATATTTAGCAGAAAATGCTTTTGGGTAGGGCGTGCCTTCAGCTGTGGTTTTCCCGGCAGCCCATATGTCATCATCTGGTTTCGTTCCAGAATGAGTAACTGCAGCTACAGAAGCCGTAGCTACTGCTGATTTGGCTGCTTCATCAGCCAGTGTATTTCCAGCAATGTGTATTCCAGCATGATGATGTCCAATTGTATGTACAACATGGACATTTGGTAGTGCTTCCTTCAGATCTGCTGTTTTCCCCCACAGAAGTCTGTGTTTGATGGTGTTGCCTTTAGAATCTCTGAACCCATTATGGTACCAGTAATGCAAGTATCCTTTGAAGGAATGGACACAATAGTATGAATCACAGACTTTCAGTGTTAGCTGCGCAGAATCCGTATGTTCCAGTGCCGTCACCAGAGCCTTTAGCTCTGCTAGTTGTGCTGTGCAATCCCCTAGGGTTTTGTGTGAATGTGTGTTGTTGACAAAATGTATTACCCTCCATGTAGCCACTTATGACTGCACAAGCAGCAGAGTATTGATGCTTTGTGCCAATTGCAGGTTGTCCTGAGCCATCGGTGTACATGACTCTTTGATAGTGATCAATAGGCAGTGTATTTGCCGGAACTGGATATTCTAGTTCGTACTGCAAAAATTCCTGAGTTTATATTTTTGTGTCAAAAATATAGTCAACATCAGTGGCTGTCAAAGACGTTGCCCATTGAATCCAGGGTGGATGTATTTCTTTAGCGATTGAAATGCTGGCTTTGGTAACAGCCTCAAGGGCTGGAATTGGAGATAAGACAATAATGCGTTTCGCCTGGGCCAGTGGTCTTTCTTTAATGACAGCATTCTTAACAGCAGTGAGTTGTTCTGCTTCGGTATACAAATGTGATTTATATGCAATCGGGACTGTCTCATCCTCATTGGAAGTTACATAGGTGAAACCAATGGCACCAGCAATTACTCTGATTACTAGATGTTTTTTATTGTCCCTTGTGTGTTAGTGTTGTGCTGCAAGCATGTCTGTTTGCAAAGCTCTGAGAATGTGTGTGTGTTCGACTGTCCAAAATGTACTGGAAAAGTCAGGACGTATTAAGTCGTATACTGGTTTTATACGTGATACATAATCTGGAATGTAAGTTTTGCCAAAATTTAGGAAACCCAATAGTGATTGGAGTTTTTAATGGTATTTGGAGGTTGTAACTGCGTGCATTCTTCTAAGAATTGTGGTGCTAGGCTCTTTCCTTCACTTGATAAATCGTATCCCAGAAACAGGACACTAAGAAATGCTTTTCTTTTTAAATTGAATTTAAATCCAAATTCGGCAAATCCCACAACAATGCGGGCTACCCATCTTAGATGTTGCAGTAATTCATCATCCTTGAGATAGATATCTTCTACACAGGACAATGGTTCAGGGTCAATGTTGTGCAATATTGAAGTCACATAAGCCGTGAACAGTCCTGGACTGTTCCTGTACCCCTGGGGTACAACATAATTTTTTCTGGGAGCCTAGTGTGCTGAAACTTGTTAGGTCTCTACTCTCAGGCGCTATATTTTGGCAGATGAAACCTTTGGAAATGTCTTGTGTATTGTATTTTTTACGCAATGTGTTGTTCATGAGTGCTGTGCTATGTGAGTTTTGTGTAGCATGTGTGCATGTATGACTGTTTGGATATCTGTAGTCTAAGACTATTCTATACAAATCATTTGGTTTAGCTACTGGGAATAAGGAACTATTCATTGGTGAGACGCAGGGTTCGATTACACCCTGGTAATCCAGGTATGTGAGGATTTCCCTCACGGGTGCTTTAGCATCATGTTTTATTGGATATTGTGGTTGAGGTTCAGGTTGATTTTTTAATTGGAATTACAAGATAGGGGGAATCTTTACCCCACCCTGCATGGTTGCGATATAACGTGGGTTCCTGCTCCAATGCCCAATTGATGGTGTAGGAGTCTGCAAGCTCATCGGGAACAAGGGGTGAGAAAGGTTTGATAACCTCTTTCCCATATGGGCAAGTATGGACAAATTAAGGTGGCCAATCCCTTTCCGCCAGTAGAATATCGTATATGTTTATGACGCAGTCCCAAACGATTCAGTCAATTGTGGGGTCAATGTCTCCTTCTAACTGTAATGTTACTATTTACACCCTATCAGATGTGGAGACACGCATGTCCGTAGTTTCGAGCTGCAAGAAGTCATCAGTTGCTTTCACCTCCAGATGCTCTTTAAGATTCTGGTGAACTATTGTGATCTCTGCCGCGCTGTCAAATAGCGCTAATGCCCACTTCTTGTTCTTCAATAGAGCCCTCTTCTTGAGTGGCATGATGAACTGCAACTGCTGCCACTTTTTTCTTTGTAAAAGTGTGTTTTTTGGGGGGGAAGTTTCTTTTCTTTTTTGACAGAAACTTCTGTTGAGCGTTGTGATTCCTGTCTCGGTTTCAAGTACTCAGTTCTTCGCTCTGACCGCCCACCTCTCTCACTGCATTTTTCCAGTGAGTACTGAAAGGAACAAGATTGGTGTGTATCAGTATATTGTTATCTGTCAGGTGTTTTTATATTTTCTCTATTTCTGAGATTATATCTATTCTGGGGGGTCTCCGTATGCTAAGAATCTCTCCTTTCTGTTTTAGGTGTTTCTTATTTTTTATCCCAGCATTACTTAATACCCTCAGGCGCTTGCTTGGTAGAATCTTTATTAGATTTACCCTGAAAATTTGGTTTTGTAGGTCTGCCCCCCCTGAATATCTCGACCAATACTATAGTAGGTCTCTGCAATAATCTTTGGCAGCTCAAGTTCTTGATCCTGTGGAGGAATATCCCGGAGCCGCATGTGCACTGCTAGTGCAACTGCTTCCCCTTTAAAGTTACTTAATATGAGTGAAGATACAGTGGCAAAATTGCCCATAAGTTGCATCCCCAAGTCCACGGCCGGTGCAGCCACGTATTCATCTTGAATTTGTTTTAACACGTCTGGTTAATTGGCAAGTGTCAGTGTAGTATGTGCAGTAGTACAGAGTGTGGCAAATACAGTGCTACAAGTATTGCAGTTATCTACTGTGGGAACCATCCCAAATGGCAAGCACATAGTTAATATTCTAATGCTTATCCTGAGGTCCCATATGGGGAAATACTGCTTCCAGTGCATTTATTTTTTGAGCTAACAAAAACTGAATCTTTTCTCATTTGGCTCTTACTTTAACCATGATTGAATGTACAGTAGCAGGATTTATGCCTGGCGTTACTGCATGTGGTTGCACCAGAGCAGCACGTGCTGGGTTTGTGTTTAATGTTTGCATTACAAACTGTACTAATCGTCTGTATATTGCCGTAAGCTCAGCATACAAACGACGGACTTCAGCCACCGTTAAGTTCGGTGCAGCAGGGTGAGGTGTATATGTGACCAATAAAGGCCAGGTAGGGCCATCATTATTTAGAGGACCTAACCTAACGTGTAGAATTGCATGGGGTAGGGTGCTATCAAGCCAATTATTATGTTGTGGAGAAGATAGAGGTATTTATAGATATGCATATGCTCTGTATTGTGCAGGTATATAGTGAGGAAATGTATTTGTGTTCCCATCAGCTGCTGGAAATGTGACCCAAGAATAAACAATTTATTTTCTATAGGCTGGATGAGCCTCAACAACAAATGTAACTGGACCGTCCTGGGCTGTTAGGCCATGTGTAAACACATGTGCAGTTAGGGGTGGTTGCATATTGAATGCAATTGCTACTGGTTGTGGGTTTGCCATGATGAATGGTAAATTTTTGTTCAGAAATAAGCACACCAAATAGAGATTATCCTTTTAGGGTTCAAGCTTGTACAACCTACAGTGTTAGTTAGGTACTCCCTACTTAGCTGAGGAGGAAAATCCTCAATACCACAGACGTCTCCATATATAGCACTGGGGTGTCTTTGTATGTAGTGAGACAGAGATACTCAGGAGGACCCAAAAATTAGAGCCTGACCAAACGTTGGTGGCGCCATGTCGCGTAGGCATCATTATTCTAATGAGACTACTGGATTTGGGTGGCAGAATCTCTTGCATTGTGGGGGACTGAGTCTGAACCCACTACAGGTGACACCTGTCGGCCTAATCCAGGTTTTGTTCCGGCTAACTAGCAGTGCCTCATCTCCACCCAAAAGCAGGGATGATTGGGCAACTGAGCGCATGACACAATTGACTCCTCAGCGAAATCGTGGTCACTCAGATCTCATCTGTTTCTCTCAGTTACATTAGTCTCACATATACAAGGACGATCAGAGGCAGAATATATTTCAATAAGGTTTTATTAAAGCAACTGCATCTTAGATAATAAAGCATGCACTGCAATAACTAAGATGATGAAGCATAACAGGATTAAAATTGTGACAAGCAGACTGAAGCATAAAAGTAACGCTACCATGTTATCACTAGAATCATTGAATTAGCTCCTACCTAGGCTATGTTAGAGCACAGCATGTTAAGCTCCAGTTCTGCCCTTCAGGTTCCCCTGCAAAGACATCATCCCTCATACCTGACCAGGAGGCCTGGAGTCTACATAAGCAGCTGCAGCAAAGCACGCAACAATCAGCATACAGTCATGGTCATCTGGCTGGGGTCTCCCTCTAACGTACATGGGTCAAAGTAGTGTTTTTATAATAAAACAGCTGGTGTTCAAAGAAAGGATTCCCACGTAAGAGTGTGTATGTTTCTGTGAACATTAGACACATTAGTACCACGTTTGCCTGCAACCTATCTTACTGCAGCCTTGAGAAAAGCACAGAGTGAAAGAAATGTGTTGTTTAAGAATGCAGTGCTGGCCTAGGCAAAGAACAGCTAGATAGAGAAAATAAAACAAGACCGCAAATGTGGCTATTGTGAAAATAATAAAACAACACTGAACAAAATATGTCTAGGTTAAAGTGCACAGCGGCAGGCCTAGTTTGCTAAACTAACGTGTATGAAGCTATAACAAAAATGGCTATACAATAATATTGTCACGTTTATGGGGGTCCTAGCACCACCTGTACGAATAGCATACTGGACATCTAGGATATACCAACTTGGGGGGGGGGTTGATTGAAAAACTAGATGATGTCACAGCATGGGAAACATAACAAAGGAATTGATTGCAATGAGGGCTGTAGTGATCCAGAATCACATTGTGTCAGAAATTATCTTTGCCAAAGAAGAAGGGGTATGTCAGGTAGTATACCATAGTTGCTACCAAAGTACAAACCAGACAACAGTAATAATATCAGTTAGGCCAAAAGAAAAATTAAGAAGGTTAAAAAAGAGGCAAAAGTTATACACACAGGCAGCATATGGGGAGTGTTGGACGGATAGCTAGCAACTGGGGGACATGGCTGTTTGAAGCACTGATGCTGGGAGTTGTAGCGTTGATTAGTTTGTGAGCACTTATGCAAGTATGTCCTACATGCATAAAAATACTCCTTACTGGTTGCTGCAGGAGAACAACACCTTCCTCGCTTCCTTACACAGGGAGTGATGTTCAAAGATCAGAAGGCACAATGGAGATACTTTCATTTAAGGAACTTGTGTAGTGTGTCATTGAGTATTAGAGGGCAGAAAATGGAACTGCATTTTCTCATTTGGTATAGAATCCATCTTGCCTTGTTCAGTTCTGTGATACTCAACGATAGTATTTCCTTTTGTTGAAGCTCATGACCCTGATGAACCATTGTTTTTTCCTCAATTTATGCTTGAAACACAATATGATGCAAGATTTGCTCTAGAGATAGCACTCATGATTATCATGCTTGCTCAGCATGAACATCCTATTTATGGATAGAACACCTGCTATTTGTGAATGTATTTCTCAATCTTGAAAGTCCCCACTGCAACCATGTAGGGCACATGGATTACTATTTGCACGTGCTTATCATGCAATATTAATCCATGATTTAATTGGATCTTATTTATTGATGTTATAAAACCTTGACTGTGATTTTGGAGAAATGATCATATGCTCATATTGTAATTGCACAATTGATGAAATGCCTTGTTACACCTTTTGTGGTTAACTGGAATAAAAGATTGTATTGGAGTTCCACAGTTTGTACTTTTGGACCTGTCCTTCAAGTCAGCCGTCCCTGTCTCGTGTTAATTAATTTTTCTTTTACAAGATCTACGTCTTTGACACAATCCACTTTGTACAATGTGCCTGCTTAAAGGAGAAGGAGAAGTGTGTGTAGGTCTAGGTATAATAATAAGGGTAGGGAGATGACTTTCACTTTGTGAGACAGGTATTATTTCTTTCTGTAAACAAATGTGTCATTTCAGAATCAGCAATATCTTCACTAATGTCACATTCCTTTTCACATCAGCTTTCTGTTTCCACATTGATACTTGTATTAAATTACAAAAACGTTGAATTAATGTTGACCTTATTCTTTAATACTAATTTACTGTTTGAATTGCTGTGTACATGGCAATTCTATCACAGGACCGGAGGCGAGGATTATGCAGATCTTTCTTCACTCTTTATTCAACAGCAAGTTCAAAGTTAAACAAAACATGAACAGAAAAACTACAAGTTCCATGAGCCCGCCGCCATGGTAACGAGTATCCAATGAGGTGCCCTCCTTCACGTCAGTATAAATGGCCCGAGACACGTCACACTTCCTCTTTCTTCACTGCTCAGATAAGTGCCTTTTCTGCCTCCGTTGGGAGTTTGTTTCTTAAACTTGGCGCGCTGCCGCTCAATTGTTTTGCGGGGCTTTCTGTTGGTGTAGTAACTTTATCGCTAAGAGCGGTCCGGAACGGACGGGCCGCTCGAGCGTTTCATTTCCTTTCGGCCCTCGGCGTGTTTAATACACGTCGGGCCCACCAGAGGGAGCGCGCGCTGTGTTCTTTATTGTCGGAGAGCGTGCCTCTCAGTGCGCGGCTCGCGCTTAGCGTTTGCTTTTTTCTTTTTTCTTTTTTTCCCAGAATTGAGGGTTTCTCCTCTACTACATGCTTGGCACCCTGGTGCATTTTTTCTATTCCCTACCCTGACACCCGTTTGGGTAAGAATTACCCCATTAGGGAAGGCATTACTTCTTGACTTGCTATCGGTGACAGAGAGGGTAGGGATTTTTTACCCTATATATTGTATATTTTTTGTTGGGTGTACACTCTGTCATAGTCCTCATTATGCATTCCTCCCAAGAGAATGAACCTTTTACCAACATGTCCCCAGGTGAGGGTCCCTCTCTCCGTACCCTTCCCCCCGGAGTGGACACTTTGTTTTCCCAGGCTATTTCTCACGCTTTAGCCCCTCTTAGGGATACTGTAGCTAAGCTTACTGAACAGGTGTCCAGAGGTACGGGCATGTTTGGTGTGACGGGAGCGGAGGGTGATTCCTCTACCCTTTCGGCCCCCAGGAAAATGCGCAAGCGCGACGCGGGGCACCTGGGGGATGGTGTATTTTCACCCAATCCCAAGAGTGCGCGCGCGCATAAGCGCGTACCCTCCCGGGAGGACCGTTTGCCCGGAGTACTGGGTGACAAGCTTCACCACCTATGGAACCCTGATCTGGGATCCCCCAAAGGCTTCATGGGAGGTTCAGATGAGGACTCATCATCTTTAGATGACGACTCGGGTCGCCCTTGGCGTCCGGGTGCTACCCTACCAGATCCTTCGGATCACGCCGATTCTGACTCCGATATGTTTGAGCCGGAGGGTATCTACCATCCGCGTTCCTCGGAGTGGCGTCCAGACCACAAGGTGGCTGAATATGTCGCCAGTAAAATTAGGCAACCTCTGGACAAAGAGGTGCGCGCTCGTCTACGGGCGGAGTGCCCACGCCCGTCTTTATCGGATAGGGTCGCTTTCACGCCAGTTATTGACCCAAAAATGTGTACGTTTTTTTCCAAGTACACCAAGGATCCCAAAAAAGGGATTGATCGCTCCTGGAGGGCATGCCAGGATAAACTTCTTGATGTGTTAGGTCCCCTCACACAGATTATTCAATTGGCGGAGCGGGCCAAGCAAGCAAACACTCCCCTTCAGACGGACATCATAGCGGGATGGGCTCAGAGAGCTGTTTGTCTTCTGGGCAACGCGAACTGTGCCATCTCTGCAGAAAGACGCAGATCTTTATTGATCAAAATCGACCCCAAGTTAGGGGAACTGTCTAACTCGGAGGCAGGGGCTGTTGCCCAAGGCAATTTATTTGGCGATCCCTTTGTGAAAGAGTTGGGAAAATTTGTGGCTACGTTTTCAGCTTTGGATAAAGCGCAATCTTCGATTAAGAAGGTTTTCCCCAACAAGGTTTTTGGCGGGGCCGGGCGAGGCAGGGGTCGCTCTTCCGGCCGTCCTTTCCAGCAAGGCCCCAGCTCCTTCCGCAACAACGGTTGGAGGGACGGCAGACAAGGAACCTTCTTCCCCAACAGAGGCAGGGGAAGAAGCAGAGGTTCCAGAAATGCACGAGGAGCATATAATGCCCCAGGAGGTCCCTCGGGTGAGGCTTATCCCTTTTTCCCCAACAAATTTTGGCGGGAGATTGAGGTTTTTCAGGGACAATTGGAGGCGCATTACCTCCGACGCATGGGTTCTACAAACTGTCTCAGGTTTTCAAATAGAATTCTGGGGTACCCCATTTCAGGAGAAACTGCCTCAGCCCATCGCGTTCTCGGCAGAAGACTCAGAACTCATAGATTTAGAGGTTCAGGCCCTTCTTCACAAAGGTGCCATTTCCTTTACTTCCCTTCACCCCACAGGCTTCGTAAGCAACATCTTCTTGGTGGAAAAGAAGGACAAAGGGTTTCGTCCCGTTATCAATCTTCGTGCTTTCAACGAGTGGGTGGTTTACAGACATTTCAAAATGGAGGGTATTCACATGCTCCGCGACCTCCTCTTACAAGGGGACTGGATGGTTCGTCTAGATCTCAAGGACGCGTACCTCACGGTCCCTATTTTTCCACCCCATCGCAGATTCCTGCAGTTCTTATGGAACAACCAGGTGTTCGAATTCACCACACTCCCCTTCGGCCTGTCGTCGGCACCGTGGTGCTTCACGAAACTTCTCAAACCAGTAGTGGAAACTCTGAGGTTACAAGGCTTTCGCCTCATAATTTATCTGGACGACATCCTTTTGATGGATCAGTCCAGGTCTCAGTTGATGTTCAATCTGAACACAACTATTGCGCTTTTCCAGGACCTTGGTTTTGTGATCAACCAACAGAAGTCGCAACTTACTCCGACTCAATCGTTAGTCTTCCTAGGGTTTCTAGTGGATTCCCGTTCAGCGTCTCTCAGTCTCCCGGCGACGAAGATTTCCAAGATAAAGAAGGAACTGAGAAAGGTCCTGCAACGGGACCAGATCTCTCTACGCCAGTTAGCCAGAGTGGTAGGCCTGCTTTCGTCTTCGATTCAAGCCATTTTTCCGGGTCCCCTACACTACAGAGCCCTGCAACGCTTGAAAGCGTTTCACCTTCGCCGAGGGGTGACGTACTCCGAGTTGATCTCCCTGTCTCAAGAGGCAAGGACGGAGTTGTGTTGGTGGCTGGACCACATGGAGGCATGGAATGGCAGGGCCATCTTTGGAGCGATAGCAGTAGATGCGTTTCTCCAACATTGGGGCACTCTTCAGGGTTATGCTTTTCCCCCGTTTCTTCTTATCCCGCGGGTTGCTGCTCAAGTTCGCCGCCAAGAGGCGACGGTGATTCTAATAACCCCCTGGTGGAGATCACAGGCATGGTTCCCGACTCTGCTGGAACTCTAGTGCGAGTGTCCTCTTCGCCTCCCGGATTTTCCCTCGATACTCCTGGATCCGTCGGGGTTCTGCCACCCTCTAATCCTTCAAGGTCATCTTCCCCTCATAGCTTGGAAGATTTCCGGCATCGTTGGCAAAACAACCGGCTTTCGCAGGAAGCTAATAACTTCATCGCACAGGCCTGGGCCCCTGGTACATGCAAACGATATAGATCAGCATGGAATAGGTGGTCTAGTTGGTGTGTGGGCAAACACTGCGATCCCATGGGGGCCAGTATTGCCGACATCATCAATTTCCTGGCGGAATTAGCTGCATCCGGCTTAGCGTATCGCACCATCAATTCTTTTCGCTCGGCCATCTCTGCGGGCCATCCTCCCCTGAATAATCTCCCGATTGGGGGGCATCCCTGGGTTTGTAAACTTCTTAAGGGTATTAGACTCTCCAGACCTCCACAACCTAGATATTCGGAGCTCTGGGATGTGAACTTGGTTCTTAATCTCTTATCCTCTTGGCGGGACAACCAATATTTGTCGATGAAGGAATTGTCGGCAAAATTAGCCATGCTTCTCTGCCTCATTTCCTGTAAGCGTGTGTCAGATATCAGAGCACTGGATGTTTCCGCTCGAGTCTTTACTCCAGAAGGAGTCACGTTTACTATTGCAAGGAGAACAAAGAATAATACCAGGTCGGTGTCCTATCCCGTTTTTCCTGATTCCCCGAGGCTATGTGTGGTTAGATGTCTCAAAGTCTATGAGGAAGTGACCAGTTCTTGTAGACCTCCAGGTGAGACTCAATTGTTGATTTCTATTAAGAAGCCGTTTAGGGCGGTTTCTTCTCCCTCCATTGCCAGATGGATTCGGTGGATTCTCTCTGAGGCAGGTATAGATATTCGAGTTTTTGGGGCTCATTCTACTCGGGGAGCTATGGCTTCCAAAGCCATACAAGTGGGGGGCAGGTTGGAGGACATCATGCATGCTGCTGATTGGTCTTCAGAGTCTACTTTTAAGAAGTTTTACTTTAAACCAATTCACGACGCAGCCGCACTGGTGGTAAGTAAGCTTTGAACTTGCATAATCCTCGCCTCCGGTCCTGTGATAGAATACGAAATTTCCTAGCTATCGTGAAGGAAAGTTTCAATTCTATTAAGGACACGGAGGCGAGGATTATCCCACCCACATACATTTCGCGGATATGTTCCCTCCCGATTACATCTATCTGCGTAGCAAGGTAGTATACTTGCGTTCATGCCTTTGTTTATTGGCTATTCTGCTCATATTTTTAATTTTTCAGGTAAACACTTGATTCAGATATATTTTCATTTATATGTGTTTTAGAGTTCATAACTTTGTTGCCTTTGATAGGTTTCCTGTGTTCTATCGGATTTGCATCTAATTACACCTATTTTTTAGGTTCCGAAACTACGACCAATTGACTCTACCAGGATTCCTTCCGCAGTGAAGTCGAGAAAGTGTGACGTGTCTCGGGCCATTTATACTGACGTGAAGGAGGGCACCTCATTGGATACTCGTTACCATGGCGGCGGGCTCATGGAACTTGTAGTTTTTCTGTTCATGTTTTGTTTAACTTTGAACTTGCTGTTGAATAAAGAGTGAAGAAAGATCTGCATAATCCTCGCCTCCGTGTCCTTAATAGAATTGAAACTTTCCTTCACGATAGCTAGGAAATTTCGTATTACACTCCAGTCTTTTAAAATTTATTTTGTACAACATGGAAAAACTAACAGTATGCGATAAATTAAATCAGTGAATAAAATCAAAGATTTAATAAACTTTAAATAATGTTTGCATTTGAAAAGTGTTTCGGGGATGTGTAGTTATTCTTTTTTAAAACTACTTATTAGCACTTTTTGTTGATTTTGGCTGACCATTTTCAACATCCTCCAATCTTCTCCTGCTTCACTGAGATGTGTGTGCTGTAAACTCAAAGCAAGCAGTTTGCTCCAGGAAAACCACTTCCTGGTTAAGAGGTCATTGTGAACTGTATGCCACATTTCCAATTTATTTGCAGCTCTCTATTTTCAACTTCTACTATTTTTGTAATACAAAATCACAATTTGTAAGGAGTTTTAGAAATCACAAATAAAATGTCTAGTATGTGTGACTTTGCCAATTTATAGCTGTGATTTACTATGGATCCCATGTACTAATTTGCAAAATTATATTTTAGGTACCTAGGATTCTTGATGAATTTGCCTTCATACTTACTCTTTAAAGTTAGTGTTGGAAATTTCTATAAATTCTGCACTTGGGTGATGCCAAAGCTGACATTCTATTTGGGTGTTTGGCCAACCCTTTTCAACCACGTTGTTTTTCCACAAAATATTTATATCAATTTTATATAGTGCAATGTAGGCCTACAGAGGTGACTAAGTGCTTTACATATGTTAATAATTAGCTACAAAATATTACAGTATCAAAATTATAAATTGTAAATAAACAAATTCAGTAAAAGTTCACATCTTTTATGGAAATTACAAATGATTCAACCGATCAAATAACATTCCCATCTTATATTCCTAGTGACAAGTCAATAACGATCTATTCGTGGAAACACATACCTTTGGAACATTAGAGCTTTTAATTGCACTTTCAAAATTTGGTGTGAAGGTTGATTTCTGATAAAGGGGTGTTGATCTGGATTACTGAACACTGAATATCATGCAACCTTAATATAATAGCCAAACTATTGAAGTCGAAAATATTGACAAGTAACGTATAGATTTTTCTGAACCTAATTCCATGTCCATGTCATTTGAACATATATATATTTATAGGCTCACATTTGTAATGTACAAAACCATATGACTTCATCTGCTATAGTGTGAGTTATCTCAAGTACCTATAACTCGTGCCCTCCGCCATGCACAGTTTTTTCGTTAAAAATGTTACTGCAAATATTACATTAACATTATCAATGATGTTATCAAAGATGTCGTGAGTGCTGTAATTTGATGGGTAATTACCAGTGCATGGTGAGGACATGAGTTCTAGTTACCTTAGGGCATGAGTTATAGTTACTTGAGAGAACTCTAACAGGTGAATTTCTATGGTTTTGTACATTTTCACATTTTAAATGTGAGCCTAACTATAACTTCCCTGTAACCTTTGTTTTTTTTTCAGTGAATTTCTATGGATTTTTTAAAAATTCTATTTCCTAACTATGATGTCCCTGGAACCTTTGTTTTTTTCAGTGAATTTCTAAGTTTAAAAAAAAATGTTAAATACTATTTGTTAATCCAAGCACTGCCGCGTATGGCCAGTCCCCTATAACTACCCAACCCCACAGCATGCATGGCCTTCAATGGCAGGGTTTGGCCACAGTGCCTGGCCTGTGGCCAGTCCCTGCTGCATACATCCTAATAACACCTAACCACGTGCCATGCAACCACCTTCAGCTGTGCGCAGTGGGAGTTGGCTACTGGGTCTGGCCTACGGCCAACACCTTATGATCACATGTGTTAGTCTCTAAGTGGGTCTGCGAGTAGGTGAATTAATTTCTTAGCGGGTCTGTGAGTGTGTGCTTGACTGTCTGAGTTGGACTGTGAAGTGAGTGCATGTGTTTCTGAGTGGGTCTGTCAGTGCATTTCTGACTGAGTGGGTCTACCAGTGGGTGCCTGAGTTTCTGAGTGGATCTGGGATTGGGTGTGTGAGACTCTGACTTAGTCTATGAGTGCATGTGTGGGTGTCTGAGTGGGTCTGTGAGTGGGTGCATGAGTTTCAGATTGGGACTGTAAGCATCTGACTAGATCTCAGAGTGGGTGCTTGAGTGTCTGAGTGGGTCTGTTGTTACCGTTTGAATGGGTCTGCGAGTGTCTGTAAGTCACTCTGTAACTGGCTCTGTAGGTCTGTGAGTCTGTGTCTGTGTTTGTGTCTTAAAAGTAGGTGTACTTGTGAACCCATTGAGACACTCAGCATGCCTCCCCAGTGTAATGTTCTATTAGATTTACAAATCCCAAAGATGGCAAAACAAAAGTTTAAACTAATTTATTTATCCTTTACACTTCATCATATCACCTAATTAAAACAATAATTGGGTAAGGGAACATCTAACCTGACTCTTTCAACGATATTGCAGCCCTTATTTCAGCCCAGGGACCATTTCTTGATGTAGAAAATGGAGGCTGCAACTTTCGACTCAGGTTGCAACCAGCTGATCAATGCCCTTCTGTGACGTGACGGTTCGCGAATACGCTGCGATCAAGTCGCGAAGGGTTCGCACCTCTAGATATACAAATTTGTTTTTCCTTTAATATCAACCAGACTACTAAATGGATTTACACTAAATAACAGAAAGAAAATGCTGTGTACCAAAAGCTACCTTCCTGCTAAATTTGGTGTTAATTCATCCAGCAGTTCGGTCTGTAGTTGCATTCAAAGCTCCTATGGGAATTAACATGGGAAATGCACTTCTTTTACCCCCTTTTTCTTGGCCCCCAAAAGACATATCTCCCTGAAACTTCCCATGCACAATATGGTTCTCCAGCAGACGTTTGTTGGAAAATTTTGTGAAGATTCGTCAAACTGCACCAAAGCTACATACAAGTCAAAAAATGCTTTTTCTATGGAAGTATAACTACCTACTGTCAACTTTCAGTAGGTTATTTATTTATATATATATATATATATATATATATATATATATATATATATATATATATATATATATATATATAACACACATATTTTTTCTGATGCTTTGGAAAAGAAATGGAGTAGTGATACTGGCCTAAAGTTTTCTTGTTTTGCTGGATCCAATAATAGTTTCTTCAGAAGAGGCACTATGGTGGTGTGTTTTCACGACTGGGGAATCAACCCCCTAATGAGTGTATTATTGACTAGCTCCCTCAAAGTGGGAGTCAATGTCTCTATCCCTCGTTCTAAAATGGCCAGGGAGGCAGCGTCTATTTCACTGACCTTAATAGCTGGATTGGGTCCTCGCGGGGGATAGGATTAAAGTAGAAGAGGCTGCCCTTATCGTCTTTCATTTCAAACCACACTTTGAGGCAGATTGTATCTCTTACCTCAGTGGGTCAAGATATCACATTGCTCTTCAGATGGCCGAGTCACTTCTGATACATGCTCCAATGAGGTTAGAGACTTTTTGCTGTCTAAATCTTAGTGGCAAATTATTCCTGGCATGTTAATTTAACCCGCCTGTGATACTGCTCAAAGCACTCAGATATGTGACTTTATTAATGGGCTCCTACTTACTACGCCAAACGCGTTCAAGTAGTTTACATTTTTTTTTGTGCCGCTAATTCCTCATTAAACCATGGCACCAATGGCTTCAACCTTCGCATAGACCCCTTGACCTACTGTGCAATAAGATCCAGTGCATTCTTTATCCACTTTGTCAGTTGTAAGTTAGCTGTATCAACCCAGTCAGCTAGAACAGAGAGGAGAGTGAAAAAGCTCTGGGTCACCTTCACCCATTTCCTTGTTGTCATTGATTGCCCGTGGACTAGTAAACAAGATGATGAAAGTGAGTGAATATGAAAAGGAAGTGCAAAATGATCTGTCCACGGTAGGGGAAGAGGAAGGTCCATGTTAGACTTGACATCCTTGGCATTGTCTCCCCTAACTTTTCACCTATGTTTCCCAGGCTGTTGGTGCGTGCTGGACTCTGTTTTTGATACTCTGAGCACTTAACCATTGCTATCCAGTGCTAAAGTGCAAGTTCTCCTATGTAAAATGTATGTGTAATTGACTTTCCATGATTGGCATATTTGATTTACTAGTAAGTCCTTAGTACACTACACTAGAGGTGCCCAGGGTCTGTAAATCAAATGCTACTAGTGGACCTGTAGCACTGCTTGTGTCACATTAGTAGCCCTGTAAACATGGCTCAGACCTGCAACTGCAGTGTCTGTGTATGCAGTTTTAAACTGCCAATTCGACTTGGTAGGTGTACCCACTTGCCAGGCCTAAACCTTCCCTTTTCTTACATGTAAGGCACCCCTAGGGTAAGCCCTAAGTAGCCCCATGGGCAGGGTGCAGTCTACGTTTAAGGCAGAACATATACTAATGTGTTTTGTATGTCCTAGTAGTGAAATACTGCCAAATTTGGTTTTCACTGTGCAATTCCTATCTCTCTGATAGGTTAACTTGGTGGATGCTTTTAAATATTATTAAAGTGCAGATTCCCTTTGGGAGCAGATATTAATGTGGAGTTTGGGGTCTCTGAACTCACAATTTAAAAATACAACTTTTGTAAAGGTTGTTTTTAGAGTGTGTGTTTGAAAATGCCACTTTTTGTAAGTGTGAATCCTGATAAGCCCTGGGGTGATGTAGATTCAGAGCTATGGATGCAGTAGATGGCGTCATCACATTCCATAGCATCGACGCATACCGCTAGTGGCCTACCGGTGGTGTGCAATCCTTTTCAGTCCTGTACTGCCCAAGCATGGGCGGGTATTGTACAGCGACCTCAGATACCTACCCCAGTGGCATGTTGGAACTTCAATAAGGATTTCTGATCGAGACATCCTTGAAAGTTCAAGCATGAGTGCTCCAAATGTGGAGGAAGACACAAGGTAATGCAGTGCTTTTCGCTCAATAGTCCAGCACAGCAGTGGAAGTAGCTAGGGGTAGAGGGATGCAAGGCACCCCTGCCCTGTAGGGCACCTAGGCCGATTAAGCTGGAGGTATTGCTGCCCTGGTTGCGTATTTACCAGACTGTGACATAGTAAACAAGTTGGAGTGGGGTTTCAAGGAAGGATTTTGGATAGATTATGAAGAGCCGAGACAGAAGAGATGGGCGGACAATTTGCGGTCTGCCAAAGACACGCCTAAGGTGGTAGCGGATAAACTTGCAAAGGAAGTTGCGGAGGGCAGAATTGCGGTCCATTTTTCAATTTGTCCATGGAAAACCTGATGATTTCTCCTCTGGGTGTGGTTCACAAAAAGACCAAGGGTGAGTTTCATCTCATCCATCACTAGTCATGGCCGAAAGGTGCGTCGGTGAACTACTTCATCGCGCCTGAGGGCACGAAGGTGGTTTATGCTTCAGTGGACGATGCCATTCGGCTTGTTTGTGGGTGTGGCAGGGGGTCTGAGCTAGCAAAATGCGACATTAAGGCGGCTTTGCGGCTTCTGCCTATCCATCCTGAGGCATTTGCGTTATTGGTCCTGCAGCTAGATGGGCCGATTTCTGTTGACAGAGTACTCCCGATGGGCTTCGCCATTTCATATGTGCATTTCGATGCCTTTAGTTCTTTCCTCCAGTGGGTTTTCGTGAAAGTGTGTGGACATCGTGAGGTGACACATTACTTGGATGATTTCCTGTTTGTGGGTAGGGCTGGCCCCGACTCTTGTATGAAGTAATTGGCAGGTTTTTGAGAGACTGGCATGGGTGATGGGGGTTCCGTTGGCTTCTGAGAAAACTGAGGGCCCAAGTTGTGTGCTGGCCTTTTTGGGGGTTGAATTGGTGGCTCGACTGATGATTGAGAGAGTGGGTCAGATTTTGGAGTTTTTGAGGCAGGTCCGGTCCTTGCACAAGATTGATTTGCTCATGGCACAACAGCTTCTGGGTTTCCTTAACTTTGCATGCAGGGTGGTCAGGGGGGCAGAACTTTTTTCAGGTGCTTGGAATTGGCTATGTCAGGTGCCTCCCTCCCGTGTCATAGGATTTCATTGTTGGTGGGGATGCAAGAAGACGTCAAAGTGTGGGAGAATTTCTTAACACAGTTCAATGGGGTTTCCATGATCTTTTGGGAGGGGGACATGATCTGGAAGGTGCAAATCTTTTCGGATGCAGCCTGGGCTTCTGGGTTTGGTCTCTTTTGGGATGGGAGGTGGTTTGCAGAGCACTGGCCGGCACATTGGTTGACACAGGGCAGGAGTATTGCTTTTCTGGAATTCTTTTCTTTGTTGGTGGCCTTGACTGTTTGGGGGACCAAACTTGCCAACAGGATGGTAGTTTTTCACGTGGAAAACATGACGGTTGTAGAACTGGTGAACAGACAGAGGGCTAAAGAGCTGAGGGTCTTGCATTTATTGAGATGTTTCATGCTCAGATGTTTATTGTTGAATGTTAAATTTAAAGTAGTACACATTGAGGGGTTGAACAATGCTATTGCAGATTTCCTGTCTCATTCACAGTGGCACCGTTTTTGCAGCTTGGTGCCAGGAGCAGAGCAGCACAAGACAGCGGTCCCGGCAAACATTTGGGAGTGGGGGCGTGATGATCATTGGACTGATGGAGATGTCACTAGCGGAATCCACTCGGAAGAGTTATCATCTGGCATGGTTGGAATTTCAGAGTTTCAAATGTTTTGAAGGGGATTTTTGGGTGCAGAGTGAGGACATGCTACAGTCTTGCACTTTGCGTTTCGTGTTGCTTTTGATAACAAAAGGTTTATCGCCAGGTGCAATTGGGGGCAAGTTGGCTGGTATGTCTTTCTATGGTAAATTGTTTTTTGGTTGCGACCCAGCTAGGGATGAAATTCTGATGTTGAAAGGGTGAGGTAGAACTAGAGCAGGGTTGGGCAAGGAGCCACAGGAACCCATTACATTTACATTGTTGTTGGAGTTGTTGCATGTGCTGCCGGTTTGTTGTACAGATGCTTCTGAGCTGGCGCTGTTTCAATTGTGCATGGTGTGGATGTTTTTCTGAGCTTTTCAGGTGTCTGAACTTTTGGGTGTGGGGAGGTCTGTAGGCGTAAGAACGGGTGATGTATGCCTGAGGGGGGCGCTTGGGCATATGGCTTAGAAAGTCAAAGACTGATCAGTTGGGAAAGGGAAGTGGGTCTGGTTGGAGAAAGGAGGGGATACAGCTGCTTGCCCGGGCGGATCAGTTTTCAGTCACACTGGGGTGCAGGTGGGGCTGGTGTTTTTAGCCATTCAAGTGGCAAGAAGGTCACAGCATTCCAGTTGTTGGCTGTTTTGTGGATGCCGCTGTGATGAATCGGGAGGAGGGCCCAGTGCTATGGGACTCATTCATTCAGAATAGGGGCAGCTACTGCGACAGTACAGCTGGGTTGGGACTGGGCCCAGATTAAATTAATTTGTAGGTGGAGGTCTAGATGCGAGCATATGTGAGGCCTTGACTGGTGGGGGAGGGTACTGCATAGGAAGGGGCGTAGAGTGTTATATAAGTGGGCAGGGGGATCTTGCAGACGTTTTATTAAAGTTTGTTCTTTTTGCAGGTTGTTTAAATGGCCCCAGGAGCAGGAAGTTGGTCACTTGGATAGTCGGTCATTGGTTTATACATTGGGCTGCGAAATACACTGAGCAGCAGGTCTGTGGATGCTCGCTGGGACTGCAGAGTAGCCGTCATGAAGTCTTGTGGTGGGGGAAGAGTTGTATGAGGTGGGGTAACCTGCTTCCTTTTCTAACATCAATTATGCCAAATTGGGGTTGCCCAGATCTTCTACTATTGCACCTGTGGGAAAATGACCTGGTGAAACTTTCGGGGCTCACTCTACTGCAACATATGCAACAGTATTTGGAGTTGCTTTGTCAGAAGATTCCAGTTACCTGCTTAGTTTGGACTGAGTTTGTACCCAGAAGAAAGTGGAGAGGGGCAATGAAGCATAGGGCAATGGAGAGGGCTCGGAGGAAGCTCAACAGGGCAATGAGGGTTTTCTCCTGGGCACATGGTATTAAGGTGTTGAAACACAAGGACATTACGGAGGAAGAGGCAGGGCTGTTTAGGTCTGATGGTGTGCATCTATCAGAGTTGGGCAATGCATATTACCTTACGAAGTTGCGATTAACTGTGGGTGATTTGTGAGGGGAAAAGATGTGGCTCAAGGAAAACGTGTAAGATTGCAATGTTGCAGTGGTCTTGCTGGTGAGGCAGCAAAACGCATAATGGGTTTGTGCTGTGTGGCAGTAGATGGTGGAGGGTGGAGAGTCAGATGCGGGCCTGGCCACCCTTCCAAGGGGGAGAAAGAATCAGGTGAAGGATGATAGCATAGGGGATACCCAAAGCAGGAAGAGGATTAAAGGAAAAAGGGGTGAATTGAAGTGGAAGATGGGTGAACGGAGGCAAAGTGAGGGAATGAGTGAAAAGGAGGACTGGGGAGAAATTTCAAAGGGTGGGATTTTAAAGTTAGAGTTTGAAGTTGAGTATATACAATGTTTTTGTATAAGATGCAATCCTGTCCTAAATAAATGGCCTTTTACACTATGTAAGACACTGGGGGTTATTCTAACTTTGGAGGAGGTGTTAATCCGTCCCAAAAGTGACGGAAAAGTGACGGATTTACCACCAGCCGTATTACGAGTCCATTATATCCTATGGAACTCGTAATACGGCTGGTGGTATATCCGTCACTTTACCGTCACTTTTGGGACGGATTAACACTCCTCCAAAGTTAGAATAACCCCCACTGTGTCAATGACTGTGTCCCAATGAGCTCTGTAGCTCTGTTTGTAGCGTGCAGCATGTGACTCGACCTCACATAGGGTCATGCGTTAGGTCTCATGACGCTGTCATGTGGTCATGTCAATGAGACTGATTGCATTTTTTTAATAGAATGCACCGTTACTACATTAATCACAGCACAATACAAAGTGCAGTGATTATTACTGTAACATTACGTAGCCAGCATAAAAAAATAAACTCTACCTTTCCCATCTCGCACTCGAGATGAGTGAAGGTCAGTCATGCTTGATGACCCCACCCCATCCAGTGATGACCTGGGAAGAGGCGGGTCATCATGCAGTGCTTTAGGCATGAGCAGCCTCAGAAGGTATAAGGCTTATTCTGTACTCACCCGAGGCTGTTTAAAAATATGACACTGCCTGGCGTCATTTGTGGGTGGTTTCACTGGGCCCCAAACAGTGACTACAGGGCTGACGCAATATCAGCCCAGTTTACAGAGCTTATATGTGGCACATGTGCAATAGCACATGTGTCACAAGACTGGTGTGAGGCATCCATATTTGTTTTAAATTGCTGAGTAGCATCGCCACTGGTGTTATTTAGCATTTAAAAGAAATTAGGAAGTTGATAATTGGGTGGGTGCAGCCCCTGCGCCCAAGGAAAGAAACCGCTGCTGACACACCCAAAGAATCATCTGTTCATGAGTATCTGGGGGGGCTGGTCTCCATTACTCACCTCCCATCACCTCACACAGTTCTGTTTGTTCAAGGCTGTTTGGGTGTTGGAAGAAAGATCTGCTCATCCACTCCAGCGTTTCTGTTTGGACGAATTGTTGGAATTTTCAGAAAATCTCTTCTAGCTTTAAACATTATTGTTTCTTCTGCCACTCGATTGGGTATCATTCAGGATTTCTATTGGAATTTCTCTATCCTGATTCCAGATCAGAGTAGATCAATGTAAAGCATCTGTCCATCGTCCAGCTGGCATTTCATAACCTAGATTTCAATCTGTACCTGTACAACAGCTGGATGCATATCATGATCTAGGGAGGGGTCTCATATTCAGCAATACATAATTGCCTATCTAAAGCCTGGCAATAGAAGCCCCTCAAAATGAAGATTCTGCTTCTTGTACAGGAAGATCACAGAGTTCACTTATTAAACTGTCCTACATCGTTGTCCTCAACCAGTCTTTCACCCTTCACAATTAAAATCAAAGCTGAAAACAAATCCTTCTTCAACCTCTGTGTGGGATTCATGCAGTCTTACTGTGCCTCATAGGAGCTTGCTAGGTTATTTTAGTAATATTGTCCTTTTTATACTAATAATTTCCTGCCTGGAAACCTGTAATACTGAGCTCAGCATACAAATGCTAAAAATGTTAAAAGGAGTTCAACAATAAGTAACCTGCTTCATCACTGCTCTAAAATGCACCATACAAATCTCTCCCACCCTTGTGTTATTGCATTAATGGCAAGTTGTTCAATTACCTAAATGGGATTGTTTGGCTACCTCTGTGGCTACTTCTCATGCCTAACATTATCCTCCTTCTTTCTGCTTACCACCTCACCATTCAAATACAGTTTTTTGGAGGGAAAGCTTTCCACATACAAGCTTTGCTGTTCTTGAACTGGTTACCCCCTGCCCCACTGTGTTTCAGATTAAAGCACATTGTCTCATCCTTTTAGTGATAGCTACAGTGTAGCTGTTCAATAGTATAAACTGTCACTAAGGCCCAGTCACCACCAAGCTCTCTGACTCTTCCCACCTCTTCTATCCAGTCCTGTTCCAGTCACTCATATAAACTGCTGGAGGTGCATATGTGCCCCAATTATTGTAAATTGTGCATTTCTGGCATTCCAGACTTCCTTGGTCAAGCTCTTATAACCATACCATAAAGAAAGAGCTCATCCTCTACTGCATAAGATAAAAATGTCTCTAACTCTTTAGGAGTGAAGCTGAGACTGATTGCTGTAGAAAAAAGTTGTGGAAAAACGTATTAAATTTAATACACAGACAAAAGATATCTGTGTTCTACTTTTATAAAATGTATGAGAATTGAACCTATATGATTTATTAGAAGATCAGTGGAAGCACCAAAGTAGTTATATCACTGCCGAAGTCACCTTTAGAACGTCAAAAGGCAATTCTGGGGTGTGGTTTTATTGTACTGTTTTTGCATATCAATTCCAGCATATTGTTTGTAATTTTGCAACGTTTTACGCAGGTGTATTCTGATTTTAATAAATAGTATGTGCCTGAGGAAAATACAAAAGTATTTTAACTGGTAATATTTACCTAAAATGTTCTGTTTTTTACAGCTGAGCAAGGATTTACAAGACAGCTGTAATGAGAGCCTGTGATGTGATAATACCAGAGTTTAAATATCTGGACAGGACCTTCTCTTACCGCTTGTCAGAGACATCACAATGATCTGCAGTTTTCCGAATGCTATTGTATGGATTTGTTGTTAGAGATTGTTTAGTACAGATTAGAAAAACATTGCTACATAAGGAAGACAAAAAGATTTGAAGATTTTATACATTTACCAAACTGTGTCTCCATTTTAGCAACTGGTCTAGGGTTCAGATTGACTTATCAAGTAACTTGGACAGACAAATGTGTATCTATGCCATTGCCCATAACATCTTAACCAGAATGGTTGAATTTTCTTAACAGAATGAGCTGTTGGGAATTAATTCAGCCCACCTTCCAAAAACATTTCAATAATTAAAGTGTATGCTAGATTCTCTTCAGGTGGCCCAACATTCACATAAGTTAAATATATACTAAGGGGGTCATTACAACCCTGGCGGACGGTGTTAAATGTGCGGTAACACCGCAAACAGGCCGGCGGTCAAAAAAAGGGAATCATGACCCTGGCGGAAACCGCCAACAAAGACAGACACTTTAACACACCGCCCACCACGGCGGTACAGACAAGCAGCGCGGCGGTCACCGCCAACAGACAGGCGGGAGACAATGTACCGCCCACACTATTACAACCCGCCAATCCGCCACCTTTTCCGGGGCGGATTCACCGTGGATAAAAACACGGCGGAAACAGCTTGTGCTATGGGAAAACGCTCACCTTAACATATCCCACGAGGAACGACGACTCCATGGACCCCGAACTCCAAATACTACCTGCCCTTGTCTATCTGCTCCTTTAAGACCAACTGCGAAGTAGGCGCATAAGATACCGGTGAGTACTGCACCTACGACACAGGGGAGGGGGGAGGCAAAAGTTAGGGGGACACCCATCAAACACCCCCACCCCCACCCTCGCATATTACAACATACACACCAATGCAGTCAAAAATATCACATTAACAACCCACAATCGCCCCGGAAGAATCCAAAGACAAAGCGAATTTCGGTCAAACATTGTAATGTGCCAATATACATGTCATACAAAAATATACAGATATATATGTCTAAATCACTCATAATTATATATACAATACAAGAAGTAGTGCAGATATGTACACAACAATGTCCGTACAACAACAGTCCAAAAATGCATGGGCGTGGCCCACAATAGATACCTGACCAAAATCGGAGATAACACTGCCAGGGCATCAGATAGAAATAAAACAGGCACCTCAGGGGGAAGGGAAGGGGGGGGCACCTCAGCCAGATGAATGCGAAGCCAGATCCACAATGGGGCTCCATGCCCATTGATGTATCCTGGGGAGTGCAAAGCCACAGTCTCTCAAGTCTCTACAGTGGGTGGTTTGTCCACTGTACCATCCTGGGGAGTGCAAAGCCACAGTTTCTCAAGTCTCTACAGTGGGTGGCTTGCCCACTGTGCCATCCTGGGGAGTGCAAAGCCACAGTCTCTCAAGTCTCTACAGTGGGTGGTTTGCCCACTGTGCCATCCTGGGGAGTGCAAAGCCACAGTCTCTCAAGTCTCTACAGTGGGTGGGTTGCCCACTGTGCCATCCTGGGGAGTGCAAAGCCACAGTCTCTCAAGTCTCTACAGTGGGTGGCTTGCCCACTGTGCCATCCTGGGGAGTGCAAAGCCACAGTCTCTCAAGTCTCCACAGTGGGTGGGTTGCCCACTGTGCCATCCTGGGGAGTGCAAAGCCACAGTCTCTCAAGTAGATGCAGGTCTCCACTTGTTCTGGAGGGGGACTGGTGCCCAGACTGGATGCGTCTCCCCGTGAAAGTTCCTGTCCTGTCACTGTCCCAGCTGCACATGGGATAAGGATGCCTGATGTGGCGGTCCATTCATTCCTACACGGTCCATGCCCTGTTCAGCGGTGCTTTACCATGGCGGTCTTTGCCCTGTTCAGCGGTGCTTTGCCATTGAGGTTCATGAGTGTTCAGCGGTGCTTTGCCATGGCGGTCTTTGCCCTGTTCAGCGGTGCTTTGCCATTTAGGTTCATGAGTGTTCAGCGGTGCTTTGCCATGGCGGTCTTTGCCCTGTTCAGCGGTGCTTTGCCATGGCGGTCTTTGCCCTGTTCAGCGGTCTTCACCATGGCGGTCTTTGCCCTGTTCAGCGGTGCTTTGCCATTGAGGTTCTTGAGTGTTCAGCTGTGCTTTGCCATGGCGGTCTTTGCCCTGTTCAGCAGTGCTTTGCCATTGAGGTTCATGAGTGTTCAGTGGTGCTTTGCCATGGCGGTCTTTGCCCTGTTCAGCGGTGCTTTGCCATTGAGGTTCATGAGTGTTCAGCGGTGCTTTGCCATGGCGGTCTTTGCCCTGTTCAGCGGTGCTTTGCCATGGCGGTCTTTGCCCTGTTCAGCGGTGCTTTGCCATTGAGGTTCATGAGTGTTCAGCGGTGCTTTGCCATGGCGGTCTTTGCCCTGTTCAGCGGTGCTTTGCCATTGAGGTTCATGAGTGTTCAGCGGTGCTTTGCCATGGCGGTCTTTGCCCTGTTCAGCGGTGCTTTGCCATTGAGGTTCATGACTGTTCAGCGGTATTTTGCCATTGCGGTCCTGATACTGACATTGGTGTGTGGCATGACGATCTCTACACTGGGCATTGGTGTGTGGCATGACGATCTTCACACCGGACATTGGTGTGTGGCATGACGTTCCATCATTGGCCAGCGGGGCTGTGGCATCCTGTCCCCTCCTGGGCTGTGACTCTGGCGGTGGTCTCTGGACCAGTGACGATACTTGGGCCCTCCTGGGCTGTGACTCTGGCGGTGGTCTTGTAGTGTGGTTAGTTTACGTATCCTTTGCACATTAGCTTCAGGCTTTAGGCCCTTGTGCACTTTGCCCTGGATGTATTTTATTCATTTGCTTGCAGCTTAGAGCCTCTGTGCACTTTGCTCTAAATGCTTTTTATTAGGCTTCGTACTGTTATTTTTCAAATAGCCAGTTCTACGGTCTTGTTTTTTATTCATATCACACTGTTTAGCCTACTTCAGCACTGGAGTTCTCCATAACACATTCCTGTTCACTCTGTGCTTCAGTCAAGGATACAGTCTGGTACATTGCCGATAGACGTGGTAGGAGTTTAGTCTTTGGCATTTCTGCGTAGGGACATTTTGTGATCACGCTGACATGTTAGTTATAAAAACACTTCCTTGTCCCAATACACGCAGGAGGGAGATTCCGACCAGGGAACCACAACTAGACGCTGACTGCCTTGTTGCAGATGCTGAGCCAAGATCACAGGCCTTTGCTCAGGTATGAGGGCTGATGTCTCCCCAGTGATTCAGAAAGGCAAGTTAGAAGCTTAACATGCTGTGCTCGAAATAGACCAAGCAGAGGGAGAGGTGAAACTATTAGACACCATGATAGCTTTGTTCTTATGTTTTACTCTCCTGGTGACTATTTCAATCCTACTGTGTTGTAGGGTTCTGGTTATTGCGGCTCACGCCTTAATATCTAAAATGCAGTTGTTTTATTAAAACATTATATAAAACTTATACTGCCTTTGTCATTTGTATATGAGATCATACTGTAAATGAGAGAGTTGGTTTGGATCTGAGTGACCACGACTTCCCTGAGAAGTTCCAAAGATGTCATGCGCTCGGCTGCCCTATCATCTCTTCCCCTTGGGAGAAATGAGGCACTGCTAGTTAGCCGGAGCTAAAACCGGATTTAGGGTGACAGAGTTCCTTACACGTGGGTCCGACTCAGTCCCCCACACCGTGATCGATCCTGCTGCCTAGAAATCCAGTAGTCTCATTTAGGATAGTGAGAGCCCACTCGACATGGCGCCGCCAACGATTGGTCTGGCTCTAATATTTAGGTCCGGCTGACTCTCTCGGTCTCATATATATTTTGACTCCTCGGTTACGTAAGCGGAGACGTCCGTGGGGCTGAGGGTTTCTGCCACCACGGGACAGGTACATCCTATTACTTACTGGTTGGTTGTTCAAGCTTGAACTTTAAAAGGAAAACCCGATATTGATGTGCCTTCTCTGACCTAGTGCTGTTTTTTTACAAATGGCGAATCCTAATGTAGTGAATATAGCAATCAATATGCGACAACCGCTCACAGGACATCTGGTGGCACATGGCCTGACGGTCCAGGGGGGTCCGGTCACTTTTGTGGTGGACGCCAATGCAGCCTATAGAACAGAACTTTTTTATTCTTGGGTCGTATTTCCGGCAGTTGATGGGGGTACAAACACTTTTCACGAATATACTATTGCGAATGTCCCTGGACAATACAAGGCTTATGCATATTTAGAGATACCTTTATCTTATCAAGAACACCATAATTGGCTTGATGGCGCCCTCCCACACACAGTAGTTTAGGTCCACTTAGTAATGATGGTCCTACCTGGCCTTTATTGGCTACATATACACCTCATCCTGCGGCTGCTCAATTGACAGTGGTTGAAGTTCGTCGTTTATATACAGACTTAACGGCTACATATAGACGATTAGTTCAGTTTGTAATGCAGACATTAAATACTAATGCAGCACGTGCTGCTCCGGCGCACCCACAGGCGGTAGTTCCAGGTATCAATCCGGCCACTGTACACTCAGTTATGGGTAAGGTACCGGCTAAACGTGAGGAAACTCCATTTTGGCTGGCGCAAAGAATTAATACGCTGGAAGTGGTATTTCCCAATACGGGACTTCAGGATAAACATAGAATATTGACGATGTGTTTGCCGTATGGGATGGTTCCTCCGGTGGACCTTTGTAATACCTGGGGCACGGTGTTTGCTGCGCTCTACACTACGGCACACGGTACACCGACATTAGCTAATTTACCGGAAGTGTTTAAACAAATTCAAGATGAATATGGGGCTGCCCCTGCCTTAGATTTGGGCATGCAGTTAATAGGCAATTTTGCTGCAGTTTCTTCTATTATTTTGAGTAATCTCAAGGGAGAGGCAGTAGCGCTAGCAGTGCGAATGCGTCTTCGGGACGTACCGACGATTAATCAAGAGTGGGAACTCCCGAGAATAATTGCAGAAACATATTCTAGTATTGGTCGCTATAGCCTAGGGGCTAGACCGCAAAAACCCCAATTACAGGGTAAAAATAATAAAGATAATGCTAAACAACAGCAACCTGAGGGTACTGAAAAGCGCTGGGAAAAGAGACAGCAAACACCTAAGAAAGATGGGGGACAGTCTCCGCAACCGGAGACCCCGCAGGATAGGTTTAATCTCAGGAATAGGGATAATTTGATGACGCCTGAAAGATATCAATATACTGATACACGCCAATCTCGTTCCTTTCAGGACTCCTCAGAGAAAAGAAGTGAGAGAGGTGGGCGGTCAGAGCGGAGAACGGAGTATGTGAAACCAAGACAGGATTCACAACGCTCAACGGAGGTTTCTATTAAACAAGAAGAGAAACCGCTGCAACAAAAACAGCAATTTAAAAAGAAGAAAGTGGCAGCAGTCTCAGTTAGACATGCCGCTCAAGAAGAGAGTTCTCTTGACGAACAAGACATGGGAGTTGGCACTGTTCGACAGCGCGGCAGAGGTCACAATAGTTCGCCGGAGTCTTCTAGAGCATCTGGAGGTGAAAGCAACTGATGACTTCATACAAGTCGAAACGGCGGACATGCGAGTCTCTGATCCTGATAGAGTATATCAAGTGACTCTGCAATTAGAAGGGGACATTGACCGCATTGTACACGCCATCTTTTGGGACCATGTGTTAAAATCATATGATGTTCTGCTGGCCGAACAAGATTGGCCGCCTGACTTTGTTCGCGACTGTCCAGTGGGGGAAGAGGTTATTGCACCTTCCTTTTCACCACTTGTTCCGAGAGAACTAGCGGAGTCCTATAGTAAATTATGGGCTCTTGCACAGGCCCCCGCTCTATATAGAAATAATGTGGGGTGGGATAGACAATCACCTTATCATGTAATTCCAATAAAGGGCGAACCTCAGCTACAGCCGCAGTATCCTATCAAATTTGATGCAAGGGCATCGGTTAGGAATATTCTTACACAATTGGAGTACCAGGGTGTAATTGAGCCCTGTGTCTCGCCGATGAATAATCCCTTATTTCCGGTTGTTAAACTGGACCATTCATATAGGATAGTGGTGGATTACAGACATTTCAATGGTCATACACGCACATATGCAATACAGAATTCACATAGCGCAGCGCTTATGAATAATATAGTGCGTAAAAAATACAAAACAACGTTAGATATCTCGAATGGATTTTTCTGCCAAAATATAGTGCCTGAAAGTCGGGACTATACCAGTTTCAGTGCGTTTGGCTCTCAGAAAAGTTTTGTCGTTTGCCTCAGGGGTATAAGAATAGCCCAGGACTGTTTTTGGCTCGTGTAACTGAAATTCTGCATGAGTTGGACCCTGAAGCGTTATCGTATGTTGATGACATATATCTGACAGACGATGAGATTCTGCAACATCTAAGGCGTGTATCGCGCATTGTTGTGGGGTTTGCTGAAATTGGCTATAAGTTTAATTTTAGGAAATAGAAGATTGCCTTCCTCAGCGTCATTTTCCTGGGATATGAGTTGTCGTGTGAGGGCAAGAGCTTAGCGCCTAATTTTTTGGAGAAATGTGCTTTATTGCAGCCTCCTAATATGGTTCGGAAGCTCCAGTCATTGTTGGGGTTTCTGAATTTTGGCAGAACTTACATTCCTGATTATGCTACGCGTATAAAACCCTTATACGAGTTGATTCGCCTGAATTTTTCAAGTAGATTTTGGACGATTGAGCATACACATATCCTACGAGATTTGCAGACTGATCTCTTAGCATTTAAACATTTACACAAACAGGACAATAAGACACATTTAGTCATCAGGGTGATACCTGGGGCTGTTGGGTTTACATATGTCACCTTTAATGAGGGTGAAACAGTCCCGATTGCATACAAGTCCCACTTGTATTCTGCTGCAGAACAACGATTTGCACAGACTGAGAAAATACTCACTGCAGTACAGATGGCTGTGATTAAAGAAAGACCGCTTGCCCAGGGCCAACGCATTATTGTTGTTTCCCCGATTCCGGCCTTAGAGGCTGTTAAAGCAAGTGTCCCTAATTCGAAAGCTTTACACCCGCGATGGATACAATGGGCTACGTCTTTGACAGCCACTGATGTAGATTACATATTTGACCCTAAACTGCAGACTCAAGAATTTCTTCAATATGAAATGGAGTACCCAGTTCCTGCTGGCACATTGCCTATTGACCAATATCAGGTGGTCATGTATACCGATGGCTCTGCGCAACCAGCGGTTGGGACTAAACAACAGTATTCTGCTGCATGTGCGGTGGTGAGTGGCACTATGGAGGGGGAAGTGTTCTGCCCCCGACATACTTATACTAAAACCTTGCGAGATTGCACGGCACAGCTGGCTGAGCTCAAAGCTCTATTGTTAGCCTTGGAGCACGCGGATCTGGCGATTTTGACCTTGCTGGTCTGTGACTCCTACTACTGTGTTCAGTCTTTCAATGAATATCTACACTATTGGAAGTTGAATGGGTTCAGAGATTCTAAGGGCAACACCATTAAACACAAATTGTTGTGGGGTAAAGTTGCGGATCTGAAAGAGACGCTTCCTAAGGTCCATTTTGTGCATACACTTGGACACCAGCGTGTTGGGATAAACGTTGCTGGGAATACTTTGGCTGATGAAGCCGCGAAGTCGGCAGTGGCTGTTGCCACTGTGGCCGCAGTGACTCGTTCGAGTTCCAAACCAGACACAGAGATTTCGGCTGCCATAAAAGCTACGGCTGATGGCACGCCATTTCCTCAAGGATTTCCTTCTAAGTATCGTTAGTGCTTGAGTAGTGCGTTCAATGCTGTTGTTAATATTCCAGGCATTGGTGTACGTGATTTACCCAAAAAAACTGAGAGACCTCGATTAATTTCTGCAGCACATGAGGGGGCGGCATCTGCACATGCTGGTGTGGCTGCCACTATTTCGCTTTTGCAGGTTCGTTACTGGTGGCCTGGTCTCTATAAAGAGACAAAGCAATATGTCCTTTGTTGTGATGTTTGTCAACAAGTTAAAGCTTCATCGGCTAGACACCCGCAGCAGACGCCCCTTCTAATTTCAAACAGACCTTTACAGTGTGTGTACTTGGATCATTGTGGTCCGTTGACCCCAGACACTGCATACAATTATATCTTGGTTGCTGTAGATTCGTGCTCCAGCTTTGTGTGGGTCTGGCCACAACGCTCGGCTGACGCTCGGACTGTTATTAAAGATTTGCGCATCTTTGTCGATACATTTGCAGTTGCGGCTTTTCATTCAGACCAGGGCCCTGCTTTTGCCTCTAAGGCATTCAGGGACACCATGGCTTCGTTGGGGGTCCAACTCCAATTCTCGTCTCCATTTCATCCCGAGGGAAATTCTGTCGTGGAGCGTTTAAATCGTGATTTAAAGCAATCCTTAACGGCCAGAGTTATAGGTACGGGTCGTAGTTGCCTAGCCCACCTGTATGGAGTACAGAGAGCACTTAATAACTTGCCTAGAAGGTCACTGGGGGGTCATACTTCATATGAGGGCCTGTTTGGAACACAAATGTATGTTCCTGATCTAGATGGTCCTGGTGTGGAGGCGGCAGATACGCCCTTTGACATAAATGATCGTGTCACTGTTTTGCAGGATTTACAACAATTCCGTGAAGATAACTCTTCTGCAAGTGCTGCCTCCTCAGGAATTAAGGATGGGCCAGTAACTCCTACTGGTTGGATACCCAGGATTCGGGATCTAGTGCATGAAAAGGTCGCAGTAAAGAAAGAATTTGGTCCTTCTTATCGAGCACCTGTCCCTGTGTTAGGGGTTAGCGGCACGAGAACTGTGATTTTACCGCCGCTGCAAGGGGCCAAAGGAAATCGCTTTGTTTCCATTGATAATGTCAAGTTACAACATGTGGCCGATTCTGCACAGCAGACCAAGAGGGACACCCAGTAGTTCCGGAATCCCTCTCACTACTGGGGAAGAAGTCCCGCTGCAGGTGATTTACACCGACGCTGTTTCCTCTCCAAGCTTGGGGAGGGTGGAAGATGATCTTGCGATTGTTCCACAGACAACGATTAATTTGGAATCTTTTGATCAAGTTGCTGTACGTTCTACTGATGTTTCTGAACATGTGGTTTATAGTGTGCCAAGGCGAGAGCCTCCATCTGCTTCTTTGTTCACAGTTGCACCTTTTGCAAGAACTGCCTCTGGCTGCTTCAACGACACTGATGATGCAGTGTCCAGCTCCTCGTCCTCGATGTCTTCTGTCCGAGGTCCACGTAAGCTGCTGTGTTGGCTTAAACGCAGATATTTTGTTTTTCCTTGGAACTATTTGTGGCTTTTTATGGCTGTTATGACTCTTTTTTTGTGGTTGGGATTTGTGGTTACTTTTTTTCTAGTAATACATGGTCATTTTCTTCCTGATCGATCTGACATTGAGCACGTGGAGACTGTGTTAAAACCACATTTTTCGTCTCATATGGTTCGAAGAGACTTGTCCAATGTAAACATTTCTGCAATACCGATTCCAGATGGGATTGTGTGGGATAAAGTAATATTTGATATATATGGTCCCACTGAATTGATTCAAATACCGTAAGTCCTCAAGTTATCAATGTATGATATTGTTATACCAGGCATTGTTTCTGATGATTGGGATGTGAAGACAGTAGATTCTATGCTGACAGACTTGCAATATTATACTGTCTATGACGATGAAGATGCTTACCTATTTAGAGATAATCATGGTGACATGTTTTGCTACAACTATTATGGACACCACTTTATTCATAAAGCAAGTAGACCTAAGTCCATATTTGATTATGTGCAATGGGAACATTGCCCAACTCCTCCACAGGGGAGTTCAAAAACGTATTATGATAAATTTGCATACTTTTCTGGGCATAATCAACAAAATGCTAAGTCTTACTATTTTAAAGTTACTCCGTATGCTAATAAGCAAATGTTATTGACAGATACTAAATTACTGTATTCAAATTTGTTTGTGTCTAAACTTTCGGTTGAGGGGTATGAATATTGGTTTAAGACTGTTGATTTGAAAAGTGTCTGGGGAACGAAAAATTGGCAAATGCAGGGCAGGGACAGATTATTTAGAGCACGTATTATCCCTGTGCAGATGATTTTCCTCAATGACACAGTACAACAGACTAGCTGTTTGGGCTTGGCAACGATTAGAGAGTTAAATTTGCCTAGTTTACCTGTCCCTTCCAAATTGAACAATTGGCAGCGATATGTTAATGCTACGTTTAGTGATTTTCAACACTGGGTCCAACATGGTTCGCTTAACACTTCATTGGTACATCCGGACGGGTGGTTATTATGGCCTGTAAACACTAATAAGTGTCATCAACGTTTTGTCACCTCTTCAGGGGGGTTCAGGACTAGTAGGGCAGACCCTCGTTACATTTCACCAGAACATGCTGATATCATAACTACATACAGCGTGGGAAAGCTTTGTCAGCAATGGTTGAAGTCGTCCACGCTGGATGCAGTTAAATCACATCTCACGTTACTGTCTAATGATACTGACTTACAAGATTTTTTGTCAGGACCTAAGGTACCACAGAAGAAACGATTTTTATACGAAGTATATAATGAGATTTGGAAGCTTTCACTGCAGGAGGCAGATGCCCGGTTGAGGCAAATTGATCAGGAAAACCTGATGCAGGCTTTGTCAGTTGTAGATAATGGCATGCATACCCTTTCTGACCGTGTTTACACAATTGACAGCATTGTTTCCTCTGCTATAGACATTATTAAATCAGATATGTCTTCTTTATATCATGGACAGAGTCAGACGCGGTCCATCATGCAGCTGGGTTGGACTCTTCAGACCTTGAAGGCAGGTCGCGTTCCGTGGCAGCACATTCGTGCCAGAGAGATCTTTGTCTCCTTTAATTTAACTCATCAACAACAGCTGATGGCTAAAAAGGAAGCGACGTATGTCATGTTGAATATTGAAAAATTGGAAAAACTGCCTTTCACGGTTGCTGAGATTCCATCAGCTGAGTGGTTGATTCATGGGGTAATTAATCTGCCTATCTCCACTCTGCAATTTACTTCTTGTTTGAAGCACATTCCGGTGGGTAGATATGAACGGTTGGGAGACAGTTACATACACGAGGTGTGGGAGCTTCCCTTGCTATACAGATGTATTAATGGTTTGAGGGAGGTTTTTCTTAGCGGTAGTGAATGCGAAACTTCTGAATAGTTTACGTTGTCGTTGTCACCAAGGCCGTTACGTGCTGCGGGAATGTGTTGTTTCCCCCCACTCAAATTAGGGAGGTAGCGGACATCTGGCCTCATATTGCTACTTCCAAGGTTAATTTCGACAAGTTGAGTCGACTGAAGGCTTTATTGTTTCAAAAGCATGTGGCCCTTACATCTGCTAGTGAGACCTACGCACTACAGGTGGCAAGGTCATCAGCGGAACTACAGTCCCTTTTGAATACTAACTTTCCAAGTCACTTTGGTGAACTTGTGGGACGTATATTTAATGCGTCCAGCACTGCTGGAATTGCACATTTTTTCAAAGCCGTTGGTGTTGGTTTTGCTCACACCTTCTCTTCCATATTCGGTTTCATACCTTCGGCTATACACTCGGAAGCATTTTTGGGGGTTTCCCGATTACTTTGGCTTTATTGGCTGGAGTCTTGCTATTGTTGCTATTTTTTCGCAATGGCTGTCCCGCCACGACGAGATCCTATATTGCTGCTCCCGTCAGCGCAGCTGTGTCGTGAACGCATGATGCAGCATTTTGGAGCGACACTCCTGGGACATTTGGAGTGTGACTGGTCTCTGTCATTCCGACCAGTTTTGGATTGTGTGCAACCCGTGTTTCGGTGCCTTTGGTGCTCATTTGAACATGCACTGGCTCTCTGTCTCTCACTGCAGCGCCTTCCAGTGGTCAAAACTGATCTGTTGATGTTCCCGATTAGGGCTCATTCCCAGACTTGTGCACTACGGTTGCGTTTGCTTCGTGAGGAAGTTTATGAGATTCCCTTCCTGGAGGAAGATGGTATTGTCTCATTCATAGGCCCTGCACGGGGTGCCGCCCTGAATGGTTTTGGGGCTTTGGAACACACCTGCTCCATGGTACTTTGTGGCGTGGATCTTCCGATATTGACATATATCGAAGTGGAGGAGCTCCTGCTTTCTATTGCTTCTGTCTGACAATTGGATTATTATTTATTTTCCTCGAAAATTGACATTATATTGTATTTGGCTTTATCGTCACATGCTTCCCAAATTTATGACTTTGTTGTCCTCTGACCTTGTCAAAATATATATATTTTTAGGTGTTGTTTATCTCTGTGGCATACTTTTATATTATTGGAACCACTTGCTACCGACAAGGGGAGGGTGTAGTGTGGTTAGTTTACGTATCCTTTGCGCATTAGCTTCAGGCTTTAGGCCCTTGTGCACTTTGCCCTGGATGTATTTTATTCATTTGCTTGCAGCTCAGACCCTCTGTGCACTTTGCTCTAAATGCTTTTTATTAGGCTTCGTACTGTTATTTTTCAAATAGCCAGTTCCACGGTCTTGTTTTTTATTCATATCACACTGTTTAGCCTACTTCAGCACTGGAGTTCTCCATAACACATTCCTGTTCACTCTGTGCTTCAGTCAAGGATACAGTCTGGTACATTGCCGATAGACGTGGTAGGAGTTTAGTCTTTGGCATTCCTGCGTAGGGACATTTTGTGATCACGCTGACATGTTAGTTATAAAAACACTTCCTTGTCCCAATACACGCAGGAGGGAGATTCCGACCAGGGAACTACAACTAGACGCTGACTGCCTCGTTGCAGATGCTGAACCAAGATCACAGGCCTTTGCTCAGGTATGAGGGCTGATGTCTCCCCAGTGATTCAGAAAGGCAAGTTAGAAGCTTAACATACTGTGCTCGAAATAGACCAAGCAGAGGGAGAGTAGAAACTATTAGACACCATGATAGCTTTGTTCTTATGTTTTACTCTCCTGGTGACTATTTCAATCCTACTGTGTTGTATGGTTCTGGTTATTGCGGCTCACGCCTTAATATCTAAAATGCAGTCGTTTTATTAAAACATTATATAAAACTTATACTGCCTTTGTCATTTGTATATGAGATCATACTGTAAATGAGAGAGTTGGTTTGGATCTGAGTGACCACGACTTCCCTGAGAAGTTCCAAAGATGTCATGCGCTCGGCTGCCCAATCATCTCTTCCCCTTGGGAGAAATGAGGCACTGCTAGTTAGCCGGAGCAAAAACTGGATTTAGGGTGACAGAGTTCCTTACACATGGGTCTGACTCAGTCCCCCACACCGTGATCGATCCTGCTACCTAGAAATCCAGTAGTCTCATTTAGGATAATGAGAGCCCACGCGACAGTCTCTGGACCAGTGACGATACTTGGGCCCTCCTGGGCTGTGACTCTGGCGGTGGTCTCTGGACCAGTGACGATACTTGGGCCCTCCTGGGCTGTGACTCTGGCGGTGGTCTCTGGACCAGTGACGATACTTGGGCCCTCCTGGGCTGTGACTCTGGCGGTGGTCTCTGGACCAGTGACGATACTTGGGCCCTCGTGGGCTGTGACTCTGGCGGTGGTCTCTGGACCAGTGACGATACTTGGGCCCTCTTGGGCTGTGACTCTGGCGGTGGTCTCTGGACCAGTGACGATACTTGGGCCCTCGTGGGCTGTGACTCTGGCGGTGGTCTCTGGACCAGTGACGATACTTGGGTCCTCCTGGGCTGTGACTCTGGCGGTGGTCTCTGGACCAGTGACGATACTTGGGCCCTCCTGGGCTGTGACTCTGGCGGTGGTCTCTGGACCAGTGACGACGGTGCTGACAGTTGTGTCTGGACCGCTGGAAAAGATGGCGCACTTCTCCGCCGTGACACTCACAGCAGGCTGGGCAGACTTCCTCTGGACCTTCCCCACCTTTTTTGGAGTTACAGCTGACTCACCAATCGCCTTCGATCCCATTTCCCTTGTTGTCCCACCAGGAGTCTTGACACGGTCCCGTCGTCCACTCTCCAATTTGGAGCCTTTACAGGGGGTGGGCTGCCAGTGCCTTGGCTCCGGGTCCTACTGCCTGCCCTGGTGGACGGTGCACTCCAAAAACCTGGAACACGCACCACTGGTACTGGAGGCTTTTTGGCTGAGGCGCTACGACGGGACTGATGAATTGGAGGGGGGGGTGGGGGCAAAAAGGTCAATTTGACAGAGGGACAGTTTCTGATGGACACTGGGATGGGTAGCTGGAGGGGGTCTGGGAGTGGAGGAAGAGGAGGTGGTTGTAGGAGGTTTCACTTTAGCTGTTTTGGGTGCAGGTGCAGGTACTGGAGGCTGTCGTGAGGTGGATGGATGTTGGGTGAGTGATTGCCGGCGTTTGGGTACTTTGGGAGGGGGCGTTACAGACACACTGGGAGAGGACACAGGGGACGTGTAAATGGCAGTGGAGGTGGTGAGTGCAGGTGAGCGGCTTGTGGTGCTGGGTGTCCTGGTGCGAGTCCTAGTGCCTGTAGATGTGGTGCATGCAGGTGTGTGTAGACGAGACTGGGAGGGAGGAGGGAGGAGGGAGAAGAAGAGGAGGGGGACACAGTGGAGACAGTGGATGTTGCTGTGTCTGTATGTGTGTGATGCTTGTGTGAGTGCCTGTGGTGTGTGTGGTGCCTATGTTTGCTTGAGCTACTTGTGTGTGTTGACTTGTGTGCATGCTGGTCTGTAGGTGTGCTTGGGATGGGCTGGGGTACAGGGGATTGGGTCTGGGTGGAGGAAGTTGGAGGGGGGAGGCTAGACACAGGGACAATGGCTGCCATCAGTGCTGAGGCCAGAGATTGCAGGGTTCGCTGAAGGACAGCCTGACCAGAATGAATGCCCTCCAGGAATGCATTACCGTGTTGCAACTCTCGTTCTACACCCTGGATGGCATTCACAATGGTAGACTGCCCAACAGTGAGTGACCTGAGGAGGTCAATGGCCTCCTCACTGAGGGCAGCAGGGGTGACTGGGGCAGGGCCTGAGGTGCTTGGGGTGAAGGTGATGCCCACCCTCCTGGGTGAGCGGGCACGGGGTGAATGCTGAGAGGCTGCTGGGAGGGCGGTGCTGGTAGGGGAGGTGGCGGCTGTACCTGTAGAAGTGGGGGGCACAGATGGTGCCGCCACCACAAGGGAGCTCCCATCGTCGGATGAGTCCGTGTCGCTGGTTGCTGATCCGGTGGCCGACGTGAAGCTCCCCTCGCCCTCCGTCCCACTGGTGCATTCAGAGTCTGTGGTGTGGCCCTCCATGGCCATGTGGGATGCAGCTCCCTCGTGCTCCGGTGCCACTGTACCTCCGCCTGATGATGCTGATGTACAAAAGGACAGGGAGAGCAGATAAAGGGGGGGGGAGACAGAAGTAAGAGAGTTTTAGTGCATGGCATACCGCTATTGTTGGCGGACAAGACAGACGCAGCAGCCCCATGCATTACGCCGTGCTCCTGGCCTCTGCACATGCAATTTCTGGGATATGGCCTACATGGCAATGGTGGACATCTGCGCACATGGATGCCACAGGGGCAACTATACCTCAACTTGGCACTCTTCTGAGGTGGGGTAGAGTGCCACATGGCCTACATTATGGAGGGGCCTTGCCTACCGAATTCGCCCTGGCCTAGGGACACCCACAGCCCACCTCCCCCACCCAGACAGCTCCACTGCACGCAAAGTCCGCAGAATGAGGTTGTACTCACCCCCTTGTGTCTGCTGTGATGTCCTCAAGCGCCCATCCAACTCCGGGTAGGCCACCGCCAGGATCCGGAACATCAGGGGGGTCATGGTGCGACGGGCACCCCTCCCATGTTGGGAGGCAGTCCCCAGCTGAGCCTCCGCCGTCTTCTTGCTGCAGCGGCGAATGTCCTCCCATCTCTTCCAGCAGTGGGTGCCCCGTCTCTGGTGGGCCCCCAGGGTCCGGACCTCCTTGGCGATGGCACGCCAAATGTCCCTCTTCTGGTGGGCGCTGACCTACATGACATTCACAAGGAAAGAGGAACAGTCATTACCAACTGCACCGTCGTTGTGAGTAGCCCCCTCCCTACTCTGACCATGTGGCCCATTCATTCCCATGCATTAATGTTCTATGGACTCTGCCCCCTTCCCTCTTCCAACCAGCCATCTTCACACAGGCCTAGCCCATACAACGTGCTCCCTGTGTACTAACCTGTTGGTCTGGAGGACCGTAGAGTAGCATGTACTGGGGAGGACCCCATCCACAAGTTTCTCCAACTCCTGTGCAGTGAAGGCAGGGGCCCTTTCCCCAGACGCAGCAGCCATCGTCGCTTCCAGACCGAGGTCACAGCAGCACTAGCAGTGTAGGTCCTCTCCTGTCGAAGGTCAGGTATCTAGTGATTGAAGAAATAGAAAATGGCGGTGATGTCCGCGGCGGTGCGCATCATCACCGCCAGCGCACCTGTTCATTGGCTCCTGGGACCCATAGGGTCCAATGTTAACCAATGCAGCAGTGCGCCGCGGTCTACGACCGCCTACCGCGACGGTGTGCAACACCAGCGCTGTTACCCCACAATCCCATTGTCCCAGTTTAGAGGTCAGGCAGCCGCCATTTCAGGGGCCCACATGGATTCTTTTTCAACTGCGTCACACATACCGAGGCCTACACTCAACACACATACAGGAAGGGTTCATTGTCTGGTGTAGTCTTGTGTGTGACTGTGGATACATACCTGGAGGAATATTGACTGGTTATTCGCTGTTGTCCTTCGTAGGCACCGTCAGCTGGGACATTTGAGAAGATGGCGGAATCCTCCGGTGTATCGACCGCTGGTGGACCTGTTGACAATGGAAGAGAGACATTTAATCGTCACCTACAGGTTTGACCTTGCCACAATCCAGGAACTATGTACCCAGTTGGAGCCAGACCTGATGTCACCAATCCGACATCCGACTGGAATCCCCCCTGACGTGCAGGTGCTGTCAGTGCTCCATTTCCTTGCAAGTGGGTCTTTTCAGACAACAGTGGCCATGACATCAGGGATGTCCCAGCCTATGTTTTCAAATGTGTTGTCCAGAGTGTTGGCTGCCCTGCTGAAACACGTAAGGAGATACATCATTTTTCCTGAGGTGGAGGATTTGCCTACAGTGAAAGGTGACTTCTATGCCCTTGGACATATCCCGAACGTCATAGGTGCCATTGATGGGACCCATGTAGCTCTGGTCCCCCCCGCAGGAGTGAACAGGTGTACAGAAACCGGAAGAGTTATCATTCGATGAATGTCCAGATGGTCTGTTTGGCTGACCAGTACATCTCGCAGGTAAATGCTATGTTCCCTGGCTCTGTGCATGACGCCTATATCCTGCACAATAGCAGCAACCCTGATATGATGGGTCAACTCCAGAGGCACCGTGTATGGCTGTTGGGGGACTCTGGTTACCCCAACCTTTCCTGGCTATTGACCCCAGTGAGGAATCCCAGGACCAGGGCAGAGGAACACAACAATGATGCCCATTGGCGGACTAGGAGGGTTATCGAATGCACCTTCGGCCTTCTTAAGGCCAGGTTCAGGTGCCTCCATATGACAGGTGGGTCCCTATTCTACTCACCGAAGAAGGTGTGCGACATCATCATCGCCTGCTCCATGCTCCATAATTTAGCATTGCGACGCCAGGTGCCTTTTCTGCAGGAGGATGATCCAGATGACGGTGTTGTTGCAGCTGTGGAGTCTGTGGAGCCTGTGGACAGTGATGAGGATGAAGCTGAGGAAGAAGAAAACGACAACAGGGAGTCAGTCATACAGCAATATTTCCAGTGAAAATCAGGTGAGCACATTTTCCGGTGTAACATTACATTAACTTTCGCACGTCTACCTCTATCCTGTACCGACATTTCACTCACTATTTGTTAACTGAGTTGTCCCCTTCCATTTCAGTTTCACAAATGTGGTAACCTACGTGTCAACTGCTTGCATCCTTGAAGGGCTTGTGATGTGTGACATTGGTATGTTAGCCTTCCAATGGGTAACCCATTATGACACTGTCATTGATAATAGAAAAATACAAATCATAGACTGACTCCAGTTTTTTTAGTGTTTCAAGTGTGTTTATTTAAGTGCTAAAAATGAAGGGGGGTTGTAAAATGGTGAGGGGTGATGGTGGAGGAATGTCCATGGCAGAGTCTAGTTTATTAGTCTCACAGGTACGTTGCACATCTGCCCATTGGAAGTGGAGCTGGGGCAGTTCCGATTTGGACAGGGTAACAAAGTGGGAGAGTGGGGGGACACTCAGGGTGGTCTTATTTCCTGGTGGGGGTCTTGCCATCTTGCTCTGCCCTGTTCCTGGATCTCAGGGCCCGCTTGTGTGGTGGTTGTCCATCTGCAGGGTATGAGGTGCTGGTGTGGTGGTCCTGTGGCGGGGCGTCCTGTCCACTAGCGCCAGAGGAGGTGGTAGGCAATTCATTGTCGTGGCTAGTGTCAGGGGCCACTTGGAGTGCCACGGTGTCCCTCAAGGTCTTTCGAATGTCCGTCAGCACCCCTACGATGGTGCCCAGGGCGAAGCCGATGGTCCTGAGCTCCTCCCTGAACTCCAAATACTGCTCCTCCTGCAGACGCAGGGTCTCCTGCAACTTGTCCAGGACCGTGGCCATCGTCTCCTGGGAGTGGTGGTATGCTCCCATGTTGGAGGAGAGGGCCTCGTGGAGAGTTGGTTCCCTTGGCCTGTCCTCCCTCTGTCGCACAGCAGCCCTGCCAGTTCCCCTGTGTTCCTGTGCCTCCGTCCCCTGGACCGTGTGCCCACTACCACTGCCCCAGGTCCCTGTTGTTGTTGGGGTGGTGGGTTAGCCTGGGTGCCCTGTAGTGGTGGACACACCGCTGATTGAGCTGTCCTGGGTAGGCAGGTTTGGGCCCGCTGGGTGGGTGCTGTGCTGGTGTTACCAGAGGGTGGAAGGTCAGTGTTGGGCTGTGCCTGTGCGAGGGGAACCAACTGTCCTGAGGCCCACAATGGTCCGGGCTGGTCATCAAGATCCAGTAGGGCAGAGCTGCTCTCGTCACTGTGGGCCTCTTCTGGGGGTGGAGTGGTGTTGTCTGGACCCTCTGGTGTGGTGACGTTCCTTCGGGTTCCTGCGGGGGTATAAGTACATGATTATTGCATGTGTGTGTGTAATGGTGTGCAATGGTTGGGTGTGCGTGAACCCCAGTGCAGGCATTCCTGTGTGTGGAGTTGTGTGCTGATGGTTGGGGGGTGTTCTGGGTATGTGCAGTGGGCATGCTTTAGTGATGAGTGTCCATGGTTAGTTGTGTCATGCAGATCTTGGGGTTGAGATGTGTAGTTGGTGTTCTTAGTACATTAGTGAGGAGTTTGGGTGATAGGGGAGGGTGTGAGGGTGGGGGTGTGTGATAGCATGCAGGTAGGGTGGGGGATGTGATAGTTAAGGTTTGACTTACCAGTGTCCGTTCCTCCGACTACTCCTCCGAGGCCCTCAGGATGCAAGATGGTCAAGACTTGCTCCTCCCATGTTGTTAGTTGAGGGGGAGGAGGTGGGGGTCTGCCGCCAGTCCGCTCTACCGCAATGTGGTGCCTGAATACCGTTGAACGCACCTTCCCCCGTAGGTCGTTCCACCTCTTCCTGATGTCCTCCCTATTTCTTGGGTGCTGTCCCACTGCGTTGACCCTGTCCACTATTCTTTGCCATAGCTCCATCTTCCTTGCAATTGATGTGTGCTGTACCTGAGAGCCAAATAGCTGTGGCTCTACCCGTAGGATTTGCTCCACCATGACCCTGAGCTCCTCCTCGGAGAAGCGGGGGTGTCTTTGGCGTGACATGGGGTGGTGTGTGTGTTGTGTGGGGTGGTGTATGTGGTGATGAGTGTGGTGAGTGTAGTGGTATGTGGTGTTTTGTGCTTGGATGTTGTGTGGGTGATTCTGTTGTGTGCCTCTGTGTGATGGGGTTGTCTATTTTGTGCTCTCTCTCTCGCCTTCACTCAGAATTTCTGGTTGTAGGGGTTTGTGGGTGATGTGGGTGTGTGTTTTTCATTGTGTTGGGTGTGTGGGAGTGGTGTTTGTATGTGTATCAGGTGTGTGTATTTGGAATTGTCCAATGTGGCTGTGTTTTGTATATGTGTGTGTATTTTGAGTGCGGCGGTGTGTACCGCCAATGGAATACCGCGGTTGAAAGACCGCCGCGTGGATTCGTGGGTCGTAATAGCATGGGCGTGTTTCTGTTGGCGTGGAGGTGGAGGATATGTTTCCGCAAGTTTATCGCTGACCTTTGGTGTGGCGGTAATGTGTGGGTGTCTGAATTTCGACGGATTCCGTGATGTGTGTCATAATAGCTGTGGCGGTCTACCGCCGCCGCAGCGGTGTATTGGCGGTCTTCTGCACGGCGGTAAGCGCCTTATACCGCCAGGGTCGTAATGACCCCCTAAGTCTCTTATTAGAAATGGGGTCCTTGGTAGGCAGTCAGGTTACCTCCTGTCCAAGCAAGGACCCTCAGTCTAGTCAGGGTAATGGAGAATCACCCTCCGTTAGCCCTTGCTCACCTCCTTGGTAGCTTGGCACAAGCAGGCAGGCTTAACATCAGGAGCAATGTGTAAAGTATTTGTACCAACACACACAGTACCTCAGTGAAAACAATACAAAATGACACAACGCAGGTTTAGAACAATAGGTAATATTTATCTAAACCAAACAAGACCAAAACAACATAAATCCAACATACACAAGTCAAGTTATGAATTTTTAAAGAATAAGGTGGTCATTACAACCTCGGCGGTCTTTTTACAAGACTGCCGAGGGACCGCCGTGCGGAAGACCGCCAGTAGTGGCGGTTTGCCGCTCGGCGTATTATAACTGTTGGCTGCTCTCCGTCCTTTTTCTGACTGAGAGCCGCCAACAGCCATACTGGCGGGCGGCGGGGAAGTGGAGGTTGCTCCACCTTCACCTCCACGCCAACAGAACACCGCCCACCGAATCACGACCTGTGATTTGGTGTGGCGGTGTTCTGTTGGCGGTGTGGTGTCTGCAGAGGAGCCCCAATGGCTCCCGTCCCCTCCTGGAGGATCGCGGAACAGGTAAGTTGATCGTCTGTTAGGAGAGGGAGGTAGGGGGGTGTTTTGTGTTGTGTGGGTGCATGGGGGTGTGCGTCTTTGTATGTAGAGGGGGTGTGTGAGTGTGTGTATGCTTGCGGGTGTGTTGCGTGTTTTGGGAATGAGTGCGCGTATGCCTGTGGGTATGTCTGTATGGATGTGTGCGTGTATGTTTGTATGTGGGTGTGCGTGTCTGACTGTGTGTGTGAATGTAGGCATGTATGTCGGTGTGAGTGCGTGTGTGTGTTGGTGGTGCCTGCGTGCGTGTTGTGTGTGTGTGAGTTCTGTGATGTTGGGGGTCGGGGTGGGGAGGGGGGCCCTGCCACCTTTGGGGGTTGCAGGGGTGGTGGGGGGTGTAGGGGAGGGAGTCGGGGTGGGGGTTCCAACCGCTGGAAATCCACGGCGGTAAGCCGGGTCAAAATACCGCCAGCGGTATAGTGACAGCCGCTGGGCTGGAGACCCAGGTCTCCAGACCAGCGGTCGTCTCCGCCCTGGCGGGCGAAACAGAGAACCGGCTGATGACCATGGCGGTAACCGCCATGGTTATAATACCAAAAAAAAGACCGCCAGCCTGTTGGCAGTCTTACCGCCGCTTCTCCGCCTTCCGCCAGGGTCATAATGACCCCCTAAGAGTCTTAAATCCTTTAGAAAACAGTGAGAACACTGTTAGCGTGAGAAAGTACCTGGGTTGCGTCAAAATAACACCACACGTACGAGTGTGCATCGGAAAAAGCCACTGATGCGTCGATTTCTCACTCGCAAGCGAGACCGTGCATCATTCTTCCTCCGGTCGGGTCAGCGTGCGTCATTTTTCTTCTCCGCAAGAGAGCGATGCGTCGATCTAGACAGGCACCACGGGTCCGGGCAGGCTTTGCATTGATTTTCCACGCCCAGCGGTGTTGCGTTGAAATCCAGTTGTATAGTGTCAAGAAACCGCTTTGTGTGGGACTTGCATTGTTAACAGCAGCCACTGTGAGTGTTGCGCATCTGTTTTCCCCAGCCATTTTGCATAGATCTCCCAGCTGTGATGCAGGTGGCGCGTCAATTTTAGCCACGAGGCCGATGGCGCATAGTTTTTCAGGTGCAAAGCGGTTGGTGCATCAAAAGTTTCCCTTCACAGCAGTCTTTGTGTGGATTTCTGTCCTTTTCCACCAGCTGCACCTTTCAAGGTCCCAGAGAAAGGTTAGGGCACCACTTGGCAGGCAGGAATCTCAGAAGAAAGCCCAATTGCTGACAAAGAGAAGTCTTTGTTGTCCCTGAGACTTCAACAACAGGAGGCAAGCTCAATTCAAGCCCTTGGAGATTCTTCACCTGTGGGGAGTCACACAAAAGTCAGTCTTTGTTCTCTCCCAGGTAGAAGAAGCGACTGCAGGCCAACCCATCAAAGCACAGTCACAGGCAAAGGGGCAGTGCTCATCCTCCAGCTTCTCCAGCTCTTCTCGTTGGCAGAGGTTCCTCTTGGTTTCAGAAGTAATCTGATTTTAAGGTGTTTTGGGTGCTCTTCTTATACCCCTTTCTGTCTTTGAAGTAGGCCTACTTCAAAGAGAAGTCTGATGTTTTCAAATCCTGCCTTGCCCAGGCCAGGCCTCAGACACACACCAGGGGGTTGGAGACTGCATTGTGTGAGGGCAGGCTCAACCCTTTCAGGTGTAAGTGATCATTCCTCCCCTCAGCCCAGATGGCCCATCAGGATATTCAGGATACACCCCAGCTCCCTTTGTGTTACTGTCTAGAGGAGAGGCGCAAACAGCCCAACTGTCAAGCTGACCCAGACAGGGAATCCACAAACACACAGAGTCACAGAATGGTTTAAGGAAGAAAATGCCTACTTTTTAAAAGTGTCATTTTCAAACACACAATCTAAAAACCAACTTCACTAAAAGATGTACTTTGAAATTGTGCGTTCTGAGACCCCAAACTCCATATGTCAATCTGCTCCCAAAGGGAATTTACACTTTAATCACATTTAAAGACAGCCCCCATGTTAACCTGTGAGAAAGATAGGCCTTGCAGCAGGAAAACGGGATTTGGCGTAGTTCACTGTCGGGACACTTAAAACACATTTGTTTATGTCCTACCTTAAACATAAACTGCACCCTGCCTATGGGGCTACCTAGAGCCTACCTTAGGGGTGTTTTACATGTAAGAAAGGGAAGGTTTAGGCCTGGCAAGTGCGTACACTTGCCAAGGAGAATTAGCAGTTTAAAACTGCATTCACAGACACTGCAGTGGCAGGTCAGAGCCATGTTTACAGGGCTACTAAGGTGGGTGGCACAACCAGTGCTACAGGCCCACTGGTAGCATTTCATTTACAGGCCCTGGGCACTTCTAGTGTAGTTTACTAGGGACATACTAGTAAATCAAATATGCCAATCATGGATAAGCCAATGTACACATATAATTCATACAGGGAACACTTACAATGGTCAGCAGTGGCAAAGTGTTCAGAGCAAACAAAACTGCAAAAACAGAGTCCAGCACACAGACGCAACCTGGGAAGTAGAGGCAAAAAGATAGGGGATACCATCCCAAAGATGCAAAGTCTAACACATCATTATGAGTTTAGTGGTCCCAGCATGGGACTGCCAAACTCATGGGGAAGACACCACTACCATGGTGGTGCTCCCCCCCGAGAGCATATTACAATGTTCATGCCGGGCTGGCCCATGAGAAACTTTCAATATGTGTTCCCGCCGGTCAGTCCTACAGGAGCTGTCCTACGATATAGCACTCAGCTCCCCTTAGGGAGTCTGGACACCTAAGATTGACCAACCTTTAGCACCAGTCCTTTTGACTCTGCATACCTTTGTCTTTAACAGCATTGTTATTTCTTTACTGAGACTAAATGACCTTAGATTAAAAAGCCTATTGGATTGTTCTACTGCATTGAGCTACTTCCCGTCCATCCACTTTCTCTCTGATGCCACCATTCTGGGGATAATTAGCTCCTAACAAAAAACTGAAATTAAATACAAGTAATAGATATGCAGGCTGCAATAAATGTTGCTCATTATTAAAGGAATGAGATCACACTGTATTGCGTTGCAATGAAACGTTTTTTTAGGGACATTAGCATATGTGAGAAAATAGGTTGTTGATTGAGTGGGGTATTAACCTTACTCAAACAACACCCATGATCCCAGTCGGTGTGTACCACAAAAGTCAATAAATTAACCTGTGCTTAACCTTCTGGTCACTTGGCAGAAAATCAGTAAGGCTTAACTTACAGGCAATGTGTAAACTATGCAGCACTCAAAGGTAATAAAGTGAAAACACAATACAAGGAAAATCACACGCCAATTTAGAAAAAAATGACTTAACATCAAAATAACAAAAATCTAATCAGTACTACCAGAGGTATGAATTTTTAACATTTAAGATCAAAACTAGTGCCTGAAAGATAAAAGCTCCAACAGTGGACATCTAGTAGTACACGTCTGGGTCAAAGTTGAAAAATATCACCAAGCGCATTGGATTCAAGAAGTGGATTGGACCCAGTCAGTACTTAACTTTGGACTTAGATGAAATTCTGGAACAAAATTTTCTGAGAAGGTAAAATTCAGTGGGGCAAGGGTGCCGGAGTTGTCCGATGAGGGAGCATCATTACTGGAGAGTCACTGGACAGTGTTGCAATGAAGGTTTGTGCATTCAGACTTAGACTCTTTTTTGGAAGTTGAAAATCTCCAGTTGGATGAGGACGGAGGCTGTAGCCATGGAGAGTTCCACAAGGCTGGATACCTCTTTGGTGAAGGTCTACTGAAATGGATTTGCTGCTGCGGAGAAGAATGCAGTGGGTCAGGCCAACCAGCAATGCTACTTGGGTGGATAGATAAATAAGTTGGTGCCTGTCTTCTCCCTGTTCTCAGAACAATTTTTAACCAACATTTTTACAAGTCCCAAGTTTTGGTTCTGGGCACCAATAACACCACAACCAAGGGTCCAGGACTAGAGGGGCACCACTTGAGAGTTCAGGACTCACTCAGGCTGGGTCTCAGAGTTTTGGAGCATTTTCTGCCCCTGAGGCTTCGATCAGGAGGGCATCTGATTAGCCTTGGACTCATGCTGGTCTGAGTTTGAGTGTAGAAGCAGGGCTCAAGCAGCAGGGCAGATCTCAGAGGGTTCAAGACAAGCTGTAGGCAGCAAAGCAGTCCCTCCAGGTGCAGCAAAGCAGGCTTGTGCAATACACCACAGGCCACAGTGGCAGGCAGTCCTCTGAGAGTCCTTCCATAGGTAAAAAAGTAAACTGAAGAGTGAGTCTGAAGGTCCTATTTTCATACCAGGTGCCATTTTTGAAGTAGGAGACATTTCTAGAAGATTTCATTTGAAGTGTTTGAAGTTTCCTGCTGGCCCTGCTGTTCCTCCAAGCTGGCTTCATGAAGAATGCAGGGGTGACAAGTCCTTTGTGTGAAGGTGGAGCACAGCTTATTAAATAGCAAGTGAGGCTGTGCCCAGCTCCGCCTCCAACCCACCAGTTAATGGTGTATCCAGCTATACCTAGTCTCTATATTGTGTGGCTTTTTAGGAGGAACATAAAAGTCCAAATGCCAACCCAATCATGTGCCTAGGACAGACTGCAGGCACCAAATAGGTAGATCAGGAAAATGCCAACTTTCTATAGTGGCATTTTCAAAACTGTACCTTAAAATCTGACTTTACCATTAAAGAGGATGTGTAATTACAATTTCTCAGACAACAAACATGAAAGGTTTCGTGTTCCTAAGCAAAAGTTATCACTTATCAAATGTAATACAGCAAACCAATGTTATCCTATGGGAGCTGTAGGCCTCACAGTAGGGAAAAATGAATTTAGGGAATTTTCACTACCAGGATACGTAAAGCTTAAAAGTACATGTTCAAAATCTTAAGTACAATGCAGGCTTCCCTATAGGCTACCTAGGGCCTACCTTACGGGTGACATATATCCAATATAAGGGGAGTTTAAGGGTTAGCAAGATGGTTATATTGGAAGCCGAACTTGTAGTTTAAAATTGCATTCAAGCTGCAATTGCAGGTCTGGGACTTGCTTTAAGGGCTACTTAAGTGGGTGGCACAATAACTGCTGCAGGTCCACTAATAGCATTTAATTTCCAGGCCCTGTGTATGTGGTATATGTAATAAATGGAGGCGTTGGTATGGGGGGTCGGGGTAAAACCCTACTCAAACAACAACCACAGTTCTTGTCCGGATGAAGTCACAATCAAACATCAAATTTAGCCATTTGTGTTGGAGGGGACTACGAGACCAGAGAAGCATTGTGGGCAGTCGTCGAATTAGTGCAAAGAGAATGTTGTTTTCATGAGCGAGTGGGCCGGATCTTCACTGTGTCACTCTCCTCAGCGGTTGATGCTGTAGGGGCTTGACAGAACTTTCCATTTAGGGCTCTGTGATCTGCAAGGTTTTGGTGCCAACAAACCTGTTTGAATTTGCAAAGAGGCCAAAAACATCAATTCAGCCTCTCTGAGGCCACATCATGGTTCCATGATCTGAGAGGCACCACTTGGTGGGGGTCAGGGGCTTGCTCCAACTGGATCTGGGTGCTGGTTCAGGTGGTTGTGAACCTGTTAAGTCCCCGTGGCTCTGTACAGGAGGCCAGCAGAATGGCCCTTGGAGACTATCTGGGAGTGCTGTGTTCAGGTACAAGTCCAAATCCTTCTGTCTCAGGCAGAAGGGAAGCAGAGCAGCAATCCAGCAAGGTAGCAGTGCAACAAGGCAAAAGCCCAGAAGGGCAGCAGACCAGTAGAGTGGCTGTCCCTCCAGCAGTAAAGCAGTCCTCCTTCCTGACAGTCTTCACTGATCTAGAAGTGTACTGAAGAGCTGATGCTCGAGATCCAATATTTACACCTGGTTCTTCCTTTAGAGTGGGAGAAGCCTCTGGAGGTTTCCCTTTGAAGCACACAGGCATCCTGTTTTCCCTGCTCTGTGTAAAACTAACTACAGGGGGTATGCAGCCCTTTTTGTGGAGGCAGGACACAGCCTATTCATGTGTAATTGAAGCTGTGCCTGGCTCCACCCTCCCACCCTACCGGTGATGGCCCATTCAGGCACACCTAAGCTCTCTATTGTGTGTGGCTGTCTAAGAGGAATACACAAAGCATAACTGCCAACTACACCCAGTCATATGACTCAATGACAGGGTGCAGGCACTAAACGGCTAAAGCAGGAAAATGCCAACTTTCTAAAAGTGGTATTTTCAAAGTTGTAATTTAAAATGTGACTTCACCATGAAAGGGGATTTTTATTCCAATTCCAAAGACACCAAACATAAATTGAGTACCTATCCACATTTGTAAATTTTCACTTATTAAATGTAATAAGATAACTTCAATATTATCCTATAGGCGAGGTAGTGGTGAAAAACAAAGTTAATAATTTTCCACTACCAGGACATATAAAACTAAAACATTCTTGTCCCATTTTTTAAATACACTGCACCCTGCTCTCTGAACTGTCCAGGACCTACCCTAGAGGGTGATGTGTATATATATATATATATATCAAAAGCATTATTTTGCCAGGTTGAAATGGCAGCTTAAAACTGCACATAAGGCTTAATTGGCAGGCCTGAGATCTGTTTAAGGGACTATTCAAGTGGGTGCGCAGACAGTGCTGCAGGCCCACTAATAGCATTTAATTTAATTTACAGACCCTCAGTACAGGTAATACCACTTTACTAGGGATTTAAAAGTAAACTACATTTGCCAATTGGGTAAAGCCAATTCTACCATGTTTAAGGAGCAACCACAAGCACTTTACCAGTGGTTAAAATTCAGCAAAAAAGTGCTATGTGAAAGCAAACGTTTGGGGGTGACCTGAAGAGAGGCCAGGTCCAGCAGTATACCTCTACAAATAATGTAGAAGTCAATTGAATGTGCCAGTCAGGTGTAAGCCAATTCTGCTTAGTTTAGGAGAGAGGAGACAATCACTTTCGGACTGGTTAGAAGTAGTAAAGTGCACAGAGCCCTAAGGCCAGCAATAGTGAATTTCTGCAAAATGTGGAGGCAAATGGTTCGGGAGAAGACCACCCTAAGACTGACTGTTCTAGCCAAACATGAGGAACGTTACGTTTCTTAAATTACTGATTCCAGAATTTGAATCTGATTAAAACATGTCTACTAATATGTGAACCTGGATTACTGAAACTGTACTTTAAGCGCAAAATGGGTTATTTTCAAATTTTAAATTACACGAAAATGGGTTAACAGACTAATATAGAATTAGTGCTCCAAGTTTTTTTTCGAATTTATCGATTGTTCTCTCATCGTAGTGTTGTTCGAACGTTCCCACGTTGTTGCTGATCTTGGCGTTCGAGGTTCTGGTTTAATCAGAATTGTATAGCCTTTATTTCAGGCATGCAGGCACTTAGTATATGTTTTGTAAAATTACCTCCAGTTTATGTTTTTGTCACTGTCCTCTTGGTACCCTTCACGTTGTACCAGGTTTGAGTACATACTGACACTTGTAGTGCAGCGTTAATACAGGGAATTGTTGATACCTGAATGAAAAAACGTACTGGATGAGCTCCTCTTTCTTGACAGACCTGGGTAAGAGATTGTGGTTGAAGCTCACCACTGACAGTACTTCAGCCAGACATGGGATGGTCTGCTTCTCCTGGAGTTTCATCTCGTGTACGTTGAATTACAATGTGCGTATCTGCACATTTCCCCATCATAAGTATAGGGCTACAAATGATAAATGTGTAATTGATGTGTCTGATATTTAGTTTGGGGGTAGCTGCATTTCTCATTAGTGACACAGGAAAACTTGAGAGTTCGACAAAAAGATGTCCATTTCACATTACAGAAAAAGGATTCTGATGTTGCAATATATCTCCGTGTCATTTTCAGCCCCTTCAATCAGCCACTGACTTACAGCCCACAACAGGATGAGTTCTCGTACTTGTCGCTTTAGGCCTCTGGTGCTTCAAAACATTAAGATTTATATATTGTTTTAATTGTCGAGACATTTATTTTGTCTAGCAGCTTGCAGAAGTATGGATTTGTTGGTTCATATTTTTGCAATTGATTATTGCTAGCAGGTAACATAAATATACAATGTTCATACTTTCTTTATGCTGTGAAAAAAACGGGCAAACACACTTAGTATATTTCACATTTTGCAGTGTTCCCCAATTATGAAATGCAGGTCAGCATTCTGGACAAGTTACAGTGCTGCAGTTTTACAGACCAGAGGTCATATAATATATGACTTAAATTAGGTGAAGATTCTCCCTGGCCCCGCGTGCTAAGAATAGGGGTACAATTTTAGCGCTGTCTCACCACTCAATACACTATATCCATGTATGTCAGATTTGCTCAGAATGGGCTGGGCTGCGTCTGCATTTCTTGCTGGATGCCTGATATGACATACGCCATACGTACCGTATTCACTGTGGCTGGTGCGCCGCAAAATGACTGCCTCTCAGCTAATTCGCTTCAGCATTTGCATCGCAAAATCACCTTTTTGTGGAGTCCCTGGTTTCATGTGCACAGTGATGTGAGTTTTGGTATTGTGTACAATTTGCATTAAGAGAAGCAGTTCAGGTGATAGGTTGGAACCGTGCCCCTCAGCAGGCCAACAGCAGGGGGAAAGAAAGTGGACGACTGCATGGAGAGAAAACCGCAAAGATAGGAGTGTGCAGTTTACCATGACGGTATTGGATGGTTAAAGAGCACAACAGGTGTCTCGTGGGAAATTTTGCATCTGCAGTGCTTGCCTTCACATTGCCTGTGCCAAGCCATACTTCCAATAAATCTTTGCTGTGATCCTCAATTCATTGACAGTGAACAGACTACCACCAAGGTATCCATCTGTGTGGCATCCATTTTCAGCAACATTAGCCACGTTTCAATCTATAGGCTCATCTGTGTATAGAAAAAGCAATTTGCATGTGCATGGGTATTAGAAGAGTGTGCATAAACATTGCTTATATAATCCCTCTTTATTTCTGCGTCATCAGTGTGGACAAGCTGCATCCACAGAAACGTCTTGAACTGTTTTGTTAACTACAATTTCTATTAATAATCACCAACAATTTGTGTCCGCTCACTCAAATAGCAGCCACCATTCCTATGAACAGTGCCAGCAATTCATCCCAGTGTGTGTCACAATAATGTGGCATGCCACACTTTGGGTGTTCTATGGATGTCAAAAACCAAATAGTAAGTAAGGTTGTTTTATCTTTTTACACGCTAGGTGCACTAGGATATATGGGTCCACCTGACATTTTGGTTTTCAAATTGCATAACCACAAACAGACACAGTTTGTTGCAACATCCCATTGCTTTGAGACCCACTAATCACTGATCCGCTACCATCAATATGTTTCTCTGTACAGAGTGTCTATTTTAAGAGATTGGTATACCCTCTGTTGCGTGATGGACCACATTGTCGCTCCAGACTATGTGGCATATGAAACTTGCTGTTTATGCATGAGCAGACGACTGTGAACTCTGCATTGAGAGTTTTGATTGCCACAAAACCAGACACAAATGATGGATGATTTATGTTAGATAGTTTGTTCATGTTAGTCTAACCAATTGCAATGATCCCCAAAGTATTACTGATGCCTCCCAATATGATATGTGCCTCTGTAATGCTGCACAATGAGAGAGCTTGTGGTGGGTCATGCTAGCTATCCATACTGGACATCAATCACTACCCTCTAAGTGGAGATGGATTGGTTCCTCGCAAAATGGCTTGCCACAGAAATGCAGGCCCGTGTTTGGTGGACTTTGAAGGCGTTCCACACATATGATACAAAAGCCACATGGGTGCATGCATGAAAATCTACACAGTTGAATGTTAATCATTTGTGAACCATAGTTAGTCACAATTAGTGGTAGACAGCCAGCTTGAAACTGTTGCCATTAGCGTTCTGCATATCACAGCACTGCCAAACATGTAATAGTGTTCGTATTTACACCTATTAACCCCTTCACTGCCAGGCCTTTTCCCACTCAGGTGCCAAGTCTATTTTTGGCTATTTGGGGCAGTTCATGCTTAGGCCCTCATACCTTTTTGTCCACATAAGCTACCCACGCCAAATTTGCGTCCATTTTGGGTCCTGTGCTCAGCAGCCATCTAGAGAAACCTACCAAACCCAGACATTTCTGAAGACTAGACACCCGAAGGAGTCCAGGGAGGTGTGACTTGCGTGGATCCCCCAATGATTTTTTACCCAGAATCCTCACCAAACCTCAAATTTAGCTAAAACATCACTTTTTTTCCCACATTTCTGTGTGGGATCACCGCACCGGGACACATTTCCTACCACCCAACGTTCCCCTCGGTCTCCCAGTAAAAATGATACCTCACTTGTGTAGGTGGGCCAAGTGCCTGTGACAGGGAAGAGCCACAAACATGTTGAAATTGAGGAGGAACCAAAGCGGGTCCAAAATGGCAGTTTGAAAAGTGCAGCAGAATTTTTATCGGTATAGATGAGACAATGTTGGGTGGTAGGAATTTTGTGGATTCCGGAAGATTCCATCACAAAAATGTTGGGAAAATGTGTGATTTCTAGCAAAGTTGGAGGTTTGCAGGGCATTGTGGGTAAGAAAATGGTGCGGAGTGCATGTGAAGCACACCACTCAGGAATCAACCAGATGTTTAGTTTTCAGATGTGTCTTGGCCTTGTTGATTTTTCTAAATGGCAGTGTCCCAAAGTCAAAAAAGTGCAGCCCTCACCATTCCAAGTGGGACGATTTTGAGAGTTTCCAAGCTCTCATGGCCCAAATGTAAAACCAAAACCCAATATAATCAATTGTATTCTTGCTTGCCAGGGAATAAGATGTTTTAGTGTGCAGGGGGAGAGCTGAAAGACTGTTACCCTCTTCAGTTGGGGTGGGGTCATAACCAGGCCCATACTGGTTGGTAGCCACCACCCCACTATTTTTTTTTTTTTATTCCATGCCATCTAGACGACTTTCTGCCCCCATGTGTAGATCGTATGTAATTGCCCCATCTGCCCACTGGTGGGCAGAACAAATTTGGCCCCATTTATTTGGGGTGGGGGTATGGCCATACTCCCACCCTCTTATTTTGAAAAATAAAATCTAGTCTCAGGTGGGCTTTCTGCCCCCCCCTTGGGCCTTCCAAAAATGGGCCGATCTGCCCCCAAAGGGGCAGATATGGCCAACAGTAATGTGCCCCCATGGGGAGCAACCCTTGCCCAAGGGGCACCCCCCAATCAAAACACACACGTACACACACACACCAATCCCTGGTGTCTAGTGGTTTCTGCCCCCAAGGGGGGGCAGATTGGCCTAACACAAATGGGCTGAATCGCCCCCAAGGGGGGCAGAAATGCCCTAAATACTATTTGCCCCCCAGGGGAGCGACCCTTGCCTAGGGATTCGCTCCCCATACATAAAAACATAAAGTAAAAAAAAATATATATATATATCTCCCTGGTGTCTAGAGGTGTCTGCCCCCCCCCCCCGGAGGCAGATCGGCCTAATTATATTTGGCTGATCTGCCTCCGGGGGGGCAGAAAAGGCCTAAAAATATTTTACCCACCCGGGGAGCGGTTATGCGTAAGGATAATTTAAACAAAAAAAACTCCCTGGTGTCTAGTGGTTTCTGCCCCACCCCCCACAGGGGCAGAAATGGCCTAAAAACAATTTGGCCCCCCAGGGAGTGACCCTTGCTGAAGGGGTCGCTCCCTCCACCTAAAATAAAAAAAATAAATAAAAAATGATCCCTGGTGTTTAGGGGTTTTCTTCCCCCCCCCCCCCCCCCGGGGGCAGAAATGGCCTAAAAATGATTTCCCTCCCCACCCCCCCGGGGAAGAGCCCTTGCCCAAGGGGCCACTCCCCTTATGTCCATTTAAAAAAAATAAAAAAATCCTGGATGTCTTGTGGGCATCGCGATCGGGCAGCAGAAATGCTTGCAGAGACATGAAAGGAAAGGAAAAGCATTTCCTTTCTTTTCATGCCTCTGCTGGCCCCCTCCTCCCGAGCGGAAGAGAAATGCAATCGCGCTGGAAGCATGCTTCCAGTGCCGTGGGAGGTGACCTCTGATGAGGTGAGCACGCTCTCGCGTGTTGACGTCATCAGACATCACTGGGGTGGGCGTGGGTGGAAGGGGAAGCGATTCCCCTTCCAGCCCTGACCTGGCGGGGTGGGAGGGTGCGATCCTCTGGGGTAGGGCTAGCGCTTCCCCGAGGGCCAGTAAATGGGCGTAATGGTTACGTCCATTGTGCCTGAGAGGCACAGCCATGGATGTAACCATCTATATATATATGGTCGTCAAGGGGTTAAAGAACATGTTGTTTTCTTAGATTCCTGCATTTGTTTGCAGTTGAATTGTTGTGTAGTATATTTTAAGTAAATACATTAGTTCTAGTCATATGTTTGATTCACATGTAAATTCACATGTGGTACTCTGCAGGAGTTCACATGCAAAACTGTTGTTATGCTTTTAGGAAAATAAATGTAAATGGCAATGCTTGTGATATGTTGCATGTATTTTTAACTTTGCTCATTTTTTGTCCTTGGGTTTTCAGTATTTAGATGCATGTGTCAGAACTTTTATTATTGTGACTGTAATGCGTGAGAAAGTAAACTCATTTTGTGGTTCCAAGGTTACCAATATCGGGGCCTATTTACAAAGATAAATATTTACACATGTATGTTTACTACTCCCTCTAGGTGGAAGTCTTCACCTTTTTCCATTCACCATTTCTGATTGTAGATTTACACCTACGTGTATACTTACATGTCTCCACCCCTGGCTGGCCTCCTAAATTAGGGGTTAACAAATATTGAATTTGTTATTTACCCTTAGTTCAAATGGGGTGATATTTTAAATACCTTTATCCATTATTTTCTACAGGAGTGTGGCAGTATCAATGAGTGGCCATGTGCAGTGTTTGACTTACTCTGAGGCTGAGTTTGTGTACATTTCCTACTGTTTCACACAACTTTAGAAGTGTAGGTTGTGAATAGCAGTACGTTTAGATTTTGAGCGTGGCTGTCTATTGTACCTTTTCCCTCACTAAACTCTTCACATTTTGTAGTAAGCTTACTAAGACGAAGGAATACATGTGCGGAGATCACCACCAAGGTGGAGATCTCTATATAAAAAATGCTCAGGGAGGTGAAAACAGCAGTCTCCGCTTGAAAGTTAGTGAATAGCTTTTTGTTGAACATCGTTAATATCACCATAGTGATACTTTATATAATTCAAAATGCAGTTTGTGAAAAGGACCTGTGGTGTTATTTGGTTTTCCTGGGATCAAAAACCCAGTAGGCTAGATGCATATTTAAATTTGAAACATGGCTTTGGTTGAGTGGGTGTCTGGTTACAAACATCCTTTCATTATGTTTCCTATGTGATTTCAGCTGGGATTCTTAAGGACTCAGTAATCTTTGAGCACATACTTCTCTCTGTGAGACTCATTAGAATGAGCTTGCAAGACACTGTCTATTTGAGTGCATGCTTCTGTTTGCAAAGTACCTGTAGGATGAGTGTTTTATTAGAAAGGATATCATCTGGTTTAGTACTGATTTGTGAATACAAGATATATACATAAAGAACACTTTCATGTACAGTATATACAAAATGTTTTGAGTGGATGACACTTTGAACAAGATGCCATGCAGTTTAACATGTGCTTCTGGTAACTAAATCCTCTAGGCTGAGTACTGGGCTTTAGGTGGAAGGTGCCATTTGGTTGGTCTTCTATATGCTTCAGATACTTCATGCTAAAAATGTTTCTGGAAAGAGATGCTATCCAGTTTGTCCACATGTTTCTGAATACAGGATAGTAAGTTTAGAGCAGATGCCAGTTTCAAGGCACCATATGGGTAAACATATGAGTGTGTATGCAAGATACCTCAGATTATCATGTGTCTCTGTTGGACCTTGCCTTTCTGCAGAGTCATCCCAAAATGTTTTGCCTTCACTCCTCCTATTTTTGCTGAATTTGTTTTTGTTGGTCCTAGAAGTCTGTGTACTTTAGCACTGGTTAGTAGTGGTAAAGTGCTTGTGATTGTTCCCTAAAATGTGTCAACATCGCCTTACACCCAATTGGCATATCTAATTTACTTATACACCCCTAGTAACGTGCGCTATTGCACAAGTGATCACAATTTAAAATCCTAACTTATGGTCATGTTAAATTTCAAATTGCTATTCTGAAAAAGCCACTTTTAAAAAGTTGGTATTTTCTTACTTGAGCCAGTTGGTGCCTGTCTCTGATCAAATGTTTGGGATGGGGTGACAGACCGGCTTTTATTATTTCTTCTAGACAGCCAAACACAATGGGTGCTGAGGTGTGACCTAAAGGGCCTTGATAGACCATCCTAGGCATGATGGGAGGGAGGGAGGAACTGGGCACCTCCTCAGTTACACTTTAAAAGGCTATGTCCTGTTGACGAACAAATTATTGCGTAACCCACTATAGTGAGCCCGGAGTCAGAACAGAAGGTGCAGGGACTTCAAAAGCATGTCTTTTAAGTCTCCCCCACTTCCATGGCCCAACTGGGTTTAAATATAGGACCTCTTACACCACCACTTCAGTACATTTCTGGACCTGTAAATGCTCTGCCAGGAAGAAGGACTCCTGTGTTGCTGAAGAACTGCCACTCTGCTGGACTTCTGTTTGCTGGACTCCTGCTTTGCTGGCCTGTGCCTGCTGCCCTCTTGTCTTGGAGTGAGAAGGACTGAGTCTGAATCTCTCCAACCAAGAACCCACAGTGACTTCAAGGGCTAGTTGGCTGTCCTCCTGATCTGATGTCTCAGGAACATAACAGACTTCCAACCACCTTGAACCTGTACCTAGACTCTGCCATCTGTCAGTCAGCACTTTTCTCAGTCCAAGGTCCTCGGATCCCCATTGATGGCAGCCTCTACAATGAAATTCTGCATCACCACCTTTTCCCCCGCCTCGACTGCCCAAAGCATCTTCAATGTCAATACATCGGAAACACACCGCAGTCTTCCTGCATCTCGGAACTGATGCATCGCCTCAGTTGTGTGGAGAACATCGACGCATCCCCTTTACTATGCAATTCAGAACCAACGCAATGCTCCGCAACCCGCAATTTAGATACTTTGGTTCAGCGGGCACAACTGGATCCCTGTAGCTGGCCCGCAGTCCATTGCAATCGGCCTAAACATTTGACTTTGTCCCTGTACGGCATAACTAGATATCCCCGGCTGGAGCTTCTTGAGTCTAAGTGCTATTTTACAGAATATTCTTTAACAATTCACAACTCAGGTTCTACTGCTTGGATTTTTGTTGTTTTGGTCTTGTTTTATTCATCAAATTAAGTTGTATTTTTCTAACCTTGTGTGGGATCATCCTTTTTGTGTTGAATGAAATGTTCCACAAATACTTTACACATTGTCTTCAGGTTAAACCTGTCTCCTCTGTGCCAAGATACCAGAGAGTGAGCGCGGGTTAATTTGGGGTTTGCTTGCACCTTACCCTGTCGAGAATTGTGGTTGCTGCTTGACCAGGGCTCACACACCAGTCAACCAACAATTTGTCACAGAAGAGATCCCTTCAAGTTTGATATCTCTGGAATCCTAAATTAAAATCCTAATTTATGGTGACAACATTAAATTACAATTCTGAAAATGCCACTTTTAGAAAGTTGGCATTTTCTTGCCTTTGCCATATGGTGCCTGCAACCTGTCTCTGCGCTTCATTTATTCCTCTTAGACAGCCATACATAAAGGGAGCTTAGGTCTGAATTGCTGGTCCATTCCAGGCAAGACGGGAGAGAGAAGCTGGACACATCCTCACCTACACCTGAATAGTCTGTGTCCTGTCCACACACAAAAAGGCATAATGACTTTGCATTGTCTCTTCAGCCAGCTTGGAGCCAGGGCAGGGAAGACAGGGCATCTGTGCACTTCAAAGACATGGCTCTAGAATCTTCTCCCACCTCATAGGCACAACTGTGTATTAAAGAAGGACCTCTGACACTACCAATTCAGTATACGTCTGGACTTGTGGATACTTTGCCAGGAAGAAGGACATCTCTGCTGCTACAAGGATTGCCACTCTGCTGGACTGCTGCTCTTCAGGAACTGCTTTTGTAGGAGGCTGGTGCACAAAAATGATGTGCACTGTGCAGAGAGTCCAATCAAGCCCACCTTAGTTTACAGAGGTAAAAACTAGACCATCTAATTCTCTAATTTTTATTGTAGGTTGGTTGAGCAGTTTGGCCAATCTTAGAGAAGTGCTGAACATTTGTTGTACTCACAGTATCAATAGATGTGGATGCACACTCAAAAGAATAACTCAAGACCAATTTACAAAAATACTTTAATTTTTTATAAAATGTTTAATACCACGATCATCAAAAATTGGTAAGTACTTTTTAAGTTATGATTTTTCAAAGTTTAGCAAAAGTAGTCTTTTGGTACGTAATTACACGCCATGGGAATCAATGGGAAGAACCTTTAAAACTGCATTTAAAATCAGGCAATGTGTTTACCAATGTTTCCTTTCGATTTTAGGTCGAGGTCATCGAGATATGTAGTGAACCATCCGGACAAGTTTGGGCGGCTCCTGGTTTCGGCGGGAGCAGCTGCTGAAAAGTTCTTGGTGCTGGTGCATGACCACTGTGGGGGACCACTTTGAAAAGCACTGCACAGGCGGACTTCACGGTGAGTCCGGTAGGTCCTTGCAATATCGTGGTCACAAGAGGTGGGGGACCCTTAAAGCACAGCTGGTTCTCTGATGCAGGGCCTAGGGAGGCTGGGTGCAGAGCAGATAGGGGAGCTAAGAGCTGTGCGCAAAGGTGCCTTTGGAACCAGGGGACAGGACACTTTGAGGGGTGGATTTCAGGTCAGCAGGGCCACTTTGGGGGGTGGTTCTTGCATGTCCTGAAGTCCCTCAACTGGAGCTTACTTCTGGTCCTTGGAGAGCCTGGAGTGGACTTTTCTACTGGGTGTCTGATGTTGGGTGTCCAGTAACCCGAGCTATTGCACAGTTCAGCAACTGGAGGTTGCAGCACCACCAAACTTGTCACAATTTCAGGATTTGTCATCCGGGTCCATCAGGTGGAATTTGGTCTGGCTGCTGTATCCGGTTCCTTGGTCAGCAGCCTGTCAGTGAACTTCACTTGTGTTTGCAGGGAGCGATGCCTTCACTCTGGAGGGAGATCTTTGGTGATTTTCAGAAGGGTGGAGGTTCTCTGGGGTTTTGTAGAGTGAGTCTGATGTCCATGCAACCCCTTATCAGTGATTGTCGAGCCATGGGTGCATCAGGCAGGGTTTGGCGACTTAGTCTTTGTGCAGCAGGATTGCAGTTTTCAAACTTTGGGACTTCTTAGTTGCTGGCATTCTTGTGTCCTTGGAATCTGATCTGCAGGTCTAGGTGTGCCCACTAAATACTGCACTTAATAGGCATTAATGGGAATCCCTAGCCGTGACCAATGGGTCATCTACCTTGGGGTGGCTGCACCCACTATGTGACCACTTCCTGTGGGCAGAGTTCACTTCCCTATCCCTGATTGGCTATTTTCCTACCATGCACGATGGAGGAAACTGAACAAGAGGAGTCACCTCGCATGCAATACCTTAGGAGTTGTGCAGACAGGGGTTGGCAACTCCTCCTGTCCTTTGTGCATTTTCCCATGTTTGCTCCTGCCAAAAGTGGGGTTTGCAATGGTGGCAGCCACCTGCTACTATCAACAGAGCTGGGGGTAGAGCTTTAAGAGGGGGGAGCCCTTTGAAGCTCACTGGCATGGCAGTGCCCATTGCTGGGGGAGGAGGTCCAACACCTCTGCCCAGGAAGGGCTTTGTTTTCTGAACCCAGAGAGCAAAGGCTCTCCTCCCAGTGTTCCAGAATCCTGACTGGTGGTGGCAAGCTGGTTGTGATCAGCCAGCAAACAATCCAGGGATAGTTAGATTTTGTGGGTGGCCCCTGGGCACCTTTCTCAATAAGTCCAGTACTGGTACCAGTTTGTATTTATTGTTCTGAGTTGTTGGATACCAAACAACCCAGGGTTCGGAGTGGCCATCATGTAGCTGTGAAACTTGTGCTGACCAGTGTCCAGCACATGCCTTTAAAATGGCTGCTCTGTTTACTTACTATGTCCCAGGTTTGGCAAGGGCACAGTAGGGGCATATTGCTCATCCATCTATGCCCACACAGGAATCATAGTGCACCCTGCCTTAGGGCTGGACGGCCTGCAAGAGGGGTGGCTTACCTATATTGCATGCAGTGTGTAGTGGACAGGTCACACAGGCTGTTCGCCTTGTCAGTTTAGCATTTTAGGATTGCACCAGGGCACTCATCCTGCAAACAAAGTGCTGAGGGCACTGGGATGCATGGTACCTGACGGGGGCGCAATCTATGCTGCTGCCCTCTGGGGCCTACACTTAGTACCCCCATGCCCACACAGGCATTATAGTGCACCCTGCCTTAGGGCTGGACAGCCTGCCAGATGGGTGGGTTACTTATATTACATGCAGTATGTAGTGGACAGCTCATACAGGCTGTCTGCCATGCCAGTTTTGCATTTTAGGATTGCACCAGGACACTCAGCCTGCAGTGACAGTGCTGGGAGCCCTTAGATGCATTGTCCCTGAGGGTGGCACAATCTGTGCTATTTCCCTCATGGGCTTACCCTTAGTACATCCTGCCCTGGGTGCCTAAGTACCATTTACTAGGGACTTACAGTGGCAGGTAAAGGTGTTGCCAATTGCGACAATGCATTACAATAGTTTTGGGAAGAGACCTGGTCCGGGGAACCTGGTTAGCAGGGTCCCTGGGCACTAACAACTTTGAAACCACATCAAATAAAAGGCACAAAGTTGGGGGCTAACCACGTCAAAAGAGGCACTTTCTCACATTCCAGTGCTGTGCTGACCTGCTGCCATCTTGTGTGGAGATGACGATCTGGACCTGTTGGTCTCCTGATCGGATTCTCAGGGGCACATTAGACTCCCCAACAACTCCTGGGCCAATGATCAGTGAATTTCAAACCCCCAAGAGGCTCCTATCAGGTCCTAGGACATTTGGTGTGGCTCTCAAGCTCCTAAATTCAAGCTTTTGGGCTCTTTGTGACTGCGGATAGTCCCATTCGCACCAGAACAGTGCTGCTCAGATGGAAGATCAGTGTGGGCCACCACAAGTTCGTCTTTTTGCACAGCAAGCATTGATCACCGGCATAGACCGCCAACACGAAGCACCACCCGTCCTCAACACCCAGTCTTCTCCTTATGCCACACTGACCACTGCCAGCGACTCTGTCCTTGGGGTTTACTTGTGCCTTACCCTGACTAAGATTGTGGTTGCTGCTTGACCGGGGTTCACACCCTAGTCAACCAGTAACTCAAGTTCCAACATGTACGTAGCTCATTTTATAAATAAACAGAATGCCTTGTCTAATTCAATGAGTCTGAATAGAGCTTTGTTTAAATATCTGTGCCTATTGCCTTCTTAGGCCCTCCTTATAAGAGTCCTGGTGTTATAGGGCAGTAATGCCACAACTGGTGTTATAGAGACCAGTGATATCGGTAAAACCGGAGTCTGTATTAAAGTTGGATCTCAAGTTGATTAACTACGGGTATATTAGTAATAAGGAGCAGCAAATATTTGGTGTTTCAGCACTGATTTACATGCTTTTTCCAATTTGATGGTCGGTTTTCACCTGGTCATTTTGCCTGCTTAGAGCTAATGAAATTTCCTTGCAAGCTGTAGTAGTCCTCTAGTTTTGCCCACTGCTTGTGATCCTGATGCGTGTCTAACTTGTCACATTGGTATTATCTGGCCACTCACAGTGAAGGCCTAAGTCTCTAATGTTTCCTGTCAGAGTGGAAGGATTTTACTAACAATTACAGAATTTCTTAATAAGGAGCTAAAAGCTTGCTGAGTGACAATATTGTCTAGTGATCATATATTTTAAATGCATTGGGTTCAGGTTGACTTTCTAAACTAAGACAGTCCCCTGAACCGTGGTATTACAGCAACAAATGAATTTTAAAATGAGAAACTCACTATAAAACTCTAGGTTTGGGGTACTACAGAGTGCCTAGAGTATATACAGGAAAAAAGAAGAAACCAAAGTTGTATGCTACTTGCTTGAATAAGGAAAGCAACAGATCGTATGTCTAGAACATGCATGCAGAGTAGACATGACATATCCGGATGCAATGGAAGCATGAAACAGGAAAGAGGAACGAAGGCACCCACAATGGAAAGAATATTGAGAGGGTTATAGATCAGTACAGGGGTGAGGTAAGATTGCTAAATGAGAAATAAAAAAGCAGGAAATATCAGCACATAGTTAAGGCTGCAATATGGCATAGAATATATTGCAATTATTGATGAACTGAGACTAACCGTGAAAGGAGCAGTAAGACCCCGTAGTAATGTCCCAGGAGCAGTAAGAGCCACCCTGATGGCAGCAATGGTCAGGAGGACATTAAGACCAAAAAGGAGGAGTATGAGCAGTTCAAGTATTTCTGTGGTATCTTTTGAGAACAAAATGAGAAATGAAAAGTTTGTGGCATTGAGGAAAGTACATCAAGTCAAAAGATAGAGCGGTAGATCAGGAGAAAAAAGAAGAAAAGATCAGCAAGAATTACATGGAAGGGAGAAAAGGAGAGTGATTGAGGAATAGACTACAATGGAACCAGGGCAGATGTCAAAGAGACTAAGGGGGTGATTCTCACCGCCGCCCGCCAGAGTTCCCCCCTCCAAAATACCGCTCCGCGGTCGCAAGACCGCTGAGGGTATTTTGGGTTTTGCACTGGGCTGGCGGGCGACCGCCAAAAGGCCGCCCGCCAGCCCAGTGCAAAACGGCCTTCCCACTAGGACGCCGGCTCAGAATTGAGCCGGCGGAGTGGGAAGGTGCGACGGGTGCAGTGGCACCCGTCGTGTATTTCAGTGTCTGCATAGCAGACACTGAAATACAAAGTGGGGCCCTCTTACGGGGGCCCCTGCAGTGCCCATGCCATTGGCATGGGCACTGCAGGGGCCCCCAGGGGCCCCGCGGCACCCCCTACCGCCATCCTGTTCCTGGCGGGAGACCCGCCAGGAACAGGATGGCGGTAGGGGGTGTCAGAATCCCCATGGCGGCGGAGCGCGCTCCGCCGCCATGGAGGATTCACAAGGGCAGCGGAAAACCGGCGGGTGACCGCCGGTTTTCCGCATCTGACCGCGGCCGAACCGCCGCGGTCAGAATGCCCTGCGGGGCACCGCCGGTTTGTCGGCGGTGCTCCCGCCGACCCTGGCCGCCGGGGTCAGAATGACACCCTAATTTAGGGTTTTATCTTCCCCTTAAGAAGCACTAGAGACCCTATGGTTGTTGAAGGATGTGAATGATATGGACGTAACAGTGCTTACTCCTAATTAACTGAGGGAGAAAGTGCTTAATTTTCAGTATTTCAATATCATTTTAAGAAGAGGGGGCATTTTACAATTAGGAGACGTGTATGGGCCCCTGAAAGAAACTTCACAAGAAACAAGTGCAGGTAATATTCTGTAATTGCAAGGAAGGTCTAGCAATCATGAAACAAATACTGTGTAAGAGGGACCTCTATTTATCATGTAGCCTGCACACATATGAAAAAGAGATGAAAAATATAAAGGAGGATTAACATCAGTCAATAATAACTTTATTTGATTATCCACAATAATCATATAAGTAGAGCCAATATAAAATAGCACATCAATTAATTAAAAAGTGTGAATTTACAACATTGCACAATTTATTTCATGAAATAATCCATGATGAAACAGACATCATCCCCATTCACCATCTGTAAAAAATTAAAAGCTGTTCTGCATGTGGTAAAATGATGTTGTTTCAGCAAAGGAATTAAAAATTATTTAAAATGAATAATTGAAATTTACAAAAAAGATGATGAAGTGAAGAAGAGTTTGATCAGAATGGCCATCTAATGGATAAATGCAACTGCTATCATACTTCCCCAAAGGGACACAAAGCAGGGAACACATCATTCCAGTCATGAAAAAAGTTAAGTGTCCTTTCCAAATGCCGGGCCATATTCAACAAGAATGGCTCAATACCAAAAGCGGGTTGCACAATGATATGTTTAATCAATTCATCATTTTCCCTATCTATACACCTTTTCTCCATAAATATTTGCTTCATCCACTTCATATCAGTTGTGTGGGTAGCAGATAGTTTCACAAAAAGTGAAGGTCTGCCCAAGCTTGCAAAAGCCTCCTTAGCATAGGATATCCATGGTCTTTGCAGGCCTTTACCTCAATTTAGATATTCATTGATGACAAGCTGGTTAAAGATTGTGTGCGGGCTGGTCCAAACAGAGGACCAAAACATCAAAGATGGATAATTTAATTATTTATAAATGAAAGACTGCACTCCTCATTACAAGTAAAGCTTGAGATGCAAAGGGGGAAGAGAGAGAAGACAACAACATTGATTCTCCTCCAAATGAAAGTTTTGCGAGTTAGGTTAACCTAGACACCTGAGCCACATAATGCTACGGGCGCACATTGTCTTTTGTACATTTTTTAGGAGTGGGGTTAGTCTTGCTTCCAATAGATGATGATAGACTGAAAAATGCACTTACAGACTGGCTTAATGTCAGACTTCTAATCAATATGTTGAGTCTCCATGATTTATATGAATCAAATACAATCTTGAGGTATGGAAAATGGGGAACCTTCATTAGTTTGTCCACATTAATGGAAAATGCTTGCATTTAAGAACCACGTGGACCACAAGCCATTAATTGAGACTTTCTAAATCTAGATCAGACATAACATTTGAGAATGCTTCAACCAACAATTTCAGACTCTTTGGGGTACAGGCCAACAAACCAGCATTTTCTGCATATGATAAGACTGGAAGGGAAGTAGAAGTAATTTGAGGCACCTACAAGCTATCATTAGTCAGATACTTTCATGTTTATTACAAACAAAATGAATAAAGTAGAGAACACAGCCTTGATGGACTATTGAGTCCAAATCTGACCCAAATTGGTCAGGTAAAAATGTAGTTCCAAGAGGACATTTCTTAGAGTAACATCTAATCCCATCACCAATAAGAGTTGCCACATCTTCGAAAGATCTAGAAATACCAGGTACAAGGGCAATGCTTGCCTACAGTATATTTACCTACAATCAGATGGAGATTAAAGCATTGCTCCATCATACCTAGACCCTTGCTGGAACACTGCCGGGGCCCCAGAAAGGAGTTTTTTACTCTCCTGTTCCGGGTTCAACAACCACCAGAGTGCAGGTGAGACACCATCACTATTCTAACCTATGGAGGTCGACTGAATCTTTGGACTTGGAGAAGAATGTAGTAGTCAGAAATTTCAATCATAAATCAAGGGGATTTTATCTCAAACAATTCTAGACACTATAAATTTGACTCCAAATCAAACTCCAAACCATATAAGGTTTCAGAGCTTTATTACAATCCCAAAATCAATGTCACATAAATGGTGTGCAAGACTAAGTTATAAACATACATGGAAACTATAGGGTGACCAAAACATCTGAAAAGATTCAACTTACTAAACATCAATTTTGTTAGGCACCTCAAGAGAATTATGTAAATTAGCAACAAAAATAAATGCACATTATTATTAGAATTCAAAGCAGATGATGATAACATCAGTAAATCATCAAAATACAGTTTTAATAATCAGTTTCAGAACTGGGCCATTGAGACTTGCATGTGTGGGAATGGGTTAACACATGCAGGCAGAAGCAAAAATAAAAGAAGACAAAAAAAATGGAAAACATCTAATTCAAACAACTCACTACAAAAATATGCTAGTGTAAGTTACTAGCTGAAAGAAAACAATAAACCACATTTAGTTATACCTCTCCTCATGTGACAGCATTGATTCACTGAGACAGAGCGGTCACCATCTTCTGCCATCAGTTGACAGCAGCATCAGTACAGTGCAGAACACAAGCTGTACGTAGGACAGATCAACAGTTCAGAAGCAGTTGGCCTTATTAGTACTGAACCACATACCAGAATAGGGCAATTAACCCCTTCGCTGCCAGGCCTTTTCCCCCTCCTGTGCCAAGCCTTTTTTTGCCTATTTGAGGCAGTTTGCGCTTAGGCCCTCATAACCTTTTGTTCACATAAGCTACCCACGCCAAATTTGCGTCCTTTTTTCCAACATCCTAGGGATTCTAGAGGTACCCAGACTTTGTGGGTTCCTCTGAAGGAGACCAAGAAATAAGCCAAAATACAGTTAAAATTTTGTTTTTTTCAAATAAATTGGAAAAAGGGCTGCAGAAGGCAGCTCGTGATTTTTTTCCTGAAAATGGCCTAAACAAAGAGTTTGCGGTGGCAAGATCACCATCTTCCCAGCTTTCAGGAACAGGCAGACTTGAATTGGAAAACCCAATTTTTCAATACAATTTTGACATTTTACTGGGACATACCCCATTTTTACTATTTTTTGTGCTTTCAGCCTCCTTCCAGCTAGTGACCAAAATGGGTGAGAAACCAAACTGGATCCCAGAAAGCTAAACATTTCTGAAAAGTAAACATAATTCTGAATTCAGCAAGGGGTCATTTGTGTACATCCTACAAGTGTTTCCTACAGAAAATAACAGCTGAAATATAAAAAAATGAAATTGAGGTGAAAAAAACAGCCATTTTTCTCCACATTTTACTCTGTAACTTTTTCCTGTGATGTCAGAGTTTTGAAAGCAATATACCGTTACGTCTGCTGGACTCTTCCGGTTGCGGGATATATAGGGCTTGTAGGATCATCAAGAACTCTAGGTACCCACAGCCAATAAACGAGCTGCACCTTGCAATGGGTTTTTATTCTATACTAGGTGTACAGCAATTCATTTGCTGAAATATAAAAAGTGAAAAATAGGTATCAAGAAAACCTTTGTATTTCCAAAATGGCCACAAGAAAAGGTGTTGAGAAGCAGTGGTTATTTGCACATCTCTGAATTCCGGGGTGCCCATACTAGCATGTGAATTACAGGGAATTTCTCAAATAGACGTCTTTTTTATATACTGCCTTACATTTGGAAGGAAAAAATGTAGAGAAAGACAAGGGGCAATAACACTTGTTTTGCTATTCTGTGTTTCCCTAAGTCTCCCAATAAAAATGGAACCTCACTTGTGTGGGTAGGCTTAGCATCCACAAAAGGAAATGGCCCAAAACATACCGTGGACACATCAAATTGTTTAACAGAAAACAGAGGTGTTTTATACAAAGTGCCTACCTGTGGATTTTGGCCTCTAGCTCAGCCGGCACCTGGGGAAACCTAGCAAACCAGCGCATTTTTGTAAACTAGACACCTAGGGGAATCTAAGATGGGGTGACTTGTGAGGCTCTGACTAGGTTCTGTTACCCAGAATCCTTTGCAAACCTCAAAATTTGGCCAAAAAAAAAACTTTTTCCTCTCATTTCGTGACAGAAAGTTCTGGAATCTGAGAGGAGCAACAAGTTTCCTTCCACCCAGCGTTCCCCCAAGTCTTCCGATAAAAATGGTACCTCACTTGTGTGGCTAGGCCTAGTGCCCACAAAAGGAAATGCCCCAAAACACTATCTGGACACATCAAAATTATCAAAAAAAAAAAGTACCTGTTTTTGCAGGGGGGCACCTGCGTTTTGGTCCTGGGCTCAGCAGCCTTCTAGGGAAACCTACCAAACCCAGACATTTCTGAAAACTAGACACCCGAGGGAGTCCAGTGAGGTGTGCCTTGTGTAGATCCCCCAATGTTGTCTTACCCAGAATCATCAGCAAACCTCAAATTTAGCTAAAAAAACAGATTTTTCCCTCATTTCTGTGTGGGATCACCGCACTGGGACACATTTCATACCACCCAATGTTCCCCTCAGTCTCCCGGTAAAAATGATACCTCATTTGTGTAGGCGGGCCAAGTGCTTGTGAAAGGGAAGAGCCAAAAACATGTTGATATTGAGGGGGAACAAAGGGGCTCCAAAAGGGCAGTTTGCAAAAAAACATTTTTAGGCTGACAAGTGCAGCAGAATTTTGTATCGGTATAGATGAGACAAAGCATGGGTGGTAGGAATTTTGTGGATTCCTGCAGATTCCAGAAGGTTCCATCACAAAAATGAGGGAAAAATGTGTGATTTCCAGCAAAGTTGGAGGTTTGCAGGGGATTGTGGGTACAAAAATGGTGCGGGGTGCATGTGAAACACACCAACCTGGAATCACCCAGATGTTTAGTTTTCAGATGTGTCAAGTTCTCATGGCCCAAATGTAAAACTAACACCCAAAATAATCAAATGTCTTCTTGCTTGCTGTGGGATAAGATGTTTTAGAGTGCGGGGGAGAGCTGAAAGACTGTTACCCCTTCAGTTGAGGTGGGGGCGTAACCAGGCCCATACTGGTTGGTAGCCACCACCCCAATATATATATATATATTTTTTAATTCCCTGGCATCTAGTAGACATTTCCCCCCCCCCAGGGTGTGGATCAGGGGTAATTGCTCAGAGAGACTTCAAAGGGAAGGAAATTCATTTCCTTTCCTTTGAAGCCTCTCCGGCCTCCTCCACGTGATCGGAAGAGAAATGCTTTGCATTTCTCTCCCGATCGAGCTGGAAGCTGAGCTTCCAGCGCGATGAGGCCTCTGTGATTGTCAGCATGCGATCGCGCGCTGACGTCACAGTGGGGTGTGGGGGGTCGGGGGTGGAAGGGATAGGGCTTCCCCTTCCATCCCTGCCTTGGGGGGTGGGGAGGAACCCCACAGAGTGAGCGCTAGCACTCCCTCTGGGCTCTGTGCCCAGGCCGTAATGGTTACATCCTGGGCACACGAGCACTGTGCCTCAGGACGTAACCATTACGTCATGGGCACAGAAGGGGTTAAGACTATGATGAGAAAAGCATCAGGAAAACTTAAAGAATAGGAATGTGAGAGAGCAGAATTAAGCAGACATAAACTGGCTCTAAGGACATCTCAAAACGGACTGACTACAAGCCGGTTCTGAGGGGAACTGACTTCAATTACAAAGTTCTTCACTAATTAAAATAACCAAAATCCATTTGATTGGTCCTCCGGGTGGGCACATATTGGGTGTCAGTTTCAGCATCCAATCATTGCAGATGGCATGACTAAGTTCTGTTACATTCAAGAATCTTCTCAGCAGAAGTGTTTTGTCATCTTCCTCCGGTTACAGGGTTCTGCCAAAATATTACATTTTCTAAAAATCTGCAGCTAACAGTTCCTTTCACACAACCCACAATAAACTAAATTAATATCCTCTCACATGAGTACAGTAGTTTCCCACTCCATTAGACAGCTAAAACAAATATTGTTACATTATTGTTACATTATTGCATCTGATACATGTCCCTTCTCCAGGAATACAATAGAACATTCAACTTTACATTTGCTGCCTGGAGTAAGAATTTCAGGTCAGAGGGGACAGAGTAAACAAATAAACAGTTTCATGAATGCTTGCAAAATTAATCTCATGGCCTAGTCAAGTTAAGAAACATAAATGCACAATAATACAATTAATGCATTAATAAAACCTATTGCGCAGCCATAAATTCAAATCAAATATGCAAAGCAAAATATTTATTTAAAACATAATTCATGTTATATCAAAGCAGTTTTAAATGTGTATTTACTTTCTAAGCACATAATTCATTATAAAATCAATTTATATCAATGTAAGTGTGTTTAATTTATATTCAATTAGTACTCATGGTAGGTTTTATTTCTACTGTTTCTACCTAAAAATAATACTTTCAGGTTGATGTTTATTAATAATTCACTCAAAATACAAATGCATGTCTTCATGTTAAACATGATGTCAAATACGACTGTAGGCACAAATGTCTACCACAATTTAAACATGCACCTTTTCATTTCTACTTTTTTTTTCTGTTAGGCCTTTGAAACTGCACATTTATTCGCTGTCTAGGCCACTAATTCATTAATAAAACTTGAACACTCTCACCCTCATAGAAGCCATACTGGCAGTGGCTTAAGACGTCATTCTCATTTGCCCACTCTGCGATTCTTTCAAAGCATACTCTCTTGAGTAAATTGGTTTGTAGCAACACGGTTGTAACCTGTTAACTTTCTTGGAGATTGGGACAATTACTGACAATTACTCAGCGCCTTGAGACCCTATGGGTGATTAGCCAAGCTTTACAAATCCATGATTGATTGAAAGATGACCATGTATTAGGTAACTATGTTTGACTAATTTTGTAAAAAATATTCAGAAGTCTGGGGGTGCCCACAACTCCATGTTAGACTTAAATAAGTCAATAGGCACCCTGGGTGGCATTGGCGCCTTGCCACAGGGTCTCTCGGCCATTAAAAAAAACAATAAACATTAGTGAAATGTGTAACCCATTGATCAACAGGAAACTATTTCTTCTTTAACCCTTGGTTTTTTTTAAGAGCTTCATCCAAATGGTTATTTGCAAAAGAGCAAGCATCATTGAAATGCCTAGTGGAATAGTTTCAGTTTGCATACCGATTTGAGTATGGAATGATTAATCAATTTACAAAAAACACAAAGGTATAAATGACATATTAAAATCCTTAAAAAGTTTCCAGGATGGGGTAAGCTCCAACCCAATATAAGTCAATCAGTGGTTGGTGCATGTTGGCAATATCACTCTGAAAACATAAATTTGATGTGGGAGGCAAAAGCACATCAGAAAGGGTATTGTTGTCCCCATATTGTTTACCAATTCAGGCAGATGTCAGTAAATATCTAAATAAACCACATGTCATGAAGATGTAATCTATAACCGAAACACACCCTCGTCTAAAGAAAGTAGGTGCTTTATCCATATCGCTATTATCACAGTCATGAATGTGTACCAGGTTATGTTCACTAATATAATTACCAATTGCTTGGCCCCTGGCACCGGATAATTCAGCAGCCAAACCATCTACAGAGCAGGGATTTATCTGACTAAAAATGGAAATTTCTGCTCAGAGTTTGGTGTTTAAATCACCACAGAGAACCAAGTTAAGCCCTACTAGATTTTGACTTAGAGGTGTTGATCAGGTCATCAACAATGGTAAGCAATGCCCAGAAATTAGTAGGGTTGGAATAAGGACAATCCTAAGCATTAAGTAAAAACAAAAATCCGGAGTACATTTAACTAAGAACATTTAGATGTTCCAACATGCGGTAGCTAGAGCTACCATTCACAGATAACTTGAACCACATGAGAAGACCACCCTCAGCACGATCTGAACTCGAGGGAACATTACAAGGTACTAATGTGATGGCCTAAGTTCTTTGAAATAATATGATGTCATAAGCATTGATAAAATGAAGCCACTCACTTAGATTCATCTTAAACTGAAGACCCTGATTGTTCCAATGAATTATAGTATGAGTAAAGAGTGGTTTCCATATATCTGGAAACACAGTTAAGTTCCTATTGGCTAGTGCAGTTTCTCTGTTACCCACAGATGCTGCCCATGACGTCTTAGGTTTAAGTCAACCCTATTCTCTTTCAACTTTATAGCTGAGAAATCTGTTTGGGGTAGGAGTATGTACATAGGCGTGGTTTTCATTTGGGTTAGCTGTTTGGAGAGCCCATATAGAAAAAACCCAGAGGAAGAACCACAATGTGGCTGTTGTTTGCATTAGAGTGTTTAAATTGGGCAAACAAATTGTGACTAAAGATGTGCTTTTTAAAGTTTATGGCCACGCAATCCCCATCCATAGCCTTCATGGACAGCAGTGTAGGGTAGCAGTGAATGGCAAAGGAGGCTATGCTGCACCTGCTTCAGTCATTTATCCATTGTTTTAGTTTTGGGATAACAATTGTACCACTTATGACACCATTTTCAAGTTACCTGAACTTGGGCCAATGTGGGGATATGGGGCAACCACTGCACTTCTGGACAGAGGTTTGGCTGCTCTGGTATGGAATGGCACAGAGGGTACAAAATGATGAATTGAAACTTGTCCTGAGTGATTGAAATGGCTTTGAATTGGGCAACAATCCCATTCATCTCAGATGGTGATGCATATGCTAAGAAATGGGTGCTGTGCTTGCTGTGACACAGGTCCAAGGCTGCATCTCGGTCTTAAAGCCTAACCATGCTGAAACCATTCTACGATTGCCTGTGTTTCTGTTCACCTGGCATTTCTAGCTGGACTGCTGCTATTCGAGCATGAGCAAGGCTTATTTGTCTGTGATTACATCCCATCTGGAGTAGTGCAGTGGGTGAAACTCTTGTAAGTATAATGCCCATCACCTTCTGTTGTTTTACTGGGTTCGGTTTTTGAGAGGCTTTAATGAGCTTTCACTAGAGGAGTATGCAAGGCATGCTAATGAGGACCTATTGTTGTGAATTGGTCCAGCAGATAGCAGTGGTAATGGAGAAATTCTGGGCATAAATGTGGTGCTGTTACATGGCTTAGAAGTGCAAAAAACCATGACGGTTAAAGATATACTCCTTAAGCCCATTTCTTATTTTGCTTGTTGTATTGACTATAAAGGAGGTTCAGTTAGCTAATGAAAAAGGCCTTTGCTTGGATAGCAGCTCTTACAAGCATGTAACAAATACACAGCCAACAGTTCACGTCACTTAAAGTTCTTAATGTTTTTAATGCTGTAAAGCTACAGAAATTGGTAGTGAAAGGGATGGTGCATGCATCCCTGTTTCATGTGTTCAACTAAAAGTTCACACATTTAAAACTAAGTCCTGAATAGAAGTTAGGTTTGTGTTTTTTTTTCTATTGTGAGTAAAGCCTGAAAAAGAAATGCTTTTGTAGGTTTCCTGTGGTAAAGAATAATGTTTGACCATATAGAGGGATGAGCATAATAATGCCAGAAGTGAGTTCTTCCAAGTAGAAATTCTTTAAATGCACATAAGTCCTGCCCATATTATTTTATAGATATTGTTTGGCAATCAAGTTTGAAGTGGCTCCGAAGAATTGTGAAGATTGATGGGTGAGCCAGTTTGATGGGTACTGGGCTGAGGAAGCAGGATGGGTTTTTGTAATTCTAACTGTATTTAACCACCAATTCCATCTTGACCACTGACTCCATTTTGTGCTTAGCTTCAACTGCCGTCACATTGGTGGCGCAGGTAACGTGTTTTTGCTTTTCTTATCAGGGAAGTAAACACAACATGGGGCATGCAACCTTGATAAGAGTATACAAGGATGAGAATGTTTATGGCAGAGAAGGGTGCGTCTCTGTGAGAAAGTAGCCTCTTTCTAGCATGGTTACCCCCATGTTTGGCCTGTTGTTTTTTTCACTGTGTCACTGGGATCCTGCTAGTCAGGACCCCAGTGCTCATAGTTTGTGGCCTACTTTTCAGTCTGTTTCACAGTTTTTGTCAGTGTGCTTAACTGTGTCACTTGAGACCTGCTAATCAGAACTCGAGTGCTTATGCTTTGTCTGGGTCCGAATTTGTACTTACATAATGGTAACCCAGGATTCCACTCCAAATTGGTATACTGGACCCCCCTTATAAGTCCCTAGTATATGGTACCTAGGTACCCAGAGCATTGAGATTCCAGGAGATCCTTATGGGATGCAGCATTTCTTTTACCACCCATAAGAGCTCATACAAACACTTCTTCAGGACTGCCATTGCAGTAGTATAAGCACACAGCCATTTTCATTGCACCAGGTCACTTTTAAGTAATCTACCTTTCTAACCTTCAGACCCTGAAGGCTAGGTGCATAGTACCTGTGTGTGAGGGCACCCCTGCACTAGCAGAGGTGCTCCCACGTTGTCCAAGCCCATTTCCCCAGACTTCGTGAGTGCAGGAATGCCATTATAAGTGTGCACTATATAGAGGTCAGTACCCATATATAGCTTCACAGTAGTAACTCCAAATATGGCCATGTGAGGTGTCTAATAACTGGGAATTGTACCCCAACGAGTACTGGTTGCACATTCCCAAGCACTCTGGGTGCTCCCCAGTACTGCCACACCAGGCTTCTGAGGATTTCACTGCAGCCCCTGCTACTGCCACCTCACAGACAGGCTTCTGCCCTCCTGGGGCTTGAGCAGGTCAATCCCAGGAAGGCAGAACAATGCAGATCCTTTAGGAGAGGGGTGTTACACCCTCTCCCTTTGGAAATAAGTATTACACACATGGGAGGAGTATCCTCCCAGAGCCTCTGGAAATGCTTTGAAGGGCACAGAGGGTGCCTTTGTTGCATAATCCAATCTACACTGGTTCAGGGACCCCCAGTCCCTGTTCTGGTATGAAACTGGACAGAGGAAAGGGGGGTAACCACTCCCTGTCCATCACCACCCCACGGGGTGGCGCTCAGAGCTCCTCCAGAGTGTCTCTGGGTTCTGCCAGGGTGCTTAAAGGATGGTCAGGGAACTCTGGGAGCAACTGAGTGGCCAGTGCCAGCAGGTGACGTCAGAGACCCCTCCTGATAGGTGCTTACCTGGTTAGGTGACCAATCCCCCTCTCAGGGCTATTTAGGGTCTGTCCTCTAGGTGTTTCTTCAGATTGCAAGACTCCAGCAGGAATCCTCTGCACCCTTTATTTCCTCTGCTACTGACGGATGGACCGCTGACTGCTCCAGGAACTCTACAAAACTGCAACAAAGAAGCAAAGACGACTTCTGCGGCCTTGTAACTTCAGCTCCTGCCAGCAACTACAACAGTTTCCAGGTTGGGCATGCTCTGACGACTGCCTGTCTTCATCCCGCACCAGAAGAACCAAAGGGATCTCCCGTGAAGTGATGAAGTGACTTCCCTGCTTCAGTAGGCACCTCTATGCAGCATTGACTGGTACTCTGGGTCCCCTCTCCTGGTGATGAGCGTGGAACCTGGAAAGCAAGTGGTAGACTAAAGTGACCTAGACTGTCCAAAGGTCCAACTGTCCAAATTTGGTGGAGATGAGAGCTTGCCTCCCTCTGCCACACAGTACCCATATGCACCGTGTGCTTGGCAGCTCCTGGGGCTTCTGTGCGCTTTTCCAAGAATTCCTTCATGCACTGCCTAGGACAGGTACCCAGCACTCTATCCTGTGATGCTCAGCTCCCTGAGGAGTTATCCGGCGGTGTGGGATCCCTTTGTGTGGTGCTTCAAGACTGCCATTTGCAACTTCTTTGTCCCTGTGCTGGGGACTCCTGTTCGCAATGCCAATTCTCCTGAGGGCTCTCTGAGTTGCTGGGAGCCCCCTCTGTTTCCCCCTCCTGGGTAGAGTTGACCTGGTCCTGCCTGGGCACGGCCAGTGCTATTTTCCCCAAACCACAAGCTTTGCATTTACCAAGCTTTTTTGCGGAATCCAGTGACAAAAACCAGACTGCATTCATCCATCTGGCGTGGGACATCTTTTGCATCAACAAAGAACCCACATCTATCTTCTTTGATGCAATACTGACTTTGTCTTCTAAACTGTGGTTCTCCTTTTGCACTTTCATCCAGGTTCGCAGGGGCTCTTGTTCTCCCTGGACTCTTCAGTGTTTCTTGAACTTAGTCCCCTTCTTCCACAGGTCTTCAGGTCCAGGAATCCATCCTTGGTGTCTTGTAGTCTCTTCTGGTTCTTGCACTGTCTTCTACCACAACTTCTAGGATGTTTTAGGAAACTTGCAGTGTTTTACTCCTCATTTCCTGGGCTCTGGGGTGGGTTTATTTTACTTACCTTTGTTGTTTTCTTACACTTCCAGCACCCCTCTATACACTACACTTGCCTCGGTGGGAAACTGAATTTTGCATTCCACTATTTTAGTTTATGGTTTGTGTTCCCCCAGGCCCATTGCAACCTATTGTCATTTTCACTATTTGCACTATTTTCTGCCTGTTTACTCAATTGATTTTGGTTACTAGTGTTTATATTATGTAATTTACTTACCTACTAAGAGAGTGTAGTCTCCAAAGTATTTTTGGCATTATCACTAAAATAAAGTACCTTTGTTTTTGGTAACACTGAGTATTGTCTTTCATGTGTGTGAGTACTGTGTGACTACAGCGGTATTGCAAGAGCTTTGCATGTCTTCAGCCTTGGCTGCTGTGTCTACAGCTACCTCTAGACAGCCTGGCTTCCAGACCTTGACTACATTTCACTAATAAGGGATAACTGGACCTGGTATAAGGTGTAAGTACCTCTCTGGTACCCACTACAAACCAGGTCAGCCTCCTACAGTCTTGGTCTTGGAAATACACCTTGGGATCTGGCCAATCTATTTGCGTGGCTTTCAACACTGACCAAGTACAGCCAGTGCTTGAACTTCCCAACTTATCCCAAGGGAGGGGGTTACTAGAACCTTCCTCTTGAACTTGTTTAAAGTATATAAGGTGGGAAAGCTTGACACTGGGGCAGAAGGAACTAATTTCTGAGGGTGTTGCTCAAAACAGTCCCATTAGGGAAATTCCTCCTGTATGAGCTGTTTGGGGTTCCACAGCTTGACGTTGGCAGACGAGGATGATGTTGGATTCTATCTCCATGGTGATGCATGTTTAACTCTTAATATCTAGCTGTACTGTATGCATGCATAAATATACATATTTACTGTGTATATATGTATATGTATCTATCTATCTATATATATAACATATATATATATATATTTATTTTTTTCATTGCTGATGTATTGCATTTTCTCTGATTATTATCCAACTGTTGTAATTATTTTAGTAGCTGCACGTGTGTTGCTGCATTTAAATTAAATGTTCACGTTATTATTTTTATATATTTTTGTTTGAGACTTTGGAAGTGCTTAATAAATTAATTACTCAGACTAAGAGTGCTGCATTCTTTGCATTCATTAGCTTTGTTCCCTCTGAGTCTGAAGCAAAGCAAAACAGTTTTATAATTCATGGCTCCCAGATGGATTAGTCAGAGAAGCTGAAGAGGTCACAATTCAGGTCAATATCAAAGGACGTTCCTGTTTAGTGGAGATTAACAAGATTTTCCTGGAGATGTGACCAGTAAAGAAGACAAGGCTATAGGTACATCAAAATGAATTCGCAATCACACTTTAACAATACCGGAGTGTAATGAAGGTGCCATTGAGTTAATACAAGCTGGGCACAGCCAGAATTACATTAATTCTGTCGCGATTGGTAGAGTGTGCGAAGGAGCAGCCACAAGGATGCTAAAAGCGGAATTGATGAGAGTCAGAACATGGATATCAAAATGCTTCAAAAGACTTTTCCAACCCTAAATTACATGCTGGCAAAATGAGTGATGAAGAAGTTGTTTAAGGCATCAGTTTGGATTTGATTGTTAGTGGTATGCCTAAGTTGATGCTGTGTTATGCTTTGTTATTTTATGTGATGTTATTTAGCATTAGGATGTGCAATTTTAAGTTCTGCATTGTCAGTAATTAGTTCATCGATGAAATTGGAGAGGCACAAAGGGAGGATAGGTCATATAGTTCAAGGTGAATCTCTTCTGAAACCGGTAGCATAAGCAGTGGGCAACTCCCCAGAGAAATGCATGCTTGAGTTCAAGTAGTATCAAGTGACAATAAAGTTAAGAACTCAAAGCACATAAATTCCCAACCAATTTAGAAAAAAACAGAAAAGATAAGTAAGCAAACAACCAACAATGGTTGACAACAAATTAGAGAAACAGGAGACGTAGAATTTTAAACGTTTAAGGCAACTAGCAGCAAGAAGCAGCAAAGAGTAATCAGCCTCAACATCAACAGTATATAGAAATTGAAGTGTGTTTTCAGGCTGACCACAAAGGAGCAAAGGCTGGGTAAGGCTAGTTATACTTTTGAATGCTTCTTTGGTACTTTCCGGTTTTTGAAAACCTTTCAAAGGGCGAGGTAAAATGCAGAAATCTGTGAGGATTCCAGGAAGTGAAATACATCATTTTTGAGTCTTGCTTAAGTCCTACTTTTGGAGCCAAAACCTGCGAGTGGGACAAAGTTGGATTTCATATCAACCACGCTTATTTCACTGCAGTAGGCAATTCCCCTCAGAAGTGTGTGCTAAGTTGCAGACAGTATTGAATAGTAATAAAGTTAAAAAGAACGCAAAGAAACTACATTCCTGAACCAATTTTGAAAAAAGGAGTAAGCAAACAGAATCAAAATGGTTAAAACAGATGAGGGCAATAATAGACGTGAACTTCTGTTGTAGGGCAAAAAGCATCAAAGAAAAACAAAGGGCTATTCTTTGGTTGACATTAACAGATGCATTTTCAGGCTATGAGGAGTGGCTAGGTGAGCCTAGAGAATGAATAGCTGAATGTTTTTCTTTCTTCTTTCTCAATTTCAAAATCCTTCCAAGAGGTAAAGTAGAATGCAGAAGGAAGCAAGGGTCCCTCAAAGTCAAATACCTCATTGTTGAGCCTTGCTAAAGTCATCAGTTTTAACTCCAAAATCTTTGAGTGGAACAAAGTCAAATTCTGTAGGTGATGAGGTTGCTTTACTACTGGAATAGATTATCTGCCTCTCTCCTAAGCACTAAGGGGGTCATTACAACATTGGCGGGCGGCTTCCTCCGCCCGCCAAGCTGTAACCGCCATGCGGCCGCCAATGCGGCCCCACTCCTGCGGTGCCCATTACAACATCCCCGCTGGGCCGGTGGGCGCAAACCTAGTTTACGCCCAGCGGGGATGCGGCCGCAACATAGGAGCCGGCTCCTAATGGAGACGGTGGTGTTGCGGCCGTGCGACGGGTGCAGTTGCACCCATCGCGCTTTTCACTGTCTGCTATGCCAGTGGCATGGGCAGTGCAGGGGACCCTAGTGGGCCCCAGGACTCCCCTTACCGCCAGCCTCTTCCTGGCGGTGCAAACCGCCAGAAACAGGCTGGCGGTAGGGAAGTCATAATCCCCAGGGCTAAATCGGCGGGAAACCGCCGGCCCCGGCGGTGCGACTGCGGCGCTACCTCCGCAGTCGAAATATGGGTTTCCGTGCCGCCAGCCTGTTGGCGGTACGGACGCCACTTTAGCCCTGGCGGTCTCAGACCGCGAGGGTCGTAATGACCCCCTAAGTTTGGTCTGTTAGCACGTCTGACCTTGATAAGTAAACTTACATGGTGGACACAAATAGGTCGATGAACCTTTTGACTTGCAATTAAGATGTTCCCACCGTAACTCCAGTACATGCAGATCACTAATCAATACTTAATCAATAACATCAACAATCAATGATAATTTCTCAAAATGTCCCCATCAAAGATAAGGTAGGTGACCAATGGTATAAAATGTTCATGTAGTGGTCATTAGATGAGAGAAGTCCTTCGCCAGCTATTATTCCAGCAGATACTTCCAAAAGATACTGACGGAGACAGCCAGACTACTGCGGCTTCCCATTTTAGGGAGAGAACTAATACTGAAGTAAGTCAGAGATGAGAGAGCTGAGCCCAGCTGATGTTTGATTCCCTTTCGAGAGAGATACTCTCTCCAAACTACTGATAAGGACAATCTCTTGTGTAAACAGGTTTGCAGTGCATTGAGTCCTCTTAGGAAACTGTAGATGCAAGTTATGCTACTCTATGCTCTCATAATATAGCTCACAGAAGAAGGTTTAATGAATGTTATGTTGCCAGATTATATTTCCACGATGGTAGAAATGTTTTTATTATTTCCGTTGTTAGCAACTTGTGTTAGTGCTGCTTTAATGATATTCTTGTGGTTATTTTATATGTGCTTAGCAACAAGATTAGACTGTTGAAAAAAAGCAACAAACAAACAGTTACTTGACTTTTCTCACTATACCATCTTAGTGGTGGAGAGTGATTGTTATTTTCTGCACAACTTTGTGAATTGCATTCCTTTTTGGGGGTCTTTATCAGTTATTTGGTATAGCACTTGCTACCTTAAGTGACCTTGGGCCATATGTACGGACACTTTTTCCCATAGACACAGAATGGGTAAAAACCTTTGCTACATCTGGCCCCTTGTTTCGTAGCACTCCCAATCTCTTAAAGATAAGAAACTAAAATTACAAGGAGATTGTGAGACCTTAGATTCTATTGAAGTCCAATACAATAATCACGTTTCTTTCTACACTTGACTGACCAAAGTTAGCAATTGAAAGCAGAAAATGCTTACTGCAGAGTGTTTTAGAAGGATAGCAACTCAGATATAGCATAAGACAGAACAGTCAAATATACGTCTATTCTAGTGACGATGTGCTTAAGTTGGAGGCCTGTATGGAGTGAAACCCTCAAGATAACTCGACAACTCACTGGCCACACCATATACATGCTTCACTACCCTTATGCCGATGCTACACCCTCTTCCCAAACCTCAACCTGCTAGCATGATTGGGGCCTTCTGTCACACAACAGATTCTACCTTTTACCCCTGAGTAATTGTGAGTACCCGTGGCCTGGACTATGTTTCCTACTCAAGTTCAGTTCCTTCTCATAGCAATAAAGAGCAGAGACGTCACGAAGAACAGCCCAGCATAAGCCCATATCTAACAGTAGAAAACCAAGCTTAGAGTAGTCAGCAAGAGAAGACCGTTTAGCAGGAAAACAGTTAAAAATACTGCAGGATACCTAGCAGTGTGCAATGGCATAAGGCACCCCAATCTCTAGGAAAGGAAAGTTTGAAACTACTCGGACCATAAAACCCTTGTACAGTGTTGTGAGCCACACACCAAGGAACCAGTGATAAGATTTTCTTTCTCCCTTTTAATGGAAAGTATAAAAATGTTGTCACAATTTTAAAGTTATGACGATTATGTTCCGTGATTTAGTGTGCTGAAAGGCATATCAATTTGTTTAGTTTAGTGGGGGGTTGTTTATTTTATTAGTTAAGTAAAACCATAAAAGTAATCCTTCTACATAAAATGTAAACAAAATCGTACTCATACATTAAAACATATGAATTGCATAAAATTTTAAATAACTGAGAGGAGGTATATTTCACAAAGAAGAAGAATCCCTACTTGACTCCGGGTTCTAATACAGTACTTCATAGTGGTCTAGCCGTGTGGCGAATATTACCAACATACCTTTCTATCTTTAGCTTTTTTACTCAAAGTGGGTGGACTATGTCTCTATTTGCGCCCTCCCTATCCCAGGCTTCTTCCAGCAGACGTTATTTTACCGGAGTAAATTTCCAAAAATTGCACCAATCTAATATTCAATATGGTGTTTTGTGGGTTGAATGCTTCGATTAGTGCTTGTCTGCAGGATCTAATCCCTAGGCCGTTTTTTTTTTTTTTCAATAAACGTTTTCTATCTTCAGCCAGGGCCGGGCAAATGGAGATCACATGCATCAGGTTTTCTACCGCCCGATGACAAAGGTGGCACTCCTGTGTGCCCATTTGTGGCCCTTTCTTCCAAATTGGGAGGAGGTCTGGCGTTGGGCGCCCAGCCTAAGCCTTAAAAAGCATTGCTTAATTTTCTGTGAATAGGGGGCGGCCAAGTGTGTAGATTCTTTTAGAGTTTTATACAAATTAAGGGTCAGCCAGCCATGCGACCTTTTGGACAGAGCCTCTTTGTCTTTTAACCAACTAAGCAGTTTACATGACTTATTGACTGCTTTGTTAAAAGCCGTCGTGGAAAGTGACTGATCCCAAACCCCACCTAGATTCAAGAGGCTTACACTTCTTTCCAGATACCTTTTGTAGTTTCCATTGCCTCTTTCCAGGATGATTTTCTGCCAGACTGGTTTGGCTAGAGACCCTTCTTGGGCGTGGCTCAGTTTGTTACAGCATTTGATGAAAGCTCCCAGTCGAGCCAGTGATTGTTTAACAAACATGATTTCTAGTCTGACCTGGGCAGCGGGAGCTTGCCTTGGTGGCCGAAAGACAAGCTTGTACGTCTTTATCAAAAGCTTCTCCAAAAGAGTTTCCTCCATACCCCTCATTATTTCTGCCCCATACGAAAGAGTTGGCAATAGTTTGGCTCTCATTAAAGGATTCAAGGCATGACCACAGATTGAATTAGCGAGTTTGCAGAATGCGTAAGCAAGGGACTGTGCCCTGTTTTTTATTGCTTCTCTTTGAGCCACAAAGTTGCACCTTCCTCGAGGATCTTTTCGTTTAGGAGCCATTTACGCAGGCCGGTATGCCTGCGATTGATGGTAATCATTTTGGATTTTTTGTGATTGATTTCTAACTCATTTACTCTTGCAAACTCTCCTAATTTATTTAGCAGTTTCTGCATGCCTATTCTGGTGTTACTAATTAGTAGTAGGTCATCTGCATATAACATATTAGATAATTGCTGGCCGCCCAAAGAGGGGGAGTGGGATGGATCCACGTTTAGCTTTGTAGACAGATCCGCTATATACAGGTTAAAGAGTGTTGGGGCCAACATGCAGCCTTATTTAACGCCAGCTGTTGTTTTAACTGCCCTAGATAAATAAGAGCCGCCCCCCAATTTTACCTTCACCCATGTGTCAGAATAAATTAATCCAATGGCTTTTAAAATAGTAGCTGGAAGTCCCCAAAGCTGTAGTTTAACACCACAGGTAACACAATCGAAGGCAGCTTTAAAGTCAACAAAACACAGGTAGGTGGGTGTCCTGGTTGCTTTTGCTCTATTTGTGATGAGTCCCAGTGCCATCAGGTTCGTAAGTGTTCCTTGATGTTTAGTAAAACCGCTTTGATTGAATGGCAAAATGTTATTGTCTGTAACCCAAGACTGTAGATGTTTTAACACACAGGATGAAAAATACTTAAGGTCGACATCTAGGAGAGCTATAAGTCTGTAATTGCTTGGGGAAGCTGCGTTCCCTCCTTTGTAGATGGGATGAATTATTGAGCCTCTCCAGGTTGCCGGGACAATTCCCGTTGTGAGCACGCAGTTGAACATCTCAGCCAGGAAGTTGGCCCATCTTTCTTTTTCCTGTTTAAACAGGGCCTGCGGTAAACCATTAGGCCCTGGGGCGCAATCCGTTCGCGACTTCCAAATTATATTTATTAATTCTGATGCTGAGATCGTTAGGCATTCTGCAACCTCAGGTTCTTGACTCTCCGAGAACCCTTGGGATTGCGGAGCGATTTCGGTGTCCAATTCCTTTAGATGTGACTTTAGATGATGTACCCAAGCTTCCTCAGAAATATTTGCGTTATTAGCTGCCGCTGGTCCCTTGTCCATTGTGTTGATGATTTTCCAGAATCTTTTGGAGTTGGATGATTTAGATGCGTAATGTAGTTTGGCCCAGCGCGTCTCCTGCTGCAGTTTTTTAAAAGACCATCATTCGCTTTTTAAGAGTTTCCTCTGCTCTCGCAGGGCGGCCAATAGTGGACCGTTGTCTGGGAGTGTTCGCATTTGCCTTAATAATTTAGCTACAATTGTTTTCCTTCTCCGTATAGGCTGTGGAAGATATAAACACTTTTGGTGGCTCAATTGAGCTCCCTTTCTTGTGCTTCCTATGTTGACTGCGTTAATGAGGTTGGAGGCAAAGTTCTCCCAGACCGTTGTCAAATTCGCCCTACCTGCGGCCATTAGTTCTAGCCTTAGTAGAGCCTCTTCTGCTTGGGTTACGATGGTATTGGATGACCATTAAAGTCGTTTAAGGTTTTCGGTGCCAAAAGCCCCTTCCAGGGCTACTGCTTTTTCCGGTTTGAGTGGTGATAAGTGGATCCCTATCACCTGGGGCTTGTGATCACTTTCCACTCGGTCCACAATGCTGAAGTTACTCACTAATATGTACTGGGCGGGGGTTACCAGTGTATAGTCTAGGTAGGAGACTGATTTCCAAGAGGATCTTGTCCATGCTGGAGAAACGTTACCTCTGAGTCCTCTATTTTTGCCCACAAGCCACCTATATTCCACAAGCAGATATTCAATACTCTTTTTGGGGATAATTCCCCCAGCTTTTCAGCTGTTACCTGATGCTCCCAAAGGAAGAGCCGTTGGTACCCGTTCCCTTCCAAGGTGGGATCTCTGAACTTGGACCAGCCTTTTCTTGCCTTCCTGCTTCCAAAATTGGACTTGCAACGGGGATTTGGGAAGCCTTTTCTCGAAAACGGTTTTTGCAGGCCCTCTGCTGTCTGGGGTGGCTGCACATGCACCATGCAAGACGGACCACATGCCTTTTGGCGTTTCCAGAGGATGAGAAGCTAATAATGGAGGTGGGTATCGTTCACCTTTGTAGATGCCTACCTCAATACCCCAGGATTTCAGTAGGTCCTTTCTTTCTAAGATCTGCATGGGTAGGGCCGGGTCCGCAAAAATACTGAGCGTGGGGTCCGTGTGTTGTCAGCCTCTGGCTTGGATGAATTTAATTGCAGCGATGTCGTCTGAACCCACGTGCTGTAGATCCAGGAGAGCTTTTATCAGTCTTAGAATAGAGGAGCGATTGAGAATATCAGTGGTAGATCTTGGGATGAACTCCGGAACCCACAGCAACTGGGGGGTTGGTTCATTATTTTGGGTACCTTTGTGAAGGGGCTGGAGTTGCTCTATGTGGTCGGCTGGAGTTGCTCTATGTGGTCGGCATGTTCCATGTAGGCCGCTTCGCCCGGCCTTGTGCCAAGGACATACCTCTTGCCCATAGGATTTGCCTGCGATGTCTGTCTGTGTTGTTCAGGCTTAGTGGTTTTTAGTTTTATGCTCTGGTAGTCCTCTTGGGGTCTATTACGATTGTCTGAGGGTTTGCTACACACAGCGTGAGGCCCCATCTGGGGCTTTGTTAGCTGGACCGCCCCTATTATGATAGAGGGGGTCTTGGGTCCTGCTTTTGTGTTACTGCTAGTGCTTGCTGGGACTTAGATATCACCGTTCTGCCTACCACTTGGAACCAGATGCTCCTGACTTTGCTCATGTGAGATGATTTCAGTGGTCTTTGGGATGGATAATTGAAGTGCTCAAGCAGATCGTCTTCCTTTTCTTGCCCGTTTGCGTTCTCTTTTAGATAAAATCCGTGAAGGGGGTTTCTCACCATTCCCGGGTTTGATAGTGACTTGCTATGGGAAATAATTATCCGTATCTTCCATTCTAGGGCTAACTGAAGCAATACTTTCTACCTGAGAGCTTATCTCTCTTATGCTCGGTGGTACAACTGTTTGAGGTGAGCGAGGATTTTCCTCTTGATTTTGTGCAAGCGGGACAGCTGTTAACAAGGTAGCGAGGGGAGTTATATGAATGTGTTCATCCTTCGGGCGGAGGCAATTTATTTAAGTATACCTTCTAGGATTTGCGGCAGTTGAGACAGTTTGTCTACCACCTCCTTGCAGGAGCAGATGGTAAAGTCGTTAGCTTGATTAGTTTACGCCCTTGTAATTAAGGCATTTAGGTCTTCCAGCTTGCTGTCGATACCGGAGATAAATACTGCCATTGTATTTAAAAGGTCTACCTGAATGTCCATTTTATTTGAGTGGAACTGCAGGGCCATAACTGTAGCTTGCATTGAGTTTAGGATTGCAGCCCACATATCGTCTGCCCTTGCCATGTCCGGGGGACGTGGTTGTAATTGAGGTTGCAGATTGAATTTATAATCCATGCTAGAGGTACTTCCGGTTTTGGATACTTTGATTGCTTTGCGGGCATGGATCTGAGCGACTATCTCAGTTTCTTTCTTGGGTGTTCTAGATGGGTAACCCTGTTCCGTATTCCAGTGTTCTAATTCCTCATTTCCACATCCAAGTGCTGGGGAGGAATGGAGTTTGGGATTTTGGCACAGGGGGGCATCTTGCCAGGGATTGTGTTCTAGGATTTCCGCAGTTGCTACCATCTCTGAGTCCAGAATTGATTGGTTTACTGGACTGGCTATTCGGTGGAGCATTTCGCGATCTATACTGGCGTTCCTTAAGGATCTCCCTAGCCCCGGAGAGGGGGGCACTCCTGGTGTCAGAGTGCGGGGATCCTGTACTGCATCCGTGCCATCTGGGTTCAGGGGCTGCTTCCTCACAATTACTATTACTGGTGAAAGTGGAATGGGGATGGGAGCAGGTGCGTTCACTCTGGGACTCTCTCCGCGGGTTTCTGCAAGTTGGGGGTAAGCGATAGGTCGTGCCCTGAGAATTGGTAAATTGGAACCAGTGATCCGGTCCTTTTTTTGGCAGCTGGAGTTGTAACCGCAGCAAAGTAGTCGGTTATCTTGCGGAAGTTAGCCTGTGAGTTCCCCACTTCCATAGCATCTGGATCCCCCCAGATTATTTCTTCCATGCGGGAGGAGTGTTCAGCCTGTACCCCGCCAAGGCCGTGGTCTGTCGGGTGTCTCCTGCATGAGGTGGGGTGGTCCAGGTCCTGGCCACTGCCTGCTCTCCTTTTTACTGCCGTGTAGTCCGTGGTTGGTTCTCTTTTCCTTTTTCTCTTTGTTAGATTTACGGGTTGACTTCAGGCCTTGCCTGATCTCATGCTCCTACCCCAGATGAATCCCTGATTGATCAATCAGTTGCTGATTTACTTGTGGAGGGTCTACTCAGATTTACGGGAGTTTCCAGTTGAGAGAGGCTGTGGTTGCTTTCACTTTTCTTGTTGCGTCGTCAAGTTCGAGCATCAGTGAGCTCTGTTGCTTGCCACCTGCTACTTGCTGCTCTCTTGCTGTCCGTTACTGATGGAATCTGGACACTGGACGCACGCTTCCACACTTCCTCACTCCCACACTCTGCTCCGCACTGTCGGTGTGCAGCCGGTCTCGTCCTGGGTGTCAGCGCTGCCTGGCAGATGTGGAGGTCTGATCCAGTCTGGTCCGGGGTCTGATCAGGTAGGGCTGTGCGATTTAGAGCTGAGGCAGACGCTGTAGGAGCTGCTGAGGGGCTCCAGAAGTCACCTGCCAAAGATGACGACGATCTTAAGATCCTGGAGCGACCTCCACCTCCCTACCACTCCCAGTAGAGCTTGCCGCACTCAGACGAGCAGGCAGGGCGGGGTTGGGGTGGAGCAGAGCAGGTGGAGCAGAGCTAGAGTTTGTGGTAAATGGCAAACCCCCTGGAACCCCTTGGTTATCCTCGGCCCTTGCACCCCTCACCCCCGCAAGCCGCACCCGCGTTCGGGCTGCTTCCGCAGGGGTCCACGGGGGGAGGGGGTCGCGCAGGGCCGCTTTTGCCTATTGGGGTCTGGCTGGTGTTTGGCTGCTCGTCTCTGGGCTCCCGCCACCGATCTTGATTGGGGGGGTGAGGCCGGCACGCTCTCCCGGCGCTCTCCCAGCTCCCGACGCCTGCTACCTGAAGCTTCGCCTTACCGAGATTCAGGAGGTCTCGGGGGTTCGGGGCTTCTCCCCTCACCGATTCCAGGTCCCGGCGATCCTGGAAGGGCGATGGACTCACGCCTCCTAATGGTCAACAAACTGGTATTCACAGATCAACAGGCTCCGGCCTATAGATTGGATAGAAATGTAATGGGCAGAGGGGGATCCTGAGGCCTTATTGCATGATACAAGATGAGAAAGGGACCTGCCACTTCATACTCTGGCGGTAGTCAGGATCAGAGGTGCCCCACTCAAAAGCTTGTTCCAGTTGCTGCTCTGACTGCACACTCAGCAGCTGCGACTCCCGGGGTCCTCGCGTTCTTGGAAGTGTTTCCAGGGCTGCTTAAAATTACATGCTCAATTCTTTCTTTTTCTTTTCCTTGGTGCAGCGGTGTCCAGGGTCTAGTGGCTATGCCCCCCCACTGGGTCCCGGCCCTCCGCGACCCTCTGCGGCCTCCTGCGACCACCGCGGGCAGGCGGGCTGGCGGACCAGCAGAAAACGGCGAGGCAAGTGGAGAGGGGCAGAATGCTCGGATCGACAGGCGCCGGGGGCTGAGAGGCTCTGTGCAAAATCTGTACAAAGTCGCTGCAAGACTGCGGCAGGTCCTTCCTCCACTGATCCGACAGACCAGTGAGCGGCAGATGGTAGACGAATGAGCGGACAGGCTCGTAGAGCTTGCTCCCCCTCCACGCCACCTCTACTGCCACAGCGGGTTGCTTACGCTTCCGATTCCGCACCGCGGCCTCTCCTTCCGGTTCAGTGAGGTGCACAATTTATCATTGCTTGGCTTCAAGAGGTTATGGTTTCTTCTACCTTTCCTAATTATGTTGCTTTGATGCCATTGTGTTTGTGGATGTCATTGCTTTAATGTATTTCACCATTCAAATGCAGACTGATAGATAATATGATATAATTTGTCACTATAGTGTGAAAGGATGTACCACTGAATTAGCAAACACTTAAATAACTTGATAACTTTAACTTGTACTGGCCTCTCGTTTGATGGCCCTAGGAGTTATCTCCTATCTCACTGATAATTGATAGGACACACAATGTGAAAGCTTGAATGGAGAGAACAATAGAAAAGGTAGCTGAAATAAGGATGTGTCAGGAAGAGGATGGGAGACACATAGTCCAAGTCAATTCACGCACCGATACCCACTACATGCCAGATATGGGGAATTGAGTAGAAAAATGGAAGGTAACAAACGGGGAAATTGAACCCAAGGTTATCTGTAACAAACACATTAACCCACTAAGCTATGTTGCTTATTTTATAAATTTGATTTGTTACATTAAAAGCAATGATTTGGTGTAGGTACAGCAGCTACAAGATAAAACACTCTAACGTTACTTTATAGTTGTCTAGACTAAATATTTTGAGTGCAAATGGAGACATAAGTGCTCTGTTAAAGAAAAAGAATTCAGAGGGTTTTACACCAACTGTTGTTTAAGTACCACCTCCTGACTTTCCTAACCTCAGAATACACAGACATGTCAAGTATGTTTCTCTAGGAAAGCTAGCAGCCTTTTCTGCAGGTATTCAAAGAAAACAGAGACACCCACTGAATGCTCACAATCATCCTTGTAATGTATAGGCAAGTGCACTCTCATGGCACCAAAAAGCAGTTACACAAAACTGAGGGTGTTTAATTAATGCTTCTCAAATATGAGAGGCGCAACTCCAAAACAAGATTCCCTCCCTCTGTCACATAATAGGTACAGCATGTCATCAGTACTACAAGTGCCTCTTACAGATTAAGGATTATCAGTGCACGTTTTCCTAGCTCACAGAAAAGATACACTATGTGCATCATTTGACAATTTCCCCATCTTCACAGCCAAAGTACACCACAGCATTCCATGCACAACAGGTAAAGTTGAGCATCACTAGAGCAGCAGATGTAACAGGCACAGCATAGGATAAAGTGCAAGTTTTTCTCCCTCACGGAACAGGTAAAACATGGCAACAGAAGAAGAAGCTTCCCTTCTTGACAGAGCAGCACTGTAACCTTCCTACGTACACAGAACAGATAAAGCTCAGGAAGTATAATTGAAGTCTCCTCTCTCACACAACAGGTTCAGCACAGTAGACTGCCGCAGCAGTGCAAACACCCTTGCCTTTTTGATATGTACATTTGAGTATTATTGTGTGGATTGGAAAGTGCATGGATGGTTGGACAAGTAAACAGTTATGCATGGTTAGTTGAATATAAACATCTGCTATTTCATGCCATGAAGCCCCAATGGATGAACATGTGCTTTACAAATGCATATATCATGTTACATTATGTTACGTTATGTTATGTTGTTATGTTATGTTATGTTATATTTGGGGTGGATGGTTGAATTGATACATGAGTAAAGAGAAGTTGATGGTAGTGTGAGCTAGTGGACAACTGGGTGAGTGGGAGGCTGGATAGCTTCTAAATTTGTTTTGATGAATGCTGAATTTGTGTGAATAGATGGATAAGTAGATTAATGGAGATGTCTGAGGATGGAGAATGCACAAGATAGGAAAAGACTGTACAGCTTTGTCCATCTATCCAAATCTGTGTAGTTCTACGCAACTACGACCTCCTGCCTTGTCCTGCTGAAGGAAGGCAAGAGTCAAAAACGTGAATAAGGGACTGATTTCAAGTTTTGGGTAGCTGGATCACTGTCTTAACTCTGCAGTCCTCCCACCCATCAAACTTGCCATTCTGCCACTTAATTTTTAAGTCGGAGGAAGGGGCAGGTTTACACTAGTAGCCTCAGTAGCTGCCACCAGTGTAAAACCTCGATTGGTTTTCCATCCAGTAAACAGCTATGTTGTCATGTGATAGTAACCCATCCTATTGCCGGAGCAACATCACTTATTTTCCCACCTCTGCAATGTGAGACAAACTATTGGCATGTCAGGGCTATTTATCTTTTGTATTAAGAAATTAAACTCCTGATTTAGGAGTTTATTATCAAAATATAGACATTTTTGCATAGAGGGGGCTTTAAATAAATCTCCTGCTTGGCAAGCAATATGTGGGGTGAAGAACTCTGTTTCAGCTGTCCCTTTTTAACAGCACAGAGATCACTGTTAACAGTTGAATAGGGCTACTGGTCCTCCACCAGTGTTGATGAGACCGGGGTAGGTAAGTGGGACATCTGCCAGTGTCTGAATGCACCCCTCAGTCCTGCTAGCGCAGGTGTTTTAATAATAATTATTGAGTGTTGTGTACTATGAGTAATGGATTTGTGTAGAAAATGTAATAACCTAGAAAAATAATACACGCATTTGAAAGTGTGATCACGATGAGTGGCCGACAATGTTCACAAAGTGTACTTATTAATGATTTACTAATGTGAAATGTTGAGTATATGTTTGACTACTGTAATAATATGTCATATTAAGGGTTATGCATTACGTAATTGGCTTTATTAATTGTAGGACTTAGCTTAGCGGAGGTCTTGGCTTAGTTGCCCGGCCTCATGACAAACTTTTTTTTTTAAACGTTTAATAAATGGCTGTTCACAGAGTTAAAAGGTGATTTTCCATTATATTATTTAAATGTGCTCGTAGCTAAAAGTCTTTCTCAAGAGAACCAACTGCTAGAAGATGCTGTTCTTGCTAAAATGTAAAATTATGAGTGTAATGTGTGTAAGACTGACTTTCTCAGGAGGAGAACAATGGAGACACTGACTGGAGTATAAGCTGCAGCACTATTGTTACCTGAAGAGCCGGATGATGAGAACATTGCAAGAAAGCCAATCAGCGACATGTGAACAGAGTGGTGGTAGAATTCATAGATTTGAAGTTTTAGTTTTATTGGACAAAGTGTGAACATGCAATCCCTGGACTAATAGGGACTTGGGAAGTAGTTTTAGGAAACTTAACAAGACTGCACCCAGTGAAGACAGCCCATTATACAGTTTCTTGCTGGCCGAAAGGTCAACATTTTCTTGTGCGTCTTGACAGGAGACGTGCTTAACTGTAATGCTTAAAGACTTTGCATTTTCTGAACTTAGATGCTGAATCCTGATGCTTTGCTGACTGAACTGATGTCCTGATGATGAAGACTATCTTAACTTGCCGATCCAACTGAGGAGAGGTATTTTTGTACCCATGTGTCTGTTATGCTTATTTGTTTTTTCTTTCTAGGTACCAACCGCACTGTTGTGATAGAGCCATAGTTAGATGTTTTCCAAATTTGTGTTTACTAAATTTTTTGCATGAAGCCCAACATGGTGATTCTAATCTGATGTTAGATATCCCAGGTTGTTGATGTGTGCTGGACTCTGTTTTTTCTGTTTTTGTTACTCTGTGCACTTTACCACTGCTAACCAGTGCTAAAGTGCAAGTGCTCCTATACAAAATGTGTATGTAATTGGTTCATCCATGATTGGCATACTTGAATTACTAGTATGTCCCTAGTAGAGTTCACTAGATGTGCCCAGGACCTGTAAATCAAATGCTAATAGTGGGCCTGCAGCACTGGTTGTGCCACCCACATTAGTAGCTCTGTAAACATGGCTCAGACCTGCCACTGTAGTGTCTGTGTGTGCATTTCTTAACTGTAAATTCGACTTGGCAAGTGTGCCCACTTGCCAGACCTAAATCTTCCCTTTTCTTACATGTAAGACACCCCTAAGGTAGGCCTAGGTAACCCCAAGGGCAGGGTGCAATGTATGGTTAAGGTAGGCCATATAGTAATGTGTTTTATATGTCCTGACAGTGAAATATTGTGAAATTTGTTTTTCATTGTTGCAAGGCCTGTCCCACTCATAGGTTAACATGTGGGCTACCTTTAAATCTGATTAAAGTGTAGATTCCCTTTGGGAGCGGATAGACATGTGGAGTTTGGTGTCTCTGAGCCCACAATTTAAAACTACATCTTTTAGTAAAGTTGATTTTAAGATGGTGTGTTTGAAAATGCTACTTTTATGCTAGGAGGGAGAGGAGGAGTGGTCACTCACACCTGAAAGGGCTGTGCCTGCCCTCACGCAATGCAGTCTCCAACCCCCTGATGTGCGTCTGGAGCCTGGCCTGGGCAAGGCAGGATTTCACAAACAAGAAAGACTTTTCTTTGAAGTAGGCCTACTTCAAAGGGCAAAATGGGTATTAGAGGGGCACCCAAACCCACAGACTTTAGAACACTTCTGGAAACCAAGAGGAACCTCTGCCTGGACAAAAGCTGAAGAAGAGGAGCTGCCCTGCCTGTGACTGTGCTTTGTGGAACTATCCCGCAATTGCTGCTTCTTCCTGTGCTAGAGGACAAAGACTGGACTTTGTGTGCCTTTCATCTTGTGAAGAACCTTCCAAGGGCTTGATTTATAGCTTGCCTCCTGTTGTTTGAAGTCTCAGGGACAGCAAAGACTTCTTTCTGCCAGCACCTGGAGCAGCTGCTGAGACTCCTTCTCTGCCAAGTTCCTGGGACCCTGAAAGGAGAAGCTGGCAGCCCAAGAGTGAGAAAGAAAATATTTTCTATTTTTCTAGACCTATGTTGTGTAACTTTGTAGTGTTTTCATTGAGTTACTGTGTGTGTTGGTACAAATACTTTACACCTAGCACTCTGAAGTTAAGCCTTCCTGCTCGTGCCAAGCTACCAAGGGGGAAAGCAGGGGTTAGCTGAGGGTGATTCTCTTTTACCCTGACTATGGTGTTAGGTTTGCGCCGAATTTGCATCAAAAGTTTTACGCAAATTTGGCACAAACAGAGTATATATATATGCCCCTTAGAACGGTAAGAAGGGACAGTATCTACGTTAGAGGTAGACATGCCGATGTCCAGGCACAAAATGAGCTGCACAATGAGTATCCTTAACTATCTCCCTGAGGCCATGGGCTTACTGGCCTTATGGTAAGTGTTTGCAGAAATGACTCTCAAGCGTAAGGTTGTTTCCAAGTCTTTATTTCAATATTACCAGTGCCATCACATACAGACTGTGTTCTGCCCTCTCTGCCTCTTGTTCCACAGTTTTGTTCCTTCCATCTGGCATTCAGTTCTCGAAACCATGCCCTTGAGACTAACACTCTCCCCGCCAATCGAACCAACCCCAACACATCCCCCTTTCCATCAACAAAAATATAAGAAGAGAGATAAACATGCAAGCAAACCAACAATATTCTACTAGTAACATGTAAAAATGCAGCCAAAACAAAATAACAGTTATAGTAATTACACTTAATAAAATGTAATCGTGCAAGTTAAAACAATGCAATTGTTAAATTAGTAGATGCAATTACTATACTTCCACAAATTGTAGTAAAGATGGCAGATCACAATCATTTTCATATAGTTCTAGTGGTTCACTACATTAATTCCTTTAACCTTTTCAGGTTTCCTTCACTGACGTTCTGGACACCCACTTACCCCAGATCTACTGCACTCCCTACAGCATGATTTCCTTGAACCTGCATAATTGCAGCCACTCTCAGAATCATCTACAGTGGTAACATCATCACCCATATCTTTTGCTTTCAATAGTTATGACAATAACCACACATCATCATATTCAGGAATACCAATGTTCCTCTTTACTCCAAGAAACTTTTAGGGCCCCATAAAATTTGTGATACCTTTCTTTACAAACCTAAGCTTTTTGTCCCCAAAACTCTGCCTGCCACTCTTCCCTTTTTTGCAAGTCATCATATCTTTCCTTGTACATCTGTTGGTGCTTTTCAATATTCTTGTATTAGTACCACAAACCCAACCACCACTTCTATAGAACCACAAAACTGAAGACAACTTTACTTTGGCCAATCTATCCCTTAGCTCTTCAAATGGAGCCACATCAGGCACACCATTGAGTGGTTCTCTGTGCACAGAGAGCTTCCCTCAATGTATCTGCCAAAGACATCCCATTTTGCAAGGCACTCCGTATGCAAACCATTACCATTTTGTTCATAACCGCTACAAGGACATTGGCATGAGTGTGATAGAGTGCTATGTGAAGATGCTCCATGCCCAGAGCATAAACAAAATCTCTCATCTCTTCCGACACAAACTGCATCCCATTTTCTGTCACAACACTTTTAGGAATTCCCTCCTTGGAAACCTCCTCCTTGAAGAATTCAAAGATGGTTCTAGACGTTACAGAGCTGAAACACCTGGCCATCACCTATTTAGTGGCATAATCAATAAGCAACACTACAAATCTCTCTGAAGGCATCAATAAATCAAAATCAAAAGTCCCCACAATATCCATTCCCAGCTTTTGCCATGTTTCACTTGCAACTTCCATTCATTGAAGAGGTGCTTGCGTCACTATTCTCCCTTTGTCCCACTGGGCTCACATATTGCAATTCATGACCACTACCTCTACCAATCTGTCCATACCTGGCCACCCATAAAACTCTGAGTCTTGACCTAGTTAAATTGCTACCAGGATGACCCTCCTGCCGAACACATCAATTTCTCCTTCACACCTTCAGCTGGAATCCTCTTCTCATGTCTGCACAAATCACTTCCTTCCTTGTACAGTTACCCCTGGACAGCACCATACTGTTTCTCAACCTCCCCAGCGATTCTTGATTCTGGCCATCCCTGAACTACAAACACACTTATTTCCCCATAAAGTACATGCTGCTTTTCTCCAATTCTCAAACTTCTTCCTTTATGGCTTTCTGAATAATCTAGGCTACCATAAATTCCTCAACAACCACACCATTGTCACTCTCCATCAGCAGCCTAGAAAGACTATCTGCTACCTCATTCTTTGAACCTTTCCCATACTTCACCTCAAAATTGAACTCCTACACCTTCCATCCATGTAACAATCCTGGGTGCAGCATGCTCACTTCCTTTACATGAGAACAATTTCACCAATGACTTGTGGTCACTGCGTATCATAAAAGACATGTCTCACCACCTAAGCACATGCAAGTGCATCCCTTTCTACAACTGAATAGTGAACTTCTTATCCTTTGAGTATTCTAGATGAAAATGCAATCACTTTTTCTTCACCATTATCCAGCTGGGAGAATACTTCACTTCATCCATTTAAGCGGGCATCAGTAGTCCAAATGGTCCTTACAAATATTAAAGAGTCCCAAGGTCGGCATTCCACTCAATTGATCCTCGACTAATTCAGAAGCACTTGAACACGCATCACTCCATTAAACTCTTCTCTTTTCTTAAGATGTTGCCTTTTTGGATGACCAAGTAAAGCAAAATCCTTCATGACTATTGAGTAGTACTTTCTGAGTTCTAAAAATTATCTCAGTCTTTCCTCGTCACTGGGTATCGGAGCTTCAATAATGGACTTCACTTAATCCAATTAAGTGACTGATCCCTTCTCCAGAGATGGTGTGGCCTAGATAGGTCACAGTCCCTACTCTGAACTGACACTTTTCCCTTTTTAAGGTCAACCAACTTTTGCAACCTCAACATTACATGTTCCAAAACCATATCATGATCAGCTCTTTTTTTGCCATAAACTAGGATGCCGTCCTGATCTGTTTGACATCTTCTAGCACTCTCCTCACCACGCATTGAAAATAAACAGTCACTGAGGCAAGGCCAAATGGAATTCTAATTAAACAGAAAAGACCTAGAGGTGTGGAAAATTAAGTTAACTATCTAGAGTCCTCACTGAACAAAATGTTATTGTATACAGAGGACAAGTCTAGAATGAAATGTTGTGTTTTTCTAAGTAACAATAACTCCTCTTCAGTATGGGGAAATGGCTGCCTGTCTACCCAGATGTTCTCGTTTATGTCCCATAGGTCAACACACATTCTTATATTCTTTTTGCTATCTTTGGGTGTCAAAACTGTAGGTGCCAGCAATGCAGAACACTCAGTCTCCTCAATTAACCCTAAACACTTCAATCTCACCAACTCAGACTGCAATAGTTGCATCATCAAGTGCAGGACCTTCTTTATTTTTGAGTATAATTATATGTACAAACCCTTGAAGCAGACTAAACTTGTGTGAAAAAACTGCTGGAAAGTGTTTGACTGTGCCGCTGTCATCACTCAACTGTGCTATCATCATAACCTGATCTGGTAAATTAGGATTCCCAAATTACATTGGTGTCTCCAAACCAACAAATTGTCCCCTCTGTTCACCACATAAATTATCCCGTCATTTTCTCTATCTGTGAACATTATTGTCATAGGAACATAGCCTATCGGGTCAACAGAGACTCGGCCATAATCCACCAGATTTATGTCAGGCTTGAGTAAATTCTTGTCCCCTATCAAAGTGTTAGGAGAACCCAGGTCAGTAAGTACTGACACTTCTTTCCCACCATTGAAGACCTCACATTCAGGCATTCTTATAACATCTGTATCACAATCTGAATTTGCAGTGGGAATAGACATCACATTGAAGTTAACTTTGCTGAAACCCTCCTGCAATTTTTGGACTTGTTGTACAGTGTCCTTATTTAAAATTCCTTTTTCCTTTTGATCTTCACAGACTCTTAGATAGTGGCCCTTCTTGCCACTCTTCTGAAAAGTGGAGAGTCTTGCATAACGATTCAGACTATTTGAGGAGTGATTAGCATTACCACATCAGTAACACTTGAACTCTCCAACTGACTGTTTCTGCACTTCTCCACTCTGTGATTTTCCCTTAACTGCCTCCTCTCGAGATCTGTCATTGATTCTAGCTGACTCAGCAACAACCGGTTTGCCATTCTTAATCTCTTTGATCATTTCTGATGTGTGCTCTATACTATCAATTAAAGAGATGGCCTCCTTTAGATTAGGATTCTTGGCTAAAAGTGTTTCCTGAACCCTGAAACTGTTGGTACCCCATACCAATTGATCTCTAATAAGTGAATCCATGAGTTCATCAAATGCACATGTCCCCACAAGGTTTATTTGAAGAGGCCACATAGCTAAATATCTTTTCCATTTTACCTTGGTACCTAGAGTAAAACCTGTGCCTTTCCATCACTACGTTACCTTGGGTGTCAAAATGCAGCACCAACATGATCACTGACATTTCATTCATGTCAGTTGCCTCCCCATCTCCTTGAACTATTGGAATTTCAGCCAGGCTCTTGTAAATATTCATCCCCTTGATTCCCAAATTGTGATGTAGAATTCCTTGCTTCCTAGCAGGAGAGAATCCCCCCCCCCCCATGGCAGACAGACACAAATCAAATAGTTTTTAGAAGATGCTCCCCTGCCTCCCCAAAAAAGCTAATAAAATAAGTGAATACACTTAATTAAAACAACAGGCTAAAACAGTTGTTAACAAAACAAATTAATACAAAAACCTTCTAGTCTTGATGCTCATGGAATATTGCTGCAGCTCTTTGGAAATTAGTTTGCCAGTAATAAATCCTCTTGAGCATGTATCTACTTATCACGTGAAATACCTTTGCCATGTTAGTTTGTAATGAACAGACACAGTTCTGTTTTCAAATTCAGCTTCAAAATGGTGGTACTCAGTGAACATCAATCATGTGATAACATCGCCTCGGTTGTGATAATAGGTGCAGTCTTGTGGCAGAATACTGTCCTAACATGGCGGTAACCAATGCACGTCCATCGCGTAATGACGTTGTGAGGATTTTGGGTGTATTATTACATGATATGGCTACGTAGCCTTATCGTGGAATTCACTCACAAAAACTGACTTGGGTCCAGTCAGGCTCATTTACATAAACTTAAACTCAACTCTGGGTAGTTGTAGCTGCAAGCAGTAGGGCTTGGCAAAGGAACTTAGTGTAATGCATTTAATAGCACTGTAGAATGGATTAAGAAAGTCACACATCACAAAAGAAATCGTACATCAATTTATAAAAATAGAATATATTTGTTTTAATTTTAGAGCCCTTGATGAGCAAAATCCACTGAAGGGTTCCGAAGAGGCAGATTTTAGAAGTTTTTATCACTTTTAAATGCAGCCACAAACAAGCATCGGTCAACCCAAAGTTTGTAAACTTTTGAAAACTTTGAAAGTGTTAGTACTGCCACTCCGGCCCGGCTTGTGTGACCAATTCCGGCAGGACAGAGGTCTAGGGGGCCATAAAGGATACTTTGGACAGTTAGTACATGTGAATGATCCCAGGCTCAGGAACAAAGGCAGTTGCCACAGAGCGAGTTGTTACCTCCTCCCAAACGATTTGAGGATGGGTTTTCCCTCTCTGGTCTTGACTCCAGCTTGTCTAGTGAAACAAGAGGTAGCCTCCTTAGGAGTGTTATCACCATTTGCCCTTTAAAGGCAGCTTCCCTTTGAAGCTCACCTTTCCGGCTAACACTCTAAGTGACCTTCCAGGGGAGGAGGTACAACTCTGTGGCAACTGCCTTTGTTTCTTAGCCTGGGATCATTCACATATTTCCCCAGACAGGAAAAAAACTGTCTGTGTGCTAGGGCTCTTGTGAGGCCACTGGACGAGCTGGAGTCCAGAGTGTCAGCTTTCTAAAAGTTGTCCAACTTTAAGTGCAACATTAAATCCAATCTGGTGATCAGGTTGGGTTTATTGCCACAGTTAATTTGATACCTAACATCAGCCAGTTAACTAGTCCCATTTAAAAGTCAGCCCGGCTGGGGTGCCAGTCGGTAGCCAAAGGGGCTACTAACTTTTCCACAGCAAAAAACAACAATTTCGAAGTGTTGTTGTTATGACGTATGAAAAATATATGTTCTAATCTACTTAATAATATACAGCTCCCTGCCGTAGGGTTTTAAAGACCTTCCTTAGGGGAGACTTACATATATTGTTAAGGGAAATGGTTGCTTTGCAATTAGTTTAAATGGCAAAGTCAAACTAGCAGTGTGATCATTGCTCTTGCAATCTGCAGTGACAGGCTGGGAGCCATGTTGTACTCTGTCACACACATGGTTGCACTATCAGTGCTGTAGCCCTGGTCGAACACTCTGATTTGCATGTCCTTGGTATACTAGGGACTTATAAGTAAGTCTGTGCTTGCCAATTATGTACATTCAATTCCACATATCTCTTGTAGTGGGCTAGAACACTGGCACTCGGGTTTGGTTAGCAGTCACTCTCAAAGTTGAAAACCCAACAGCATCAGTCCAAAAATGTGGGGGTGAAAATGCAAAAAGAGGCATTTCCCTACAGGCATCATACACAAAATGCTGCTAGCCAATGAAAGCTGTTCTGAAGCCAACAAGGGCATTACTTGGCAGCCAATGGGAGAAAACCCATAGAAACTCCATTGCATCTTTTGCTTCATGTGGAATATAGCACATGCACATCTTGTAAATAAGCCAGACTGCTGTTGTGACTGCCCATTCCTCAGCCAAAATAACAAGAAATTAAAACTTGCTGGATGCTTTGCCAAGGGCCAGTCCCCCTACTGCAGCCTGCTAGAGCAGGTGTTTTAACTAGAAATTATGAGTGTTTATGTATTTTGCATAATGAAATATGTAGAAAAATTAATAACGTAGAAAAATAATGCACGCGTTTTGAAAATGTTACCTCGATGAATGACCACCAGTGTTCACGAAATGTACTAATTAATACTTAGGAAATATTGAAAATGTATTAGATTATTGTAGTAACATGTCATATTAAGGGTTATGAAGTATGACCTAGGTTTGTTAATTGTAGGCCTTAACTTAGTGAGTGTCTTGGCGTATTTTGCCAGGCCTCATGCAGAAGCTGTATTTCTTAGTGGTTAATAAAAATACTGACAGAGGGAACTAAACTGTGAAATGTCCATTGTCTTGTTAAAAGTGCCTAACAGAAGCTTTTTGTGAGAACCGACTAACAGGAGATGATGTTCCCGCTAGAGTAACAACTTGTGTGTAATGTGAGTGAGATGTACTTTCCTAGGACGAGAACAATGAAGACACTGACTGGAGCTGAAGATGCAACAATATTGTCACCTGACGAGCCGGATGATGAGGGCATTGTAAAGTGAACCAATGAACTTCATGAGAAGAATGTAATATTAGAATTCATAGGTTTGGTATAAAATATTATTGGGTAGAGTATAACCGTACGCTTGACTGACCAATAGAGAATTAGGGGATAGTTTAGGTGACTTTGATATAACAATGCGACAAAGGAGAATTAGCCAGATCTAGAGTGACTTTGGAAGAAGAAGAGACTTTAGGAGAGATTCAAGATTCATTCTGTCATTGGACTCATACTCTGTGACTAACAGCCTGATGCTTTGCTGATCGATTGATATCCTGGGGACGAAGACTGATTCTGCTTGCTGACCCATATCACAGATAGGTAGGAACGACAAAATGTGACCATTATGCATTTTATGCCTTTTCTTTCTAGGTACCTACTGCGCTGTTTTGATAGATCCATATCTAGATGTTTCTCCTAAATTTGTGTTCTAATTTTTTTTGCATGAAGCCCAACATGCTGATGCTAATTTGACGTTAGTTAAGGTTACTCAAAATGGTCTGACAATTACAGGAACTAGTGATTGATGAGTTATTTTGCTGAATTCTATGCATAAGATATCTTTACTGCAGCTGACTCTACTTTTGAATTGCACTGTAGCTCTAGAAAGTATTGTGATTCAAGCTTTGATTAGATTGTATTAATTCCACTGCTTCGGACAACCAGTGCTGTTTTTGTATGTGTTTCATTTGATTTTAAGATTAAACTACATGATTTTAGCATTTGTAATATAGGGAAATAGACTTACTAAACTTTTATTAAAGGTGTGGTTATTCATGGCTGAAAGGTCATGGTGCATGACATTTACTGACTCCATTGATTATTGATTACTAATCATTATTGATTATTGTGCATTGATTATTGGTTCATGTACTGGAAGTATGGTAAGAACTCCTTAAACGAGTCAAAAGGTTCATCAACCTATTTGCGTCCTCTTGTAAGTTTACTTATTAAGGTCTGACGCGCTAACAAGCCCACCGCTGACACACCAGGCCACAGCAATGACGCGAACAGCAGCAACTTATGTGCCATTTCTCTCTGGAGTGGTGATGGACATACCTGCCCCCAGTGCAGAATTCTCGTTGCTACCTGGTAAGTCTTCATAGAAATGACTTTCAAGTTTCAGGTTGATTCCAAGGCTTTATTTCAATATCACCAGTGGCATCACCAACGGACGCCGTCCTGCCCTCTCCATCTCTTTCTCCACACTCTTGTTCCTATCACCAAGCATTCCATTCTCAAACTCATGTTCTTGGGATGAACACTCTTCCCCCGCCATTCAAACCAACCACAACACTTTACATTTCCAAATAACTGAAAACGAATAGCTCTAATTCCATCCATTGCCACCATCCAACGGCCCCAGCCCACTCTCTAGTTGGATACACCCCATTCATTTGGGGAATTCAGACTTACATCCCCCACAACATTATTCACTAAACTGCACCGTTGCTCTTGTCCTCAGTGTTCTGGGAGCGGTCTTCCTCGAGACAACTTTTAGTTTAATGGAAAGACTTCCAAGTTTCACTGCGTTTGTGTGATGATGCTACACAATGCACTGTTCTGGAATGATTTATTAGATCTGTAATCCTTAAAGTACTTGGCAGGGTCTCCAGCTTGTTTTCTTTCCTTACATATCATTGGAAATGTGCTTGTGATGCAAACGGATTATGTTTTGCCGCTGGGTTGTTTTACTGAATTTGTGGGTCTGTCATTGTCGTACAAAAGCCTTCCTGCTGTGAGGTACTTATCACACAGATAGTTTCTCCTAAACAGTGAACCCTTCCCATGATGGGCCATTGACCCTTAGTGCTGATCGGGTGCACTGGGAATGATGCTGTCGAAAGAGCTTCAGTTGGTATACCTCATAAGGGAAAGATTCAGCGTCCTGCAGTGTACACAGTACCATTACTATTTTACAAGCCTCCACTTATAGTATGGATCATACCAGCTTGTGAGCACATGGTTCAAATACATTAAAATAAACGTATAATGTTCAGTAATAATGCAACAGCTACTTTGTGTAATTATAGGGCATGTTGCAGATTATGTTTTTTAGATATTTCCTTGTCTTCTGCAATACTACGATATTAAGAAGACAAATGCTGCAAACTCACACTTATTAATCATAAGGTGTTAAACTGGCATTTGAATGGAAAATTGAAATACAAATTAGCTTTTATAGGGCTTGTTTTCCTCCTTTTAATAAAGCTGGGCTTCCTGCGTGAGAGTTCTTAATGTATTTACTTTTTGCACATATATTATCTTGTAGTTGCATTCATATAGCGCGCCTGCCTCTGACAAGATGGCAGAGCTGTTCCGAAGAATGTGTAGTATGGTGCTTTGCGGATTGTGCCTGGCCGGAAGGGTTTGGTTTTGCATTGTGGCTTATGTGAGAAGTCTTTTGTCGTGCATGAGGACCAGAGTGCTACTTTATTGTTACATATTTAGTTCCATTTAAGCATGTACTGAAGCAAACATGGTAGACTACAGTATATGAAAATCGAATGACATCGATAAGCTGGGGGGATGTTAGGAGGAAGCATGGCCAATTTGAGAAGAGTTTCTGTGTCATGTTTAATGATCAGTAGGTTGCTCGTATGCTGCTTTCAAGATGAAGTTGCAAACATTCATGGAGCGGAGCAAAGGAGAGTGAGGAAAAGCTGCTGATATAGTTATGCCACTAACCTCGTGGGAGGGGATTGCTACTGTATTTTGGGTGGCATACTCTTAAATTATCTCTAGGAAACGAGCCAAGTCATAGCTCCTTTCTGAATTCTACACGGTCTTTGGCGTTTCTCTCAGGCAAGAGAGAGTTCTAAGGGATTGCTGTCCTTATGAAGAATAAAGTTCATACCTAACACTTGTCAGTGCAGGACAACCAGAAAGTGTGTAATTCTAGCAGAGGGCTCTACTTGGTATATATCATTGAAGTTCTTCCAGAGCCTCACAAGGCTCTGTTGATGAAGCCGCGTCCCGCTAGGCAGCAGTGCATGACCTATGGTGTTCCAATAGCCTCATGTATAACTCTTCGCTCCTTCATTTGATTCCTTAGAAATCTTTGAACTAAGGAGAACAATGGTGGACAGAACAATGACAGTGGTAGTCTGGAGCCACTGTGAAAAAGTAAGGTAAAGATAAAGGCAGCAAAGAGTTTGCTTGGTAATGAAGGCATTTCCTGTGACCTCATTTTCTTGAATGATGAACTGTAGGCTTGAGCCCATAGTGACTTCCAAGTTTCTTACTTCAGTGTCAATAATGATGGAGATGGATCACGTTTCTGAGACCAGATTGTTGTGGGCTGGTAAGGCTGCCATTTTCTCATGCTATGGTTGATGCTATGGATGAGTTATGTTTTAAGTGAATCCTAAGTGATAACTGACAGATCTGTCCATATAAAGAAATCAACAAAATACACAGAACAGCTCACCTTCAGTCTGCAAATCAGGGCAATGTATCCAAAATAGAACCTGATGATTACAAAGCCAAAGAGTGCAACATTTGTATTGCTAGATGCAAGCACATATAGTTTTCAAACTCCAATGCATTAGGGATTTTCAAATGGGCTAAAAAGAGTTAGTAAGACTAGGTGCAGTACATGAGAGAGAAGCCACATGCATACTCTGTTCTCAGATGATAGTTCTTGGTGTCTTCTTTCACAAGTCCTGACCCCTATCTCCCAAACGACAGAGCATGCATCCAGACACTGCAGGCTTCATCTGACATCTGTGCAGTGAAAATGGAGTCCACCCCCAGACAATTTTATGTTCCCTAGCCTCAACCCTACTCTGGTTCACGTATTTAGGGTCAGTGCTTGTATTGTCTCATATCCCCGTCTACCTGATAAACAAAAGGAAAAGAAATCCAAGGTCTCCTATTCAAAGATACAAGTTACAATTAGGTCCAAAAAGAGAAGGATGGGTATTTTGTCAGCCATATTACTTTTTTATGAGCAGCGACTACTCACAATAGAGTGCTACAAATCACTTTAAATAGTATGTTGGGCCACAGCAATCGCTTAATGGTCACTTTTGTGATCTAACAGTTGCAAAGTAGAGCCTATGTGCATGTGTAACAAGCTCTTTGAGGTAACCCTGTGGGTATAGACATATTTATTGAATGCCTAAATTGGTATGGTTGGGAAATAATGCATGAAATACCAATGCTATTGTTTATGTGAAAGCATATACGTTGCGCAGCACACATACTATAAACTGTGTTGCTGTCTGGCCATCAGTAAACGAGTGAAGGAGCATGCCTAATAGAGGATTATTCCATTACTTCTAGTCAGAAGTAAAATCATAATATTGTAATTTACTGATTAAATATAGTGTTATTCCATTGTGTGGTACTAAATCAAAAAATAGTATAGCCTCATACATGTGTTCATTCAAAAATGTTGAAGCATCCATCATCAAAGCAAGTATTTGTAGGAACTTGATGACAATGAGGATACAGGCAATGGTGCAGCTTCATTTTGAAATCAACCTCTGAAGCATCCTTGATCAATTGAGGCTGTCAGCAGCTGAGGATATAACTGCACAACATGTGTTTGTTGTAGTATTTCAGACTATCCCCAAACTGGCATTTGAAGCGATTCTTGAACACCAGGGGGACCCACTGGGTATTTGAGGCTAAACCTGTGTTAGAAACAGGGTCTTTGGTTGGCAGTCAGGTTACCTCCTGTTCTAGCAAGGACCCTCATTCTAGTCAGGGTAAAGTAGAATCACCCTCCGTTAACCCCCGCTCGCCCCATTGGTAGCTTGGCATGAGCAGGTAGGCTTAACTTCAGAAGCAAGGTGTAAAGTATTTATACCAACACACAGAGTAACTCAATGAAAACACTACAAAATGACACAACACCAGTTTAGGAAAATAGGTAATATTTATCTCAACAAAACAAGACCAAAACGACAAAATTCCAACATACACAAGTCAGGTTAGGAATTTTTAAAGAATAAGAGTCTTAGGTGGTCATTCTGACCCTGGCGGTCTTTGACCGCCAGGGCGGAGGACCGCGGGAGCACCGCCGACAGGCCGGCGGTGCTCCAATGGGGATTCCGACCGCGGCGGTAAAGCCGCGGTCGGACCGGCACCACTGGCGGGGTCCCGCCAGTGTACCGCCGCCCCATTGAATCCTCCGCGGCGGCGCAGCTTGCTTCACCGCCGCGGGGATTCCGACCCCCCCTACCGCCATCCAGATCCCGGCGGTCGGACCGCCGGGATCCGGATGGCGGTAGGGGGGGTCGCGGGCCCCTGGGGGCCCCTGCAGTGCCCATGCCACTGGCATGGGCATTGCAGGGGCCCCCGTAAGAGGGCCCCTACAAGTATTTCACTGTCTGCTGCGCAGACAGTGAAATACGCGACGGGTGCAACTGCACCCGTCGCACAGCTTCCACTCCGCCGGCTCGATTCCGAGCCGGCTTCATCGTGGAAGCCTCTTTCCCGCTGGGCTGGCGGGCGGTCTGAAGGCGACCGCCCGCCAGCCCAGCGGGAAAGTCAGAATTACCGCCGCGGTCTTTCGACCGCGGAACGGTAATCTGACGGCGGGACTTTGGCGGGCGGCCTCCGCCGCCCGCCAAGGTCAGAATGAGGGCCTTAATCTTTACAAAACAGTGAGCACGCAGATAGCGCTGAAGAGTACCAGGGAAGCATCAAGATAAAGCCGCACTGAGTGTGCATCAGAAAAAGGTCAGCGATGCGCCGATTTCTCACTCGAGACCGTGCATCATTCCTTCTGCGGTCGGGTCGGCGTGCATCATTTCTTCTCTCCTGCAAGAGAGTGATGCGTCGATTTAGACAGGCACCTCGGGTCTGGGCAAGCTTTGCATTGTTCTTCCGTGACCAGCGGTGTTGCATTGAAAATCTGGCCTCACGGTATCACAAAACCGTGCTGTGTGGGGTTTGCGTCATTATCAGCCTCTGTTAGCAGGTGTTGAGCGTTGTTTCTCCAGCTGTGTTGCATCGATCTTCCAGCCACGATGCAGGTGGAGCGTTGATATCAGCCGGGAAGCAGGCGGCGTGTTGGTTATGAGCCGCGTCACGTGAGGTGTGTCGAAAATTTCCCTGCACGGCGGTCTGTGCATGGACTTTCAGTTTTGTCTGCCAACTTCACCTTTCAAGGACCCAGGAACTGGATAGGGCACCACTTGGCAGGACAGACGTCTCAGCAGAGAGTCCAGGTGCTGGCAGAGGAAGTCTTTGTTGGCCCTGAGACTTCAACAACAGGAGGCAAGCTCAGTTCAAGCACTTGGAGATTCTTCACAAGCAGGAATGCACAACAAAGTCCAGTCTTTGTCCCCTTTCACAGGCAGAAGCTGCAATTGCAGGATAGCTCCACAAAACACATTCACAGGCAAGGCAGCACTTCTCCTCAGCTCTTCTCCTTGGCAAAGGTTCCTCTTGATTCCAGAAGTGATCTAATTTTCAGGGGTTTGGGGGGATCTTCTTATACCTCTTTCTGCCTTTGAAGTAGGCCTACTTCAAAAACAAGTCTCTGTTTTCAAGATCCTGCCTTGCCCAGGCCAGGCCCCAGACACACACCAGGGGGATGGAGACTGCATTGTGTGAGCGCAGGCTCAGCCCTTTCGGGTGTAAGTGACCACTCTTCCCCTCCCTCCTAGCACAGATGGTTCATCAGGATATGCAGGCTACACCTCAGCTGCCTTTGTGTCACTGTCTAGAGAGAGGTGTAAACAGCCCAACTTTCAAACTGACCCAGACAGGGAATCCCCAAACAAGCAGAGTCACAGAATGGTTTAAGCAAGAAAATGCCTACTTTCTAAAAGTGCCATTTTCAAACGCACACTATAAAACCCAACTTCACTAAAAGATATATTTTTAAAATGTGAGTTCAGAGACCCCAAACTCCTTATGTCTATTTGCTCCCAAAGGGAATCTACGCTTTAATTATATTTAAAGGCAGCCCCCATGTTAACCTATGAGAGAGATATGCCTTGCAAGAGTGAAAAACAAATTTGGCAGTATTTCACTGTCAGGACATGTAAAACATATAAGTGCATGGCCCACCTTTAACATACACTACACCCTGCCCATGGTGCTACCTAAGGCCTACCTTAGGGGTGCCTTACATGTAAAAAAAGGGATAGTTTAGGCCTGGCAAGTGGGTACACTTGCCAAGTCGAATTGGCAGTTTAAAACTGCACACACAGATACTGCAGTGGCAGGTCTGAGCCATGTTTACAGGGCTACTAATGTGGGTGGCACAACCAGTGCTGGGGGCCCACTAGTAGCATTTGATTTACAGGCCCTGGGCACCTCAAGTGCACTGTATTAAGGACTTAATAGTTAATCAAATATGCCAATCATGGATAAGCCAATTACACACACATTTTACATAGGAGCACTTGCACTGTAGCACGGGATAACAGTGGGAACGTGCCCAGAGTAACACAAAAACGGCAAAAACAGAGTCCAGCATATATCAATAACCAGGGAAACTGAGGCAAAAAGTCAGGGGAGACCACACAAGGGTGCCAAGACTAACAACCTGCATGTGTAGTAGCTGTGCTAAATATTTTTATACTGAACATGGAGTTCTGGTTATATCATTTTGTTTCTTTAGTTGTGCTTAGGTATAGGATAGTTACACCTTGACAAATCGTAGCTGTGCCTTGACAAATGACGTCTGTGCCTGGACAAATTATGGCTACACTACTGACTACCATGGAACACAGGAATGAATGAGTGGGTGATACTTAATCTAGAGCTATCTGCTTCAGTCATATTATTGTAATCAGAACAGGGACGGACTGGCCTAGAGGGCAATCAGCCAGTTCCCGAAGGGCAGGTAGGACATGTCACTGTGTGGGCTTTATTTTGTCTGTTGATGGGTCTGTTATACGGTTTGCCAGCTTTTTACTGTTGATTTCCTTGATATTAAAACAAACATCACCTTCAGCAAACTCAAATTCATGCAGTGTTCCACACATAGCAAAAGATTTATACATCATGTCTTTACCGTTTAAAACTACCCCAATTTGCAAATATCAGCCACTTTCTTTTACTATCTAATTAATTAAAGCGGGCCACTATTATGTTGGTGCCCAGGCCTAAATGTTGTCCCAGTCTGGCCCTGAATAAGAGCCAAAGGTTGTCTGATAACACTCTCTATGATGCCACTGGGGTGGGGCCAAAGGGTGCATAATGTCACTTCCACTACTCCTGGCATTTTGTAAAGCAACACACATGCTTGGATATACTTTTATTGTAGCCCCACAGTTGTCCTGAAATCCTTATTTAAAAACACTCCCCTCAGAAAAAACTGACAAACTGTAGCTGGGCAGGTGACATGCCACCCTTCAGGGAGCTTTGGTGTCTGGTTCTCCAGAAGTCGGAAAAAGGACTAAGTACCAAGTTTTTTTAAATGTTAGTAGAGAACAGGGCCCTCGCATGTGTTGTGTAAATGCTACATATTATAGAGCAGGTGCAAAATCATAGCAATCTGTACACCTGATGTATAAATTATTTTATGCTCATAAAGCTTGCGATTGGCAGAACCATAGACTGAAGAATGTATTTTTGCGATGTATCAAAGGCAAGTTGCGATTCGCAAAAGTATTTGCAAACCGCAAAATAAACTTTGTGATTCGTTATGGATATTTAAGAAGTGGGGCCACGAAATTGGTGTGTTCCCTTCCTATCAATGTGCAGTTGAATGCAGTAATGGTGAACAACTGCAGCGACAAACCATAGATTGGTTAATGACACCTAAAAGGGGGCAATATCAATTTGCAAAGCAGAAACCGGGCATAAGGAAGACGGGCTTTGGGCATAGGAGGGGCACACTGCCGTTCCTCGTGCCAGTGCATGCTACCCCTGATGTCGCTTGCACTATGCTATTTCTTTTTCAGTTGCAGTTCCTGCCCCGTTCAGAAGGGGCTGCAATATGAAATTGCATTTTTTGCTTTCTTTTTTCAGGTCCCAATTCCTGCATTCCCAACCACTTCAGAAGGATTAGCCAGCCATATCAGAAGTTTCAATTGTGATGTGATTGATCAATATATTTTCCGAAGCACAAGATCGGTTGGGATTGGATAAGTGTCTCTCAGAAAAAACAGCAACTGCTCTGCGACCTGGGGCTTTGTACATCAGACCCATACGCTGTTAGCATTATTTAGCCCTGTAATGTGTAATATACTGTAGAGATTTACCAAACCGATGATTGTGCTCAGTGAACACTGCTTTTTGGAATATATATACTTTAATATTGTCTCCAAAAACTTTCCTCAAAACATGCGGATTCTCTTTCGATAGGGAGACACTTGGCTAGGTTTGTGTTACCTGGAGGATTAACAGCATGAGCAGGCAGCCGCCAGTGCTTACATTGTGCCGTTAGTTGCCCGTGAGGGTCGCCGGCACTCATTTCTGGGGACCAGCACTTCTTTTTCCATATCATACGTTTATAGAGAGCAAGAGAGTGAAAAACACATAAAGTAGAAAGAAAGGGGAAGAGAACGACAGCATAAACGTCACAAAGAGAGACAACAGGAACCGACAAGAGTGAGAAAAAAAGGGGCAGGATGTGTCTTGTACTGGATTAAAGAGGCATGAAGTGTTTCTAGGATGACTCAGTCTTGATATTCGACCGCAGACTTCTGAGCAGAGCTTTTGGCACTATCACTCATTCTTTCACATTTTTTTAGTTTTTAAGTTTTATATAGTGGGCACTGGACCCGAAGGTATTGGAGCTCTTCACTTGAGTACCAGTTACATTACACAAGAACACCTTCATGTTGTACGGGCATGGGAATATTAAGTGATATGCCCAGAATCAAAGGATGTTGACAGTGTGAAGAGACTTGAATCTGGTTCCCGAGTTCCAAAGTCAGCAGCTCTGGCTGTAACATCACATCCTCTCCTATGATGTTTATACGAGACAAAAACATTGTGTGGGGGAATCTTCTGTCAGTAGGTTTGGTGCTCTGACGAAGGACCCCCCAAACACTGCAGTAGTAAGAAGTGATGAGTAGTGGAAGACTGCAAAAACATTGATGCGCAAACCTGGCGTGACTGCACCGAGTCCATCCTGGTTGGTTGTACCGAGGCAGCGGAAAAGCCCACAAGGATGACATGGAGGAGAGAGGGCTGTGGCCAAAATTACAGGCTTATGTAACACTGGTCTTGAAGTGCTAGCTGCAGCAGTCCAAGTTCACTGCATGTCAGCACGGTTCAGACTAGAGTAAACATAAAAAAAGATAAAGCTATTGGGAACCTTGGGGAGGAAAGAGAACTGAAATATGGCAACAGTGAATGATCTAAAGAGATCAGAATGTGGATTTTTATGAAATGGTGCATCGGTTGTAACACAACGGTGTTAACCGAGAACCATGAGCACTTGCATATGTGAAAAACATGTTAACAGAGTTGTAAGAGCTGGGAGTGTAAGCAGGGAAGGATTAGTGAGGACGCACAGGAGGTTTGTCCAAAAGGACAATAGTAGTGAGTTGATTGAGAGGTTGTCAGGAGGCTAAAGAAAGAAAGTGGGATAGGGCACAAATAGCATTTGAGGAGGTAATTGATATAAAACTAAGGCAGGAGTGAAAACAGTGTCCTGGAAAACTGCAGTACCATGACATCAACAATGGTGAGTTCATAATTTTTACTAGCTTGAAGATATATGGCGGCTCTTGCTATTTGGGTTCCTATTTCTGGTATGGCAGGGATCCACGATTGTACATGATAGGCACAGGTATGCAAACAAGATAATATGTATTCTAGGCTACGTCAAGAATGCAGTTGAATAACTGGGCTAATTGTTTCACAAAGGGGCAGTCTTAGGTGCATGAAGATTTCAGGGAGTAAGCGAGAGACAGGATCCACGTGGGATAGCAAGGATTCAGAATGTTTACTAGAAGAATAAAGCTTAGAGGGTGGTGTAGGGGTGCTGAAATGTGCCCGAGTAACTCATTATTATTTTTTTATTTTCCACGGAAGTTTTGTGTGTTTGTTATATTTCTTTCACTTACAAAAATAATACTCATGGTTAACTACACACTCAACTCCAATTGAATATGATAAATTCACATCCGATGCATTACATCATTTTATGTGTATCTCAATACATTCCAAACAAAATATATATCTGTAAATGCATTGTTTTAAGTACAAATTAGACATTACAGGGCAGACTACGAGTAAAGCAAGGAGTGAAAATCAGTACTTGTCACAATAAGCAGAGCATACAGTGGCTATCAGGGAGAAGGAGAAGTAAATGAAAATGCAAGTCATGGATAAAACCGCAGCCACATCAGTGATCAATTTACATATTGCATTGTATGATCAGCGCTCAGATTGGGATGTATCCTCGGCCTCTGAAAATCAGGTGAGTCAGTAACCAAATGACCCCATTCATACATTCTCTTCCTTCCTCACTTTCACCATGAACAGATCCTTCATTCGAGACAGCCACTCATATTGTGGCAACACATTTCAGTTGAGGGTCCAGAGCACTGCACATAGTGTCACTAAGTAAGACTGCACTCCACGGCTCGAGTGTATGCCCAGCTTCGAGAGATTTCTCTCCATTGTCTCACTCTGGCCCATTGCACACAAAAGTTCAATTCTTTCCAAAACCAGATATAAAACGTCCCAAACAAAAGCATTTGAGGCTGTTTCGATATCTAAGAGAGCTGCAGGACCATCCTCCTTCATTCAAAAAGCTGTTCTGCATGAGCTAATGATTGCAGATTGAAGCCGGACTGGTCAGCGTGGCATTAGGAAGCCTTGCAGAATTCTTACCACAATATGGCCCTCATTACAACCCTGGCGGTCAGTGATAAAGCGGCGGTAATACCGCCAACAGGCCGGCAGAAAAAAAATGTAATCGTGACCGTGGCAGAAACCGCCAACATAGACAGCCATTTTAACACTCCGACCGCCATGGCGGTAGAAACAAACACTGCGGCGGTAACTGCCAACAAACAGGCGGAGGAAAAGTACTGCCCACCCTATCACAACAGGACTATCCGCCACCTTTTCCGGGGTGGAACCAACGCTATCAAAAGTACGTTGGAAACAGTACACAGAAGGGAAACCACTCACCTCTCGACACCCAACGAGGAACCAGGACACCATGGAGCCCAAACTACACGTCCTGCCTATGCTGCCCTCCCTCCTACTCTATCAGGAGCTAGACAGATGCTGTCGACGACCACAGTGAGTACTGCACCTACAACGCAGGGGAGGGAAAAGAGAGTGAAACGCACACGCAACACGCAATACCCCCACCCCCACCCTCACCCACAACAACATACACACAAATACATGCAGCAACATTACATATACACCCTCCCACCCCCCAGAAGAACGCAGGGACAAAAGGAAATGATAGTAACGATTGTAATCATGAAAAATCTGATAGTCAAAATTCAAAATTCAGTGTATACAGATATGTGCACCAACTACGCAAGTCCGGATGGTGTACCAATCATTGTCCGTGGACCACTGGTCCCCAAATGCATGGGCGAAGCCCACTCAAGATACCTGACTGGAAACGGAGAGAACACTGCTGGGGCATCAGATTGAAAATAAACAGGCACCTCAGGGGCAGGGAGGGGGGGGCACCTCAGCCAGATGAACGCACGATGCCACTGCTGCATGAGGGGGCTCCATGCCCATTGCGGTATCCTGGGGAGTACAAAGTCACAGTCTCTCAAGTCTCTCCAGTGGGTGGTTTGCCCACTGCTTTACCCTGGGGAGTGCAAAGCCACAATCTCTCAAGTCTCTCCAGTGGGAGGGTTGCCCACTGCTTTATCCTGGGGAGTGCAAAGCCACAGTCTCTCAAGTCTCTCCAGTGGATGGGTTGCCTACTGCTTTATCCTGGGGAGTGCAAAGCCACAGTCTCTCAAGTGGATGTCATTCTCCATTGGTTCTGGAGGGGGCCTTGTGCCCAGGGTGCTTCATCCTGCCAAGGACTGAGGTAGTGGATGTCATTCTCCACTGGTTCTAGAGGGGGCCTGGAGCCCAGAGTGCTTCATCCTGCCAAGGACTGAGGTAGTGGATGTCATTCTCCACTGGTTCTGGAGGGGGCCTGGTGCCCAGAGTTCTTCATCCTGCCAAGGACTGAGGTAGTGGATGTCATTCTCCACTGGTTCTGGAGAGGGGCTGGTGCCCAGAGTGCTCCACGTGCAGTGTGGACGGTACCATTCCCTCACCTGGGTGTGTGTGCCACGAGATTGCCGAGGAACAGGTAGCATGATACGCCATGGAGGCAGCGACATACCCCACACTGCTGTGGCCTCGCCTTCCACCTGCAGGTGCAAAGAGTGATGGAAGTCATGCCTCATGGAAGCTGGCCAGGGTCCAGGAAGTCTCCTCCAGCCTCGGACGACTGACCACTGGGGATGGTAGCCATGTCAGAGGTTGTGCCACTGTCCGAGCACATTGCGGGGCTGGTGGCGGTGCTTACGGTGGTGTCTGTGGCAGCGGTGCATGGGTCAGCACCTGCTGAGGGACAGGATGTCTGCTGCAGCCTCGGATGGCTGCCCACTGGGGAAGATGCTGGGGACTCTCGCTGAGCCTGAAGACGTTTCGGTGGCTGTGCAGGTGGCAGTGCAGGTGGCGGTGCTGGTGGCGGTGCTCGTGGCGGGGCAGCTTGCAGTGTTCGCCACCGTACAGGTTGGTGCTGTCGTGGACAGAAGGGGTGACACTGGTCCCTCAGTCGGTGCCACCATCCCCTGTCCTGACCTGATCTTCTGCTTTTGTCCCTTCCCCATCTTTGATGGTGCTGCAAGTGTCTTGCCACTATCCCCTTTTGTTTTTGCAGAGGCCTTGGTGGCTGGTAGGTGCAGCTTCTCCCTCCGGGATGTGGGTACCTTCTTCACCTTGGCAGGTGGCGGAATGTCCTTGCCATCGCCACGTGGCACACTGGCAGCCCTGATGGGTGGCGCACTCGTTGATCCTGTAGTTGCTGACACCACTGTGCCTGGGGATTTGGTGGCTGAGGTGCTGGGCTGGGACCTGGAAAGCCTGGCCGTAGGGGAAGGACAGGGGAGAGGTGAAGGGAAGAGGTCAAAGTTTGCCAGGAAATGTTTTTTTGACACACTGGGACTTGAAGATGGAGTGGGTTTGGCAGTGGAGGAAGAGGTGGTGGTGTAGGAGGTGTACATTTGCTGAATTTGGGTGAAGGTGCATGGGCCGGAGGCTGTTGTGAGGTGGATGGCTGTTGGGTGGGTGTGTGCCTGCGTTTGTGTACTTTTGGAGGAGGGCTCACAGACACACTGGGAGAGGACACTGGGAATGTGTGCATGGTAGTGGGAGTGGTGAGTGTACGTGAGTGGTGTGTGGTGATGGGGGTCCTGATGATGGATAGTGGCTAAGGATGTAGTGCATGCAGGTGTGAGTGGAGATGAGACAGGGAGGGAGGAGGAGGAGGTGGAGGAGGGAGACACAGTGGAGGCAGTGGATGTTGCTGTGTCTGCATGGGGATGGTGCATGTGTGAGTGCTTGTGGGATGTGTGGTGCTTATGTTTGCCATGTCCACTCTTTTGTGTTGATGAGTGTGCATGCTGGTCTGATGGTGTTCTTGGAATAGGCTGAGGTACAGGGGATTCGGGTCTGGGTATTGGAAGTTGGATGGGGGAGGCTGGACACAGGGACAATAGCTGCCATCACTGCTGAGGCCAGAACCTGAAATGCTCTCTGTTGGGCCGCCTGTCCAGAATGAATGCCCTCCAGGTATGCATTTGTTTGTTGCAAATGCCTTTCAACACCCTGGATGGCATTCAAAATGGTAGATTGCCCAACTGTGAGGGATCTCAGGAGGTCAATAGCCTCCTCATTGAGGGCAGCAGGGCTGACTGGGGCAGGGCCCGAGGTGCCTGGTGCAGAGGAGATGCCCACCCTTCTGGGTAAGCCGGCACGGAACACACACTGAGGGGCTGCTGGGAGGGCGGTGCTCGTAGGGGGGTGGCAGCTGTACCTGTTGATGCGGTGAGTACAGAAGTGTCCGCCACCGCAAGGGAGCTCCCATCAGAGGAGGAGTCGCTGTCACTGGTGTATGCTCCTGTCCCCGTTGTGGAGCTCCCCTCGCCCTCTGTCCCACTGGTGGCTTCAGACTCCGTTGCTTCACCCTCCAGGGCCAAGTGGGTTGCAGCTCCCTCCTGCTCTGGTGCCACTGCTCCTCCGCTTGATGATGCTATTGCACACAAGAACAGAAAGACAACAAAAAGGGGGGGAAGACAGAAGAAAAACATGTTCAGTGCATGCAACACCACTACCGTCAGCGGACACAACACACAGGGAGCAGCCCTCAGCACCATGCCATGAACTAAAAGTTCCTAGCAAATTCACATGCCCACGGGGTACGAAGACTAAGCCCAATTGCTGCACACCTGGAAGTCACAGGAGCCTGACTAGGTGTAGATGGCTCTTACCACTATTGGGGTTGGGGTGCCACAGAGCCTGCCTCACAAGGGACCTTGCCTACCAAGTTTGCCCTGGCTTAGAGGAACCCACTGAAGACACCTCGTAATGCGCACAGAGTCAACTGAATGAGAGTGTACTCACCCTCTTGTGGCTGCTGTGATGCCCTCAAGCGCCCATCCAATTCCGGATACACCACCGCCAGGATCCGGTACATCAGGGGGGTCATGGTGCGACGGGCACCCCTTCCACGTTGGGAGGCCATCCCCATCTGGGCCTCCACCATCTTCTTGCTCCAGCGCCGCAGGTCCTCCCATCTTTTACGACAGTGGGTCCTCCGTCTGTGGTAGACCCCCAGGGTCCGGACGTCCTTGGAAATGGCACGCCAAATGCCCTTCTTCTGGTGGGCGCTGACCTAGAGGAATGGTACAGGGGAAAAGGAAATTACTTACCCGTCCGGACCGTCATACTCATTGTCCACCAGTTCCCATCCATGCTCTGACTCACATACACTCACCATCTGCACATGCAGGCCTCAGCCCCCCGTGTATCTTCCATACACACCACTCAAAACAGGCATTGCCCACGCAGCATGATCATAGTGTACTCACCTGTTTGTCTGGAGGACCGTACAGTTGCGAATACTGGGGGAGGACCCCATCCGCTAGTTTCTCCAACTCCTCCGAAGTGAAGGCAGGGGCCCTTTCCCCAGACACTGTAGCCATCGTCGCTTCCAGACACAGGTCACAGCAGCACTTGCAGTGTAGGTCCTCTCCTGTTGAAGGTCAGGTATCAAGTGAGTGAACAGACAGAAAATGGCGGTCACATCTGCGGCGGTGCTTACCGTCACCACCGGCGTACATCGTCATTGGCTCCTGGGACCCATAGGGCCCAATGTTAACCATTGCAGAATTGCCCCGAGGTTTTCGACCGCCCACTGTAACGGTCTACAACGCCAATGCAGTTACCTCTTTTCCCCTTGTCCCACCTTACAGGTCAGGCAGCCGCCATTTCAGGGGGCCACATGGGATGGATACAAACTGCGTCACACCTATCTAGGCCGGGAATACAGACAGATACCGGGACATTGCGAATTACAAACGTTTCTGCACATAACTAATTGTGATACCTCAGTGTTGGATGACTCTCTGTTTTCCTCCATAGGGCACGTCTGCTGGGGCAGGTGATGAGATGGCGGTATCCTCCGGTGTACAGACCCCTGGTGGACCTGTTGACAATGGAAGAGAGACACATCATAATCACATACAGACTTGATCGTGCAGCAATCCAGGAACTGTGTGCCCAGTTGGAGCCAGACCTGATTTCAGCTATCCGCCATCCCACATGAATCCTCCCTCTAGTGTAGGTCCTGTCTGTACTCCATTTCCTGGCCAGTGGGTCTTTTCAAACAACAGTAGCCATGGCATCAGGGATGTCCCAGCCAATGTTCTCCATCGTGTTGTCCAGAGTGTTATCTGCCCTGCTAAAACACATGCACAACTACATCGTTTTCCCTCAGGTGGAGGATTTTCCCACAGTGAAAGGTGACTTCTGTGCCCTGGGACATATCCCCAACATCATTGGTGCCACTGATGGTACACATGTGGCATTTGTACCCCCCGCAGGAATGAACAGGTGTACATAAACCAGAAAAGCTACCATTCGATGAATGTGCAGATGGTGTGTTTGGCAGACCAGTACATCTCCCATGTGAATGCCAAGTATCCTGGCTCTGTGCATGACACTTACATTTTGAGGAATAGCAGCATACCTTATGTGATGGGGCAACTCCAGAGGCACAGTGTGTGGCTAATAGGTGAGGCCAAGGTCCCAATACATTTGACATAGGTGTCTGGGTATGGTGTTGTCCATAAGGGTTAGTGTGTGTCTAACAGTTGTCCCTCGACATTTGCAGGTGACTCTGGTTACCCCAACCTGTCTTGCCTACTGACCCCAGTGAGGAATCCCAGGACAAGGGCAGAGGAACGCTACAATGAGGCACATGGGCGAACTAGGAGGATTATAGAACACACCTTCGGCCTCCTGAAGGCCAGGTTCCGGTGCCTCCATCTGACATGTGGCTCCCTATACTACTCACTGAAGAAGGTGTGCCAGATAATCGTGGCCTGCTGTATGCTGCACAACCTGGCTTTGTGACACCAGGTGCCTTTTCAGCAGGAGGATGGACCAGATGGTGGTCTTGTGGCAGCTTTGGAGTCTGTTGACAGTGAAGAAGAGGAGGCAGAAGAACAGGTTATCGACATCCGAAACAACATCATGAAGCAATACTTCCAGTGAGATACAGGTAAGACGATGTAACTGCTTCCCACATCTCATACTATTGTTGGAGCTAGCATAAGTCTGTCATTTTTACTCAGTGTATGGACCCTGACTTGTCACTTTGACTTTCCATCTCACAGATCTGGGTCCCACTTTGTGCTCGCTGCTATGCTTACTGCTGGCCTACAGCTGTGTTACATTGGTATGTGAACAAGTACATTGACATTGCTATATTCTATAGATCTTGCGATTACACATTTGTGAAAGCACATACTGACTCCAGATTGTTTTGTGATTGAAGTGTGTTTATTTCTGTGCAAATAAGTGGAGGGTGTTGTAAAATGGGCTGGGGTGATTGTGGCAGAATGTCCATGGCAGAGTCCAGTCCATTTGTTTCACAGGTGCATTGTCCAAAGGGGCATAGGAAGGGGAGCAATGACAGTTGAAGGTGGACAGGGTGACATTGTGGGAAGAGGGGTGACATTCAGGGGGGTCTTTTTTCCTGGTGGGGCTCTTGGCAATGTTCTCTGTCTTGTTCCTGGATCTCAGGGACTGTTTGAGGGATGGTTCTCCATCTGCAGGGGGTGGGGTGCTGGTGTCCTGTTGTTCCTGTGGCAGTGCCTCCTGTCCACTAGTACCAGTGGAGGGGGAGGGCTGCTCATCGTTAAGGCTAGTGTCAGGGGCCCGTTGGTGTGCCACTGTGTCCCTCCTGGTGTTGAGAATGTCTGCCAGCACCCCTGCAATGGTGACCAGGGTGGTGTTGATGGACTTTAAGACCTCCCGGATCGGTTCCCCAGGTAGTGTTCCTCCTGCAGCCGCTGGGTCTCCTGAAACTTGGCCAGTATCATGCCCATGGTCTCCTGGGAATGGTGGTAAGCTCCCATGATGTTGGAGAGTGCCTCGTGGAGTGTCAGTCCCTGGGCCTGTCCTCCCCATGTCGCACAGCAGTCCTCCAAGCTTCCCTGTTGTCCTGTGCCTCTGTCCCCTGAACCGTGTGCCCACTGCCCCCAGGTCCCTGATCGTCCTGTGTTAGTGGGTTTGCCTGGGTTCCCTGTAGTGGTGGACATACTGCTGATTAATGTGTCTTGGTGACAGAGGGATGGGCCCGCTGGGTGGGTGCTGTGGTGGTGTTTCCTGAGGGGGGAGGTTCAGTGGTGGTTTGTTACTGTGTCAGGGTAACCAACTGTCCCGAGGTCCCTGATGGGCCGGGCTGGTCATCTTGATCCAGGCGTGCGGAGCTGCTGTCGTCACGGTGGGCCTCTTCTGTGGGGGGACTGGATATGTCTGGCACCTCCTGTCCAGTGACGTTGGATAGGTGTAAATGCATAGTTATTGTATCTGTGTGTGCCATCTTGTGCAATGGATGAGTGACCCTCTACTCCCATGCTTGCATTATTGCTGTGGCCAGTGTGTGATTGGTGATTTTGGGCATGAGTGAGTCTCTCTACTGGACATGCTTTGGTGATGGGTGTCCATGCATTGGTGTTACATGCAGGGCTTGGTTTTGTGATGTGTGGGTTGTGTTAGTAGGGTATCTGTGGGTTGTTGGGGTGACGGGTGTGAGGGTGAGGGTGGCGATATGTGATGGCATGCAGGTGGGGTGGGGGGAGTAAAATAGTAAGATTTGCATTACCAGAGTCCATTCCTCCTGCTACTCCTGCGAGGCCCTAAGAATGCATGATCGCCAAGACTTGCTCCTCCCATGTTATTAGTTGTGGGGGAGGAGGTGGGGGTCCACCGCCAGTCCTCTGTACAGCAGTCTGGTGTCTGTGTACCACAGAACGTACCTTCCCCCGTGGGTCGTTCCACCGCTTCCTGATGTCATCCCGTGTTCTTGGACGCTGTCCTACTGCGTTAACCCTGTCGACAATTCTGCGCCATAGCTCCATCTTCTTTGCAATGGATGTCTGCTGCACCTGTGATCCGAATAGCTGTGGCTCTACCCGGACAATTTCCTCCACCATGACCCTGAGCTCCTCCTCAGAGAACCTGGGGTGTCTTTGGGGTGCCATGATGTGGTGTGGGTGATGTGTGAGGTGGTGTGTGTTGTGATATGTGAGGGGATGTGTTGGTGTGTGTTGTTTGAGCTGCGTGGATGTTGTGTAAGTGATGGTGTTGTGTGTCTGTGGATGCTGGTGTTGTTTTAGGTAGTCTCTCTCTCTGGCCTTCTTTATTGGTTGTAAGGGTTGTGGGTGATGTGGGTGTGTGCTTTATATTGGATTGGGTGTGTGGGTGTGGTATGTGTATGTGTATCAGGTGTGTGTATTTCGAATTGTCCAATGTGGTTGTGTTTTGTTAGTGTGTGTGTATTTTGAGCACGGCGGTGTGTACCGCCAATGGTTTACCGTGGTTGAATGACCTCCGCGTTGATTCGTGGGTCGTGATACTGTTGGCTTATTCTTGTTGGCGTGACGGTGGAGGTTTTGGTGTCGCCAGTTTTTCACTGACCTTTGGTGTGGCGGACTTGTGTGGGTGTCTGTATTGTGGCGGATTACGAGATGTGGGTCGTGATACCTGGAGTGGAATTCCGAGGCTGCAGCGGTATGTTGGCGGTCTTCTGCACGGCGGAAAGTGGGATTTACTGCCAGGGTTGTAATGAGGGCCTATGTCTACAGAGTAAACAGGAATTTTCATACATCCATGACAATGAGACATGCATTAAAGACAGCAGGGTTATTTTCAGGCTTGGGCACCATCATCAGTTGAGGTACTGGGTTTTTCAGAACCGGTACTGATCCGGTAACCCAGTGGTGCCAGGGTACACCCAAAGACCTCGGGTACTTTCCTGATTCAGACCACAGAAACTCAGAGTCTTCTAGGTGAAGTCAAAGATCGAATTTATTGGCTGCAACCAAGTAACAAGCGTCCTAGAAGTACAACAGCACGGTTTGTATGTTCTCAGGAGACTGTGGCCCTCATTCTGACCTTGGCGGTCTTTTCGCGAGACCGCCGAGTTACCGCCGCGGTGAAGACCGCCGACCGCGGCGGTATGCCGCTGTGCGCATTCCGACCGCTGGGAGCGTTCCGCCGGGAAACCGCCAGCAGCCACACTGGCGGTCGGCGGAAAAGTGGAGACTGGTCAACCTCCACCGCCACGCCAGCAGAACACCGCCCACAGAATTACGACCCACATATCTGTGTGGCGGTCTTCTGTTGGCGGTGTTCTGTTGGCGGTCACCTCCCCATGGCTCCCGTCGCCTCCCGGAGGACCAACGCACAAGGTAAGTTGACCGTCCGTGAGGGGAGGGGGAGGGGGGGAGTTGTGTGATGTGGGCGTGCATGGGGGTGTGCGTGTGAGTGTGTAGAGGGGGTGTGTGAGTGCGTGTATGCGGGCGGGGGGTGCTGCTGTGTCTATGGGTAATGTGTGCTGTTCGGCAGGTGCGCATGTCTGCATGTATGTGTGCGGGTATGTGTCCCCGTTGTGTATGTGTGTGTAGGGGGTGTGTATATGTGCATGTTGGGGGTGTGTGCATGTCGGGGTGCATGTATGTGCATGTCGGGGTGGGGGTGGGGAGGGGGTTCGTACCACGTCTGGGGGGTGGCAGGGGGGTGGAGGGTGTGGGGGGAGGACTCGGGTGGGTAGTGGGGGGTGGGGGAGACCCCTATCAGTGCCAGGGAAGGAATTCCCTGGCCCCGATAGTGCTTACCGCCATGGTTCGCATGGCGGTTCCCGACCGCAAGAAACCGCGGCGGTAGGCAGGGTCATGATACCGTTGGCGGTCTTGGGACGACCGCCGGGCCGGAGTGCGCAAACTCCAGCCCGGCGGTCATGACCGCCGTGGCGGTCGGAGTGGGGAAGTGGCGGGCGATCGCGGCGGTGACCGCCGCGGTCAGAATGCCATTTTTCTGACCGCCGGTCTGTTCGCGGTCCGACCGCCGCCTCTCCGCCGACCGCCAGGGTCAGAATGAGGGCCTGTGTGTCAATGCAAAGTCAGGTTTCCTTATATACAGTTTTTTAAGCTTCAGGCAAACATTCTTGACATTTTGGTTGGTCGTTCACATGTTTTCACTACAAAGGAAAAAACAGTGTCATGATGAAACCTCATATTTCATGTCATCCAACCCATAATAAATTACCCGGCAAGGCATAGTATTTTACATCAGATAAGTGTGGACCCCCAATAAAAACGGGCACCTCCCCCTCGTAAAGTAAGAGAAGAAAAGAGCAGGTGCAGGTGTGAGCAAGATTAGGCAGGGTGTGTGAGCGATAATAAGGGTTTTATGGCATGGTGTGCCTTGATGCTATCTGATTCGGCCACTGGAAGAGGGACTGACCAAACAGGTTTGGCCTGAGGCAATGGTTCCAGCTTGCCCAGGTCAGAGAAAAGTCATTCAAGGTGTACGTGTCCTTGGAATCAAATCTGACTGTATTATAAGCCTATGTGAGGGCAACTTTTAAAAATGGCTGCCGTGTATAAAATGGGAGCCACCAGTGCAGGACGAAAATGGCGATTTCGAGGTGAAAACGCTGCTGGAATTGAGCGAAAATGCTCATGCTTAGTGTACTAGTCATTATCGGTCTTTTGATACTAAAATCGTACTGCTGTGGCAAAGTAAATTACATGGGTCCAGAATTTTTAGAACCACACAGTATGTCATTTAGTCTAGTGAGTGCACTACCCCTGATGCTTCAATTCACACTACTAAAAAGCTGCCAGTTTCTCCTAGTGAGCGTGACATCTAACACATCTCTCTTCTGCTCTGTGCAGGTAGTCACAAGTCCAGGTTGAAAATCTGTTTGCACATGGTCTCCAAAAAAGCAGGACGCCCCTTATAAATGCCACCTGGGTGTGTTCTGCCACCCCTTGTTTATCAATGATCTGCATTACAAAAACCTACAAGAACCCCAATTTCAATAACCAAGCCAACATCCTTCTAGAATATTTATCGAGGGAAGCATTAAAGTTTTGCTCCTTACATATCTATTTATTAATTTCACTACCACATTTGGGCCACTGCACCTCCTCCATCTCAAATCGGGTCATATCATGTACAGAGTGCAAAATATCTGACTACTTCTTCTGGCACACCCTGTGAATTTTATCTACACACATGCCACTCACCACCACTTTCAGGATGACACACTTGACGATGTTGACCCCCACTTAATGTCAAAACAACGTTCTACCTCTTTTCAAACGCCTTCTCTAAAAATGTGTCCTGGAGGGTCTCAGACATGAGCCGCTATGTCGGTACGAAGGGCCTAAGCTGTCTCTTGTACTACCGTATGTCTCACACCTTTGGGGCTTTCTCTGTATTTGTTGCAGTGAGGGGGACACCACCGCCGAGGTCTTATAAACATGCTTACATCATCCAGCACACTGATGCCTGATTGTTTGTGGGATGCAGATAAAATACGTGAAGTAAATGCAATATAAAACTAATACACGTCAGGGTAACAGTGAAATTAAATTCATGACAGAATTCCCTGCTCATCAGTCACAGAACGATGGAATTGGGCTGAGCACGTAGTTAATTGTTTTGTGTGGATGGATATCCTGTTTGGCAGATAGAAAAACAGTACTCCATATTTTCTCGAATTCCTCCCACAAATAATTTGTAACTTCAGTGTTAGAAATGGGTTCTTTGGTTGGCAGTCAGGTTACCCCCTGTCCAAGCAAGGACCCTCACTCTAGTCAGGGTAAGTCACACACAATCCAAATTATCCTGTGCCCACCCTCTGGTAGCTTGGCACTGAGCAGTCAGGCTTAACTTAGAAGGCAATGTGTAAAGTATTTGTGCAATAAATCATACAATAACACAATATAGCACCACAAAAATACACCACAGTGTTTAGAAAAATATATAATATTTATCTGGATATTTGTAGGTCAAAACGATAAAAAATGTAATATGAAAATGTAAAGATATCACTGGAAAGTGATATAAAGTGTCTTAACTCTTTAAAAAGCAAACAAAGTCTTTTTTGAGCACAAAGTACCTGGTTTGGAGTGAAAAATCTCTGCAAAGAGCCGCAGAGGAGGAGCTGCGTGGAAAAATGGTGTGTGCATCGGTTTCGTCCCTTCACACACAGACTTGTGTCGTTATTTTCCATTCGGGGAAGATGCTGCGTCAATTTCTGGTGCGCAGACAGGTCTCCTCTGTGAGTCGCGGGGTTTTCAGACGCCCCGGGGTCTGTGTGTGGAATCCCGGGCTTGTAGTCCGGCTGCGCGTTGTTCTGGTGGGCTGTGCGTGGAATTTTCTCCCTCACGGCAGGCGCTGTGTCGATTTCCTCTCTGGAAGTCAGGTGGCATTGTCCAGGCGGGCCGTGCGTCGAAGTTCTGGTCGCACCGCAGGTGCTGCGTCGATCTTTTCCTCGCAAAGTCGAGTGGCGTCTTTCTGGTCCGGCGTGCGGTGAATTTTTCAATGCAGAGCAAGCTGTGCGTCAAATTTTTCGCTGCACAAGGAGTCCAGCTGAAAGAGAGAAGTCTTTTTGGTCTTGAGACTTCAGGGAACAGGAGGCAAGCTCTATCTATCCAAGCCCTTGGAGAGCACTTCTGCAGCAGGGCAAGAGTTCAGCAAGGCAGCAGGGCAACAGCAAGCAGCAGTCCTCTGTAGAAAACAGTCAGGAGAGTCCTTTAGGCAGCCAGGCAGCTCTTCTTGTCAGGGTGCAGGTTCTGGTTCAGGTTTCTTCTCCAGCAAGTGTCTGAGGTGTTAGGGCAGAGGCCCTCTTTTATACCCAAATGTGCCTTTGAAGTGGGGGAGACTTCAAAGAGTGGCTTAGAATTGCCCCAGGTCCCCTTTCATTTCAATCCTGTCTGCCAGGGTCCCAGTAGGGGGTGTGGCAGTCCTTTGTGTGAGGGCAGGCCCTCCACCCTCCCAGCCCAGGAAGACCCATTCAAAATGCAGATGTATGCAAGTGAGGCTGAGTACCCTGTGTTTTGGGTGTGTCTGAGTGAATGCACAAGGAGCTGTCAACTAAACCCAGCCAGACGTGGATTGTAAGGCGCAGATAGATTTAAGTGCAAAGAAATGCTCACTTTCTTAAAGTGGCATTTCTAGAATAGTAATATTAAATCCAACTTCACCAGTCAGCAGGATTTTGTATTACCATTCTGGCCATACTAAATATGACCTTCCTACTCCTTTCAGATCAGCAGCTACCACTTCAATAATGTAGGAGGGCAGCCCCAATGTTAGCCTATGAAGGGAGCAGGCCCCACAGTAGTGTAAAAACAGATTTAGGAGTTTTACACTACCAGGACATGTAAACTACATAGGTACATGTCCTGCCTTTTACCCACACCGCACCCTGATTTAGGGGTTACCTAGGGCACACAATAGAGGTGACTTATATGTAGAGAAAGGGGAGGTTTAGGCTTGGCAAGTACTTTTAAATGCCAAGTCGAAGTGGCAGTGAAACTGCACACACAGGCCTTTCAATGGCAGGCCTTAGACAAGGTAAAGGGGGTACTTAAATGGGTGGCACAACCAGTGCTGCAGGCCCACTAGTAGCATTTAATCTACAGGCCCTAGGCACATGCAGTGCACTTTACTAGGGACTTATAAGTAAATTAAATATTCCAATTGGGTGTGATCCAAGGTTACCATGTTTAAAGGGAGAGAGCATATGCACTTTAGCACTGGTAAGCAGTGGTAAAGTGCGCAGTGCTAAAAGCCAGCAACAACAGTGTCTAAAAAGTGGAGGGAGGCAGGAAAAAAGTTAGGGGTGACCACCCTAAGGCTGTCAGGTCTAACAGTCAGTATATCATGTGGTCCATCGGTAGGGTTTGAAGATTGTACTGTGAATGTGCAGCAGTTCTTCGAGGTTTAAAAAAAAAACACCTTCAGAGGTTCTGAAGAGCAAACTGCAAGTAACGTTGTCTCATTCCACCACCAAGCCGTTTTAAAAATAACCTTCAAGAGTTCCTTTGTTAGCTCTTCGCATTCATAAAATGAGCTGAAATAACTGAGAATATGTGTCCATATTAAATGTTGACCATAACTAAATATGTAGTTTTTTCAACGGATTGATTGAAGGATGATTTATAGCCACACATTCAGCCTCGAAAAAGAACCAGTACTCTTAGAGGAAAGTATGATTTATCCAATCGAATTAAAAACGCATCACGTTTAAATTACCAAGGTCATGTGGAACAGAGAGTGGTTAATTACACCTCCAATAAAGATAAAGGAGTAATTGTCCTAAATGTAATAAAAAATGCCTCGAGATATGTAATTTTGAATGACCGGAGGGATGCGGAACCTTAGTTCTTAATTGCCTACATAACTGCTTTTTTTCTGTCCCAGCATTTTGGTTACTTATGCAACAAATTCCTCCCATTTTCAATGCAGCTCACTAGCCTAGCCGATGTGTCACGGGCCCTATTGCAAGGAAGGAAAAAGTTCCTCTGGCTGTTGTTTACATTATAAAATAGCAGTAACAGAGTTCAGTGGGCCCCTCAAGCCCCGGTACCATTGCACCTGCTGCACCAAAAGAAGCTACGCTTCTGGTGCAGCTTTGTAATAAATGACTGATCCTATCAGTCTGACATGTATTTCAGCCATAAACGAGTAAACCCTCTTCACCCTGTTCAATATGGTTTTCAAATCAAAATGTTATGTGTGCACAAGGGCCACAGTTATAAAGGTGAAGGCAGATTTTCATTGCGGATTTCTTGTATCATGGTTCCCTCTTTTCAAGTGGGTTTAGCAGCCTTATTGCTTTCATTTAATTGCAACGGGATTCCTTTTCCTCTACTGCTTGGCTTTCTGTGGCAAACGTAGTCCTTCTCAAGGCTGTGCATTCCACAATTGAAAATGTTTGCATTCACTGTTCTGGTCGTGGCAGTTTTGAGATGTTTTGAGACAATTATGGACAACAAATTAAGAGAATCGGAATTATGAACTGACGATGGGTATCTCTGGTTATTTGCAGATTAAGCTGGTTTGATCATTGTAAACAATATAATATAATAAAAATTTTCATACAGAGTTGTGACAGAAAATGCAATTTTATATAAGAAAGGGTAGCGTAGACTGTATACAATTTTATTGTATTGGGATTTGGGTATCTCTTTCTTGTCCCTTGCAAAAAGGCCAAAAGATACTATGGGCTATAATATAAACATCTATTCTATTTGCGTTATTCATGCATTTTTCATTGAATTTCTGGGTGCCATTCGGGTTCATATTGAAAACCGTGTTGGTTATAGTTTCACCTCTGTGAGAATGGCTGGGTGAAGTGTGTGAGTTTTGACGGCACTGTGTTAGCTACAGTAAATCAAACTTTTCAGCGCATGATAAACATGGGAACATTTGAGTATATATTTAGCCTCAAATGCGGGTACAAACTTTCTTTTTGGTGTGCTTTGTCATACGTTGAAGCCAAAGCTGGAGACCAGTGATGTCCATAGGTCTATACAACATGGAGAACACCCAATCTCAAACAAAAGGTCTTTCGCTCTATGGAGTCTACCCTGGAGTGACAGTGCCCCAGTCCACGAAAGGTACTGTTAAGCTGCTATCAAGTGCCATATGAACTCCATCCAGAAGTATAAAGGCCGTCCTCAATGGAGATAGGATCGCAGTGTTGAAGTATGCAGATGTGGATTCTTATTGGCAATGGAGCTCGTTGAGTCATATTTTAGCAAAGGAGTATGCTTTCTGCAAACATTATGGTCAACCAACCAAAATTTTAGATGTGGGCGGACCTTAGGTGTAATCACATTGGAGACTATTCAATTTCTACCATGATTAAAGCCCTCTGATGGCCCTGTGGATTACGGGCTATGGGAGGCAGACCTCTAATTCCACACAGCTAATCTAGAGGGCAGAATTAGAGGTCAGTTTTCACTGCCCGTCACTGCTTGGAAAACTCAGGTGGTAAGGGGTAGTTAAAATTTGCTAAATTCTCCCTTTGCCATGACAGAGGACTTCCATGGTGAGGGGAGCATTTTCCTCTTTTAAAAAAAAAAAAAAAATTCAGTTTGGTGCAGGACTCCTTTGAGTTGACGGAGCCCTGCGCCAAACTCCAGAAAGCATTGACAGGAATTTCCATGACAATTTTTCCTGGCAATGCTTTCAGAAATGACCACCTGCTTGGTGGTCATTTAAAAATGTGATCGATGTTACGTCCATCAGGGCAACAGAGTAATTTATTCCATTTCCCTGGCAGAGAAACCAGCTATCCACCAGATTATAAATCTGACCCTATATGTGAAGGCAAAAATCTTAAGTGGGCGAAGGTATCAAAAGTATCTGACTAATGAGAGGGCTTCCCTGGGTGCGAATTTCAAAACTTCCTTTCTGAGGTTTTTCTGCCAAAACCAAGTGTTTTTTCAGGACCTCTCAAAATGCTTATCTGGGATTGTAGAGCTCTCCTCAGACACAGCCTGCTGCTTTACCATTCTGAAGGATTTGCACTTCCACAAAAAAGACCAAGTCCCAAGGTAAGACCTCTGACAAAGTCAAACTTGATTGGTGTAGCCAAACCGCATCAGCTTGAAATTGTTAATAGGGACCAGTTTACAGCGACCGGTTAACATGCATTGGTGTTTAGTGTTTTTTTTGGTTTTACTTTTCATGAAATCCTCAAAAAGTCATATCTCCAGTTTCCCTCATTGGATTTTGTTGTTTTGGTATCATTTTGCTCATTAAATCATGCTGTATCTTCATAAATTGGAGTGGGATTTTTATTGTGTTGTGGTTTTGACTTTTTAACTGTTTTTGGTACATCTAAATGCTTTACAGGTTTTCTCCTAGTTAAGCCTGCTCTGACCTGTGTGATAGCTCCCAGGGGTTTTGCTGAGGCTTAAAGTACTAAAATCTTTTTGGTGGACCTAACAGGATAGTGCCTTTATTACTTGTGGTGGAACTCAGTTCACTCCAACTAAAAAAAAACACTTTCTCAGAGGAATCAATTGGAATGAATAGCAGAGAAGATTCCTCTGTCTAAGTTCAAGGTTGTGGGACAAAGTTGAGTTAAATGTGCTTTATAGATCATAGTTGAAGAAAGGTGTGTCTGCATGCAAATTAATTTAGGCTAGGAATACTAAGGCCCAGCTTTACTAGCCCTTTGCACCACTGCAAAGTCACACAAAGTGACCTCAGATCAACTCATTGGTACTCACGTTTCAGTTCAAAAGGTATTTTGCCCTGGAAAAGTGTTTTTTTCAAAACAAAAAGAGCTGTGCACAGCTTTGAATCCCTTTGTATTAAGGGGGCATTACTGGAATGGTATAGAGCAAACACTGATAGTTTCTGACACAAATCCTTATCTATTAAGACAGTTAGACATTGCAATGCATCAAAAACGAACCCCTCCTTGAAGTAGGTGCTAACAAAGAGAACCTTTTTCTTCTCTCTAAAAAACATGTGCATTGCGTGTGCACTAACGTTTAGAGCACACATCGAGGGGTGTATTTACCAAATTCCCATACAGCGCCCAAGACAAAAATGCTGTACTGTGTGAGAAGGAGAAAGGATGAGAGTGCCATACCTTCAGAGATATGGCACTCTCCTCCCCTTCCCCTTGCAATAGAGCTTAAACAGGCAGCTGAGCGCCATGTACACACATTTTCACCATAGTGCAAGGATGTCTGCTTAAGTCTAGCATAGGTTTTGTACTGGAAGGATAGCCTTCAAATACAAAATACTATGCTTAGACTAACTATAAAAGTTTCTCCAGCTAGTATGTGCTTTCTGTAGTGCAGCACACATGCAAAGTCAGAAAAGACACAAGAAATAAAAGCATTTCTTCTTGATTGTCTTCTGATAGTCTCCTGACTATCTTCTTTTTTATAGTAGATACAGTTTTGCATCAAAATCCATTGGTGGTTATATGGGAATGCTCATGTATCACCCATGGAATGCCCCCTTGGCGCTAAGTAATAAAAAGCTGCACTATGTGCTGCTTTGCATTTCATTCAAGTTGGGGGGAAAATGTGCACAGACAGTAGAAGTGTATTGCCCATTTTCCTGTGACTGGAGGGTGGAGACTCATAAAAATAAATGAGGGAGGAAGGAAGGAGACAAATTACACATAGGCATTCTAAAAGGAGCTTGCTAGCAAACGGCTGTTGATCAGTTTTCCTGAGCACTGCTATTTGATAGATGGTAGGGGTGAACTACAATTCCTGTTGTTCAAGGGGAGAACATCTCTAGGCCTGATATTTGCTTTATAAACTCTGATGACATACAGGTATAGAGGTCTGACATTGCATGTTGCCTTCATTTTGGAGACTCATCCTTGAGACCAGCATAATTTCTACCTGCTGTGAGAGCTATCACCTTCAACAAAGGCTGTGTTTGAAACTCAGACGCAAAACAACATTTGAAAGAGAACTAACTCGAGCTGGTTCTCAAATCTTAAACATTAGAGATAAATCCACCATCAGAAAAATGAGTATAAAAGTGGCAATCCAAAGCACTCAACTTTGATCCAGTTCCAATTTCCTCTGGCTGAAGGAAGTAAGTGCATTGCATAGAAGTTCGAAGGACTGATGTGTGAACAGGGCTGGTGTCTGCATGACAGCCAGTTTCCCAGAGTACTGGGGAGAGGTTAGCAAAACAAGTGCGGCATTTCACGGAAGATCACAGAGTTCCCAGAGTTGAGGGGACATCACCTGACTGCATTATCTGTGGGAAAGAAATATCTGTCTACAGCCTAGAAGCCTGCCTCTTCAGGGAGATAAGGAGAGTGTCTGCCCTTGCAGAAGGAGAGGAAAAGGAGCTTGGTGTGTTCCTGGAATGAGGAAAAATTAGAAGACGTGGACTTCTAAAAGGAGAGTGACCCATGTTTTGAAGAGTTCTCCTGCTATTCCCAAACCAGTCCTGCATGAACTGAACCAAGAACTTGAAGTGCCAAGCACCATTGTATCATTCACCATCCTGCTGTGTACCTGACACACTAATACTGCAGTTGTTGGAGAACTTGAACTGTGAACTTGAAGCTACTTGAGCTGATTGGCATATGTAGACAATGGGGTCTTTTAGAGTGAATTGCACCTGTGCCTAATCAAAGCCTTCACCCAAGCTGTGCTCCGGAGGCTGTAGACATTAGGGAAACTCTGATACTGGGGAGAGGGTAGCAAAACAAGTGTGGCATTTCACTGAAGATCACAAATAAGATTACAGCTTTGTAACTGAGAATCCTAATTACTCTGTTTAGCATTTCATCTTGCTGGAGATTAAAGTGCTTTTCTTTACCTAAAAGATAAATACTGGACAGGACAATATCTATTAGGTTAGGTGGTTGGTTGGTTGACTGTAGCTCTTGTCCTCCACACTGTATTCCTGAGAAGTTTTTGACTGCTCATGCTTCCTACCACAAGAGGGGAAGTGCCTTTACAATGTGGGAATCAGAACACAGTGCCTGTACCACACAGCTTTTACTGTGCAAATTGTTATTTCACATATGTCTTTAGCAGGTATGGTTAGTCTATTTAAGATGTGTGTGTATATACATATATAAGCAAAAAAGAATAGAGAACTCTGGTTAGTTCCCAAGTTTAGGTGGAGAGCAGCTCCAGTAAGGACCACCCTACAATGCCAGCGACCCTCTAGATATGCTCACAGCAAATGCCTGTTTTTCTAGCAAAGTTTTTAAGGGTAAGATTAGCACAGTGCCACCCACACTGAGCTAGAAAGGGACTAATGCCCTTATTATGACATTGGCTGTAAATTCTGCTTACCACCCCAGTGACGGCTGCCAACATACCGCTGCAGTGGCGAATGTCCATTCGCCATATTATGACACGCACACCAATCCGACAGAATACTGCCACATACACAGAGCTGCCAGTCCAAAGGTCAAGTGGTAAACTGTCCTTACCAACACCCATACCATTACGGCAATAAAACAATGCCCACTACACCATGACCCACGAATCACCACAGTGGACACTCAATGGCAGTAAACCATTGGCGGTACACACTGGTGCGCTCAGAATGGACACCCAAATACTAAACTGCACAACTTTGTCTAATACCAAAAACACACACCTGACACTCATACACACGGCACACACAGCTCTAGAAAACAAGTTATTGCCACCAGATTGACACCAAGACCATAGCGACAACTAGACACACACATCACATACACCCATACATCCCTCACGCTCCCCACTTCACACACCCAACCACAGTACCCAACACCCACACACCACACAACACCCATGTCCCCATAAAGGCACCTCCCTTTCACAGATGAGGAGTTGAGGGACATAGTGGAGGAAATAGTCAGGGTAGAGCCACAGCTGTTTGGAGCACAGGTACAACAAATATCCATTGTCAGGAAGATGGAGCTATGGCGAAGAATCATGGACAGGGTGAATGCCGTGGGACAGCATCTAAGAACAAGGGACGACATCAGGAAGAGGTGGAACAACCTACGGGGGAAGGTACATTCCGTAGCAGCAAGGCACCAGCTCACCATACAGAGGACTAGCAGTGGACCACGATCTCCTCCCCCATAGCTCACAGCATGAAAGGAGAAAGTCTTGCCAATACTGCATCCTGAGGGGCTCACTGGAGTTGCCGGAGGACTGGACACTGGTGAGTCAACATTTACTACTTATCAACCCCCATACCTGCATGCCATATCACACCCTCACTCCCATCACTCCACTCCATCCCACACACTGCGCCTACACATTTGACTAACCCCAATGCCCAGTCCTGCATGCTATACCAATGCATGGACAGCCCTCCCAGCCCTACATGGACACCCATCACTAAAGCATGCACAGCATAGGGGAACTAGCAATCCCACAAAACATCAACATACACAAACCAAGGTGGCAGGGCAACAGCAACAATAGAGGGGAAGCTAGGGATGCACAATATGTCAAAGGCATGAAGCATAATACATCATTTACATCACCACAGGTGCCCCAGCCAATGTCAGCAGAGAGGAAGTGCCATGACAAACCAGTCCCCAAACAGAAGATGCCCCCAGTTATGACAGTAACTCTGGACTTCAGGAACTGGATCAACAACTTGCCCATAAGGAACCATTGGAGAGTCGGTCACCCCAGCCCACTCACAGTCCACCACAGAGCCTCCCCATCAGTATCCAACACCACAGCACCCACCCAGCGTCCCCACACCTCTGTCCGCAGGACACATAATTCAGCAGTGTGCCCACCTCTACAGGGACCCCTGTCCACACCTCACACCCAATACAATCAGGGACCTGGGGTCAGTTACAGTGGGCACACTGTTCATGGGACAGAGGCACAGGGGAACAGGGACACTGGGAGGACCGCTGTGCGCCAGGGGGAGGACAGGCCCAGGGAACCGGCTCTCCAGGAGGCACTCACCAAGTTCCGGGGGGGGCCTACCAAGAATCCCAGCACACTATAGGCCAGATCCTTGACAACATGCAGGAGAACAAGCGGCTGCAGGAGGACAATTGTACAGATCTTTTTGTTTTCAAATTGGTTTATGTGGTGGCTTTTGCCTTGCAAATACATTTTCAGTACTTCCGTACTCTATTCCTTGTATTATCATGCTGTGCGTCATGTGCCATTGGTTTGCGTCTGCAGCTGGTTTTGTGCATGGTGTGTGTGTGTCTGGTGTGTCGTGAGTGTGTGTGTCACTCTCCTTTTCCTCCCTCCCTCCCTTGTGAGCTAGGCGGATGTACTCACCGTCGTCATTTTCATCAGCGTTGGTGTTCCAGGTGGAGCATGGCATAGAAGAGCATCGGGAGGACTTGCAGTTCCAGTTCCATGGGAATGTCGTTCTTCTCTGTGTCTCTGATGGTGAGTCTTTGCTCTCTTGTGCATTGTTTCAGCCACGCTTTTGATGGTGTTGGTTCTGTCCTGGAAATCGTGGCAGATTGCAGTGTCATGATATGGTGGGTGATACCTTGTCTTCGGCCTGGCTGTTGATGGCTACCGCCGTGGTGCGAGGTGTTAACACCGTGGCAGATGGTGTGGTACATTGGCTCTCTATGGGAGTTATCACTGCCATGGTCTTAGTTTGGCAGTAATTACCGCCAGCATGTGGGCGGTATTTCTGCCACTTTATCACTCATCGCCAAAATCATAATGACCACCAAAGTCTTTTGCCATCTGTACAGCAAAATCTTTAAGAATAAGATTGGCACAGTGCCATCCTCACCGAGCTGTAAAACATAAAAAGCCTTTCATCATTTCAGGCACAGTAGTATCGCTTTGGATTTGTAAAATACTATCCAAGCCAACCTGGAATGAGAAAAAGCAAACCCTGACACAAGTTTCACTATCATTATGGCTCATCAGAGAGGTTTAGCTTTGTCCGGACACAAGGGCGTACCCAGTATAAGTCAAAACAAAGCCAATTCAGGGTTAGAGTTATTCATAAATTATGCAAAAAAAGAGAGAACCCTGGGTAGTTCCCAAGTTTAGGTGGAGAGGTAGTTAAAGTTAGGATCAAATTTCTATATAAAAATAGTTTTTTTACTTGCCTATATCTTTGGTGCCACTTGATGAATCTTCACAAAACTTTCCAAAAGAATTTGCCAGTCACAAAAGCTGCTGTCTGACAAGTTTTCGGGTGATCCATCCAGGGGGGCTGAGAAAAAGGGGGAGCCCGAAAACACACTTTCCCCATTAATTTTTCCATAGGTATTTTGAACAGCGATAGCTCCAAAACTACTGGACGGATTCATGCGAAATTTGGCAAAAAGTTAGGTTCTGCTCCAGAAAGGAACCTTTTTTTGTTTTTGTGTAATTCCATTTATTAGTTTTTGGGAAATTAAGGGGAAAACAAATTTGTATATATAGGGATGCAAAGGATTCGCAACCCTTCCCGATCTCATGCTGAGATCTGATTGGCTGAGTTTTCAACAAGGAAGCTGTTGAATTGCTGTCAGCCTCCTTGGGACTCGGCTGAAGCTGAATCCCTGCAGAAATGTAAAAAATAAAGAAAAAGGGCCAGGGCACGAACACCCTGATCTCTTAGCTCTGGTGGTGGAGTCCCAAAGGGAATTCCCAGGGCTATGAAACATTCTTTTTTTATTTTGCTGCCAGAGGCGGGATGTGTCCGCGCATCCACAGTGAAATAAAAAAAAAAAACAAGTGCGAGCTCCCAGGCTTTGTTATTATAAGGGCAGAGGGCAGTCGCTGAAAAATGGTGGGGGGCCTCCTGGCCTCCTCCTGCTGCCCTGAGAACTGCCACCTCCCTGGAACTTATGATTATTATGCAGGTTCTCCTGAGCACCCCCCTCCGCTGCCTCAGGGAACACTACCTCCCGAGGCTGGTTCCAGGGACCATCACCAAGGGCATCATTATGACCCTCGCAGTCTTGAAACCGCCAAGGGCACGGTGGCGGTCGGACCGCTGCCAATGTGGCAGTCTGGCAGCCACGTTACGACCGTGGCAGTCGCACCATGGTCGGACCGCCAGATCACGACTTTCCATCAGGCTGACGGTCCTAATCCGCCAGGGTAGCACTGCAAACAGTCCCTTCTCTGCCGGTGATTACATGGGGGTTGCCCTGCCTTGTGAAGGCTGGTGGAGACGGGGTGTAGGGTGCCCCATGGGGGCCCCTGCACAGCCCATGCACTTGTATTGGGCATTGCAGGGTCCCCCCTGGCCAGCCCCTTTGCAATTTTCACTGTCTGCTTTGCCTACAATGAAAATCGCAACGGGTGCTGGTGCACCCTACGCATTACAGCATTGCTGCTGGCTCAATTATGACCCAGCTTCAATGTTGTAGGCCATTTCTCGGTGGGCCAGTGGGAAACTCTTTCTTAATAGATCCCGTGGGAAGGGGAGCACACTGGCAGTAACCTGACTGCAGCTGTTTGGAGAACAGCCTTTCCTGTCCGCCAAACTCATAATGACCCCTAAATCTTATGCTGGTAGGCCACGTGCCTCCCTGATGCCCCAGGGATCATGAATTTCCCTGGGCTGTAATTAAACATGTGGGAGGGCACGTGCCCCCTGCAGCCCTGGGGTTTACCACCTTCCTGGGGCCATCTCTAAATCTCATGCGGGAGGGACGTGACCCTACCCCCCTACTGCTGCCCCGTGGATCCCAACCTCCCTGGGGCTATCAAGGAGACACTGATGGCCCTGGGGACCGCCACCCCCCAGGCCGGCTCCTGCTATGTCCTGGGTGGGCACCCCAGGACAAAGCTGTTTGCTGTTGTTTGGCTGCAGCTCTAAAGCTGCAGCCAAGCCCCAGCAAACACTTCGGTTTTTGACAGCGGGATCTGTCAAACAGGTTCCACTGTTAAAATCTGAAGCTTTAATCTCTGTACCCTGCACGCATGCATGGTACAGAGATGAAATGCTTCAGCAATGAGAAAGCTGCTGTTAAAGCAGCTCCTTGCTTGCTGAAGCATTGGGACCACAAGAGAAGCCTTAATGCTTTCCATGTGGTGCCAGAGAGCATGTAAAGGGCATTTTGTTAAAAAGTTAAAAATAAAAATAAATAAATACATAGAGACCTTGGGGGACATCTGGAGGGCACCCTCACAGTCCCATATATCCCATAAAGGACTAAACAAAACAAAAACAAAAAAAAAGCTATAGCTCAGTGTGAAGGTCATATACCTTCACACTCACCACTCAGAGTTCAAGTCCAGCTAGGCTTGCTTCCCTCTTTTTTCTTTTGTTTTTTTAAAGTTCATTTTATTTTTGAAATGACAGATACATTTTTTCTTTTAAATTGTACAGAAATATCTAATTCTAAGTATATTATACATCACAACCTAAAACACTCTATATCTCTCTTTCCTCTCACTCTTTCTCTCTCCTTCAATCTTTTTCTCCCACGCACAGACACACTCAGACACTCACACACACACTTACAGACCCACTCAAAGCCTTGTGCAAACACACAGCCCCAGTCAGACCCTCATGCACCCAGTCACAGATTCACTCAGACAGTTACACACGCACTCACAGACCCACTGACAGCCTCATACACCCACTCACAGACCCACTGGCAGCCTCGTACACCCACTCACACACCCGCACAGACACTGATGCACCCACTAAAACACTGATGTACACACTATAACACCCAGACACACACACTCACAGTCAATCTCACCCCAAGATACACCATCTCACACTTATTCTGACACATGGAGAGACCACAGCCAACTTCTGCTGTGAATGGCCAAAAGGGCTGTGCTCAGCATGAAGGTTAGGGTGGTTGGCCGCACGGTCTGGCTGCAGGCCAGGTCTTGCAGGAAACTTCTGCTGCGTACAGGCGACGGCTGTGCATGATGTAAGGTTGGGTGCTTATAGGGGGCTGGCCTCGGGGCCTGGCCAACTGCAGCTGTGAACTGCAGCAAAGGCGCTGCTGTGGTCGGATTAATGTATTGTAATGAAAATGACTATATGTTAAAAATAACATAGAAATTCACTGAAAAAATAAAGGGTACAGGGATATTATAGTTAGCAAATAGAATTTTTAAAAAACATAGAAATTAATTTTAAAAACAGAGGTTACAGTGACATTATAGTTAAGCTCACATTTTAAACGTACTAAACCATAGGAATTCACCAGTTGTAGTTAGTTATCTCAAGTAACTATATCTCGTGCCCTAGGAAAGTGTAACTCATGCCCTTGCCATGCACTGCTAACTACCCCACAAGTTACGCCACTCATGACATCTTTGATAACATTCTTGATGATATCAATGTAATATTTGCAGTAAAATGTTTGAGGGAAAAACTGTGCATGGCAGGGACGCGAGTTATAGTTACCTTAGAGCACACATTATTATAGTTACTTGAGATAACTCTAACTGGTGGATTTCTATGGTTTGGTCTGTTTAAAATGTGAGCCTAACTATAATATTCCTGTAACCTTTGGTTTTTTAAGTGAATATATAAATATATATATATATATATATATATATATATATATATATAGAGCGAGAGAGAGAGATATCAATATATATAGAGGGAGATATAGATATATTTATGTATATATACCCACAAACACACACAAAAAAGAGGGTTTAGGTTAAGGGTTGGATAGGGGTTTAAGGATGAGTAGGGGTAAATGGTGGTAAAGATATTTAAGGGTTTAGGGATGGGTAAGAGTATCACGTGGTAGGGGCATTTTTATGGGTGGAAAAATGAATTGGCTGGTAAGGGTGTTTTTAGGGTTTAGGGGAGAGTAAGTTATTGGGTAGTAAGGGTATTTTTAGGGCTATGGGGAGGGTAAGGGTATTGGGTGGTAAAGGTGTTTTTAGGGTTGGGGTGGGTAGGGGTATTGGGTGATAAGGGTATGTTTATGGTTTTGGATGAGTAGGGGAATTAGGTGGTATGTGTGTTTTTAGTGGTTAGGGGTCGATAAGGGGCTTTGGCGTGGGTAGTTGTATTGGATGGTAAGGGTATTTTTAGGTTCAGGGATGGTTAAGGGTATTGTGTGGTAGGTGTGTTTTTAGGGTTTAGGGGTGGGTAAGGCTATTGGGTGCTAAAGGTATTTTGGGGTTTAGACGTAGGTAGGGATAAAGGGTGATAGGGATATTTTACAGTTTTTCAGTGGGTAGAGGGCATTGGATTGAAAGGGTAATTAAAAAAGGAGGGTTGACGGTTCTATAAAATGAAGTAATAATAGATAAATAGACAGATTGTGTTAGAAAGTAGATTATTGGAAAGGGCAGGTAAGTACCTACACTTAGCAATAGGCCACTAACCTCCCCTTAAGTCTAGTTAGGTCTCAAATTAAACCCAGCTCAAACCTTGGTAGCTTGGCAACGAGTGACAAGGCTTAACTTAAGAGTCAAGTGTGTGAAGCATTTAAACAGTAAATAAGTAAAACACAAAACATAATAAAAACCCAACACAAATTTATAAAAAATAGATTATATTTTTATCTTTAAAATGACACCAAAACAAATAAAATCAGCTAAGGGGAACACAAAATATTAACTCTTAAAGAATCAATGTTGTCTAGCGCATAGAAGCAACTAGCTCTTATAGGGTTAAAAAGGGTCACACTGGAAAGTGACAAAGTCCAGAGTTCAGGCCACCCATGAGGTAACACTGTCACAGTTACTTTAAGAAGTGTTTCTTGATTCAGGAACGTGGTCCACAGCACCAGCCAAGGGTCCAGAGGCTCTGATTTGCCTCTTGGGGTCTGAGACAACAACTCCCACAATGCACCTCTTCAACTTATGGAGTTGCTCCAAACGTCTCCAAACGTTTGGATCTTCTTTCAGAGGTCCTTTTTCGGTCCTTGAAGTGTCCATAATTTGATCCAAGGTTCCAGAAGCTCTGAGTTGCTGCTTGGGAGTTGGGACCACAGTTCCCAGATTGCAACTGATCAGAATCCTCAAATGGCCACTGGACGCTGGTCAGATGGGCTCTGCTTGCAGGACTTGATGCAGGGGACTCTGGCCAAGTCCTTTGCACCGATAGCAAACAGGGAGTCCCTTCTTCAAGCAGTAGAACACAGGCAAAGTCCTTTTAGTAGTGAAGCCCATGTGTGTAGCTGGTGCAGTCCTTCAGAGTGCAGTGTCTAGGTGCAGGTTAGGGGTCCAGCAGGGCAGCCCTTCTTCGTTTTGTTTCCTGTAGGGTTCTGGTTTGGATCTGATGTGTGGGTGCAGATGTGCCATATTTATCCTTGCTCCTGGGTGAAAAACAGGGGGGTCCTTGTTCTCTAATCAGATGCATGGTCCTTCCCCCTTTGATGACCAATTCTGGGGAAGTTTGGCAAAAATCAATCTCAGGAAGCAACATTCTTCAAAAATCGATCATTGCTGAAACTGATTTTTGGAGGTCACATCTGGCTGTGCCCACCCACTGGTGTGGCTAAAATTCTTAAACATACCACTCTCCTGCCCTCTCCTAATCTAATCAGGAGGGCACCTAATTGTCTGGGGTTGCAGGATGTGAGGGAGGTGCTGGGTTGCTCCAAATGTCCTTCCCTGCCTTTAAAGACCAGTTTGACAGCCCTCCCTCCTCCCTGCTTCCCCATCTGCTGAGGTAGTTCTCCTCACCCAGGCACATTCTTTGTGTTCAGCCCAGGCCACATCACACTTCATCAAGGCAGCCTGGCCAGGCTGCCAGAGGCTGGCCAATCAGAGAAGGGCACTACATAGCTGAAGTTGGCAACTTTGCAGGTAGAGTTTAAAACTCTTTAACTGAACTTATTAAATTCAACAATTGTAAGTTGTGGGATTTATTATAACAATTAATTTGATACCGAACTCGAGGTATCTGACACTTAAGGGGACTTTGTTAATTAAAATAAAGACTCCCCATTTTAGCCTATGAAGGCCATTCTCTACTATGAGGGGAAAACAAATCTGGCTATTTAACCTCACCAGGGCTTATAAAACTATTTTTATAATGTCCTTGCTTATAATTACATGGCACCTGACCCAAGGGGCATATAGGGCACACCTTAGGGGTGACTTATATGTAAAAATAAGTTAGTTTAAGACTTTGGAAGTACTTTTAATTCCAAAGTCGAATTTGCAACTAACTTTAATTAAAAAGCAGCCAGCAAGGCAGGCCTACTTTTAAAATGACCCCGGGCTCCTCAGTCCTCAGCAGTGCACCTATGGGTGCACTACCTATGCTGGGGTCCCTAACCCTAAATGCCCTACCATATGCTAGGGACTTATAGGTAGGTTGACATAGTCAATTATAATTTGCATACTTATTGTATTCAGAGCACAGGCCCTGGGACTGGCTAGCAGTATCCAGGGCACCACCAGAGCCAGGAAAACACCAGCAAAAAGTGAAAAATGGGGGCAAAAAGTTAGGGGGCCTCTGAAATCAGCCTTGTTTTCTCACAGATGATAGATAGATAGATAGATAGATAGATAGATAGATAGATAGATAGATAGATAGATAGATAGATAGATAGATAGATAGATGTTATCATTTCTTATAGAAGGCATAGTTACCTGTCAACAGGCTTCCAAGTGCTAACAGCAACCTTGGGTAAGTGAGCTGACTAGGTAATTAGGGATTGGTTCCTGCCCTGGAGACAGAATATTTTCCAAATTTTCTTTGCAGTGGTATATTGGCCCCTTGATTTTTCCTCAGTGCCAAAGAGCTTGAGGAAAAAAGACTCTTTTGAGACTAATGGTATAGAATTGCTTAAGGTATGTCCAGAAAATTACTTTTTATGTACACTGGAAAAACTGTACAGCAGATCTCATCTGTAGATTTTCCAGTGTGCAAGACAGATCCAAAAGAATAGGTGTTAAGCGGGCAGGCAAGTTTACTAGTGAATCAATAATCTCACAAACAACTTGGCAAAAGAAGTAGCAAGGTGAATCACTGGGGTTATACAAGAGATTATAAGCAAAATATTGTTGATGGAAAAAACAGACAAAGGAATGCAGCCATTAATAAACCTGGCATCACTGAATGATACATTTACATTTTCATTCATTAGGAGATGTGAAAATCAGTTTTTAAAGGCAAGACACAGACTCTACAAATCTGCACACTTAATTCATAGTAGGAACTGAAAAAGAAAGCAAGATGTAAATGTGATCCAAAGTAAAGCATTGAGAAGGTAGAAATGTTTGCTCAACAGGCAGGCCACAGGATGTCTTAAACAGAAACCTCTGCCAAAAAGGTTGGAAGATATAGATCCATAGGATAAATGGATCTCAATACTGAAATGATACTTGCAGGAGATTTAGCACATCCACACCATCTGGCCAAGGTTTTATTAGACACAGGGAAAATGCTGGCAGAGGCAATGTATCTTGATTGTTCTTATTTCACACTGGTCTAAACATTACACCACACATAATATATTTTAACCTGGGAAAGACAGATGGTAAATGGACACTATAGACTATTTACTTGGCTACCAGAAATATTTTCTTATCTCTTTTACCATCTGTAACTGGAGGCTCCTTAATGATTGCCTTCTTGAACTGTGTATGTGAATAGGAGTACACAACTGTCTGTGAATGAGAGTACAAAACTGCATGTGATTATTTTCCAATCTCTTTATAGCAAAAGATCCCACCTTCATCTCAACAACATGAGGGACGCACAGTGACATGGCAGTTCAGCCCCAGCGGGGCAGTCCCCACTTCAGATATCCCACCCAGACATAATGAAGTCCAATTCAATGATCGAGCCAGGGCAGATCGTGACAGAGGTGTTATCAGCCCTTGCTTGCAATTAAAGAAGTTCTTCACCCACTTCAAAAAAAGGAAATATATTGTTGTGCAACAATGTCTTTTTATGAGGTGAAGAGTATTTAGAGAATATTGAGCCCAGTAATTAAATGGGTCTTGGGAGCTGGAGAGCGCTAGATTTCTAAAATCTCTTCAAATCTTGAGACACTCAATTTTTGACCTTTGAAATGAGGGAGGTAAAAGAAAACTGCACTTTTATAGAACTCAATTCATTTTTGAATTCAGTCAAATTTTATATAATAGGGTCAATACTCAGAGCTGTAATTTAATTTTTAAGTTTTATTAGTCGTTAGTTTTCAAATGATTTTCTTTATTAAATCAAGTACATATTATAGAACATAGCATAAGGCGTGTTCCAAAAAATCTGATCCCTAGTCTAATTTTTAAAGAGGAGAATTATTTAGTTAAATAACCCATAAAATTTCTTTCAATAACAGTCCTAGAAAGCTTCGGTAACAGAGGATAATCTGAGTCGGAACTTTATCATGAATAAAATATAAAATAGCAAGGTGAACAAATGTCTGAAAGTCTGTCTAGCCAATAAGACTGTTCAATTGTGAATGCAAGGTCTAAGTTGAAATGAGTGAGAGCATGAGAGCACATCAGCCAATCAGCCAGGCAGAGAGATGTCTATTCTTTCCCTGAGACACTTTTATACAGAGTACAATGAGTGAAAAGTTAAACAATTTCACAGTTAAAATGTTCATTCCACCAATAGGACGTCTAAGACTCTACGAGACAGGAACAGTTTCTGTCAAGATGATAAGCTCTAACAAAGAGTGTTCTAAATATGAGATACATTTAAGGTAAATTTTGAACTACACTGCAACTTTTGAACATTTTCCCACTTGTCTGGATCTGTGAAGGAGAGAACAGCCATGTCATTTTTAGGTATGATCACATTATGCCATCTTCTTTCTCACACAACCTTACACTAGAAACCTATTCAGAAAGAAACACTTTTTTAAGATTAGTTAAGCAAGTTAGAGATTCCAATACAGGTCAAGGTGTTTAATAGAACAGGAAAGATAACTTTCCTTTGTTATCATAGGAAGATTGCGTCATGAAGAGTCATGCAGAAAGTCACAAAAGAAACATTTCAGATGAGTTATGGTATTTTGAAATTTGTTATGTTAGCAAGTCAAGCAAGTGCAGGTCAGGCAGTTTAGAAGAAAAATTAATGTTTTAAATGCAGGTTTTTTTAGGCTTATAATCTGCTCACACAGTGTTGGCATCTGGTGTGAGTGGCGCTCTGACGGCCTGGTCCCTTTAGGAGGATGGAGTGTTTTTAGGCAGTGTGCTGCACCATGAACTACTGCTCATCGTTCAGGAATTCACACTCACTTTCGCTTCCCTGATTCCTGGCTTTTGAGACTCAGGATAGGAAGATAAAGTTGAAAAGAGTTTATTTAAGTCCAGAGAAACACACCCCTTAAATGTCCAGCCTACCAGCAACTGCCGACCTCACATCTCTAGATGCAATCTAGAATCCCGCAGGGCCAGCAGAGTTGCTAAGATTCAAGACATCTCACTTTTTACAATTTTTCAAAACTAACATTTGAGCAACAGACAGTGTATTCTAACATTGAAACTAAGCCAACCTGCAAATGCCGACCTCACAGCTCGAGATGCAATCGAGAATCCTGCGGGGCCAGCAGGGTCGCTAGGATACAACACTCCTCTTCAGCTTATCATTATGTCTTTGTACATATTTCTCTTTATACTTGGCCACTCTCTGCTTCAACATCCTTTTATCAATCTCTCTCCTAGTGGATTTATGCATCCATGCAGGTTTTGCCACAGTACATGCCTACCTACCATTCAGCAAAGAAAAAGGAGTTTCCCCATTGGCCTTCTGGGGTGTATTGCACTAATTCCATAGTATTTCTTCGACAGCATCCTTACCATACTTTCCACCCTCCTCTGTGAATTGTACTTATTCTTTCAGTACACAATTAAATCTCTCCACAAGACCATTTCCGCTGGAATGATACACAGCTGTTCTATGATGTGTTATCCCAGATTTTCTTTTAAAAAACTCTTGAAATTCTTCTGCAACAAATTGTGGGCCATCGTCACTGACAACACAACCAAGATATCCCTGTCTCCTAAACACTTCGTCACAGAAATTTACTGTGCATCCTGCTCTAGTCTCCCTCACAAATGCCATCTCGGGCCATTTAGAAAAGTTGTCCATAAGAACAATGGCCCATCTTCTCTCTACTCCTTTACTACTGGATGGTCCTCAAATGTCAATGGCTAGCTTTTGCCAAAGCTTCTGAGGGAAGAGAGTAGATGCAATGGTTTCTCTTTTAACTTGTGACTCATCGCTGCACATGCACGCAGAGCACTGACGCACAAATCTTTCGATCTCCTTGTCCATGCTCGGCCACCAAAAATCAATACATGCCCTCCTCTTCATGCCGGACATGCCTCCATGACTCTGTGTAAAAGCTTGAGCAGCCTATTACGCAACACTTCTTTCGTACCTCCTCAAAATGCCATCCATCACAGATAATTTTGATCAAATCATTTTATAATCAGCACACTCCTTTTTTACGCTTTCCACACAACCAAACGTGTTTGATAAACATGCACAGAGTTGTCTCAAACCATCATCATCTGAGGTAGCTTGTCTCCACTCATCCATCGTCATTGCTCCTCCACACAAATCATTCACTCTTGCCACTAGACACTCTTCTCTATCACCATCCTCTTTCCTCTTCTCCCTTTTTTAATGGCAATCTAGACAAAAAGATTGCATTACAATTTTTATTACCTGGGACATACCTCAAAATAAATTTGTACTTTTGTAGGCAATACAGTCATTTGGCAATCCTAGATGTCGCCTTCCCTGCCCCTTTTGGTGGTTAACATATCAATTAAAGTTTTGGGGTCTCATTCTTACCTCAAATATGGTTCCCCACACATAGGTCTTGAAGTGACTCACGCACTACCAGCATGCTAGTGCTTCCCTTTCAATTACAGAATAGGTTGCCTCCGACCCCCTTTGAGAGTGCGTGGGGCAAAGACAACAACTCTTTCATGTACAAACTTCCTTTACATGAACACTGCCCCCAGACTGTAAGCACTGGCATCAACCACCACAATATTCATCCTGAGGATTAAATGGCGTCAGTGCCATGGCCTTTACAATGTCAATTTGATCCTTTCAAATGCTTGTTGACACTCTTACATCCATGCATACTGTACACCTTTCATCTTTAGACCTCTTAGTACATGTATTTTGCCTGCAAAATGTTGCACAAATCTGGGATAGTAGTTGATCTTTGTTTGTCAGTGAAGGTGGAGGTTCAATTGCTTCTAGAAGCTTCCCTTTGGGTTTCACACCTGCTACAGACAATGTATGTCCCAAATAATCTACTTGCAATACTCCAATTTCCCCTTATCCACACTCACTGTTAAGCCCGCATTTTGTAATTTTCATAACAGCTCATTCAATTTACAATTGTGACTATCCACACTTGCACCCCTTACTAAGATGTCCTCTTGAAAAACAAGAACATTTGACGTTCCCTTCAATAATTTGTTCATCAGTCTCTGGAAGACAGAGTAATATAAAGCAAATCCAAGTGGGATCTGCAAAAAATGAAATGCACCCTCTGGCACTATAGAAGCGGTAAAGTGTTTAGACTCTGAATGAAAACTGATCCGAGGGTAAACACTTGACAAATCAATAGAGGAAAGGTACTTATTATCTTTAATGCTTGGTAGCATCTCATTTCTATGTGGTATGGGGGGGTGATCAATTCATATGCATTGGTTGGGATCCCTCAAATCCACACACCTTTGTACTTCTCTGTTAGCTTTGCGAGCCAAAACTATAGGACTACGCCAGACGTACGACTCTGTTGGCTCTATTACACCCACAGCACATAAGCAATCAAGCTCTTTCTTAAGCTGAGCTCTTAAATCAAGAGGAATATTCCTCACTTTATGCACTGTGAGAACACATCCATGTTTCATGAGTATGCAATGCTCAAATTTCTTTAGGCATCCTAATTCCTTGGCAAACAATTTTGGGTATTTCTCAAGCCATTTGTTCCCTTGAATAGCATCAGTTAACAACACCTGGTCAGTATGATTGGGATCAAGAATACTGCCAAGTGCCTTCTGTTCTCTCCACCACAAGAGTGCTCTGCCACTCTCTACAACATACATCCTTCCTTTGGTACATCTATCTTTGTATACCAATTTGCAACCAGGGATAGCTTAACGCCACAGTAACCTTCTGGTTCCACATCAGGAGGCATTAATTTACACTCTCCTAATCCTTCCCATACGTCTGTCAATTATACTATAGGATGAGCATGAATCTGCCCATAAAGTGACCTTATTACCATTCATTTCCATAGTGCACAAGGGAGGATGGTACCCTTCTTTTATTTCTCCCACTGTGTCTATATCTTCCCCGATCGGTTCACATATCACTAAAATCTTGTCTCTATCCACGTCTTCCTCATTATCAGAAATACCATTGCAATTATCACACACTAGGTTTACTCTGTGTTTGCTTTCCACTTGACCCTTTTGCTTTACACATGCAAGAAAAACGACCCAGTCTTTTACTTTTAAAGCATTTTGATTTTGCCGCAGGACCTGTTTCTGCATCTGCATATGTTTTAGACTGCCACATCTATAGCATGACCATTTTTCCTTCTCAACTGAACCCTTCTGAGTCATCCCTGGAACCTTCCTACCTTTGTGCACCGCGTTTACTCTGATATTGTAATTCTTTTCTTGGTATTGGTCACCATTAACCTCTTTCACATACCTAGACTTATTTTCTATATGCCTTGCTACACTTAAAGTTTTCTGCAAGGAATTACCTTTTAGTTCCAACAGTTTCTCTTGAATCTTGGTTCTATTTATAAATTGATCCTGTATGATTTCCTCATGTAAGTCTTTAAATTTACCGGTTTCAGCCGAGACCTCAGTAAGAATTTATGCCTCTCCACAACTATGCTGGTCTTCTTTCCATAGTTGTCATCAAAGGCTTTCATATTGTGCACCCATATTCACCTGATGAGATAACTTCAGCCTCAGATATCTCTTCCCCATTCCCTTCATGGTTGCGTGCTACATTGCGCATAGGCTTGGGCAACGTCTTTAAAACCTTTTTCCCTTTAATTCTCAAGCAATGCTTAAATAAGGCTAATTTACATGAAGCTTCAAATGTTTCCTCATCAACTCCCTCTAACTATGTCTCAAATGACTCACGTCAATCTTCCCATATAATTTCTGGGGACCCTTCGATTTTGCAAACATTTTGTAGGAGCTAAAATTGATGCCTCCATCGCTAGCTAAACGTTACAATAACCCCTTATGAACACTCATGGAAATATGTCTAGAACTTCCACACCTTAGGATACCTATTACACTAAATATGCTGTTATACTAATTAAGGTTAATACATACACATTAATATCAGATCTTATAGTAACATTTGTTTAATAAATACATGTCTCATATAGGTGTAAAGAAGGAAGAAATAAAAAAAACTTTAAATGAACAAAAGTTGTCACAGTTGTCTATTTGCACAGTCACCGTTGTCTCTTCGCCAGTTCACTTCACAGGGGCGTAACACGATGCTGATGTGTGTGTGTTTTACACACATAATCCTTACAGAGACGTCCGCTCGTTGCGCTGGTCTCCCTCAAATTCTGCGATGATGCCGTCTCTGGCCTTAACCAGGAAACCCACTGGTGCATGTACCAGGCATTGCACAGGAATACTAGCCCTGGCCTTGTGTGCTGACGCAGCTTCCTTTCCATGTCGAGCATTGCACAATTCTATCTTTGACACATTAACTCTCCTTGAAGCACAGTTCTGCCACTCAAAGGAACTGCCAGTTAGAATGCAAGGTGGGATTTGAAAGTATACCTGTTCCACGTGCAACTCCAAATATAAACACTGCTCACATGCGAGGACAAATACGAAAGGTATACATATGATTGTTTGTTTATCTCTGTAAAATGAATAGGAAGCTCGCAAAATTAAACCAGCACGCTTGCAACAGATGTAAAAAAAAACATCAAGTACATAGCATCCCTGGGCAACATCATGCTTTCTCCACACTTTGGGTTGCCATGTTATGGAGCCGTTAAACCTGGCACTTCACCAGGTTTGCTAACTAGACCAGATGGGGCAAGAGCTGGAACATGTGCACTCGCTGGACAGCACAAAAATACACTCCCTCATGCAGCCTTGATGCGACTAACTGGTTCCACCCAGAGCAAACGTGTGTCCTCCCTGCACTTCACTGTAGGTTCTGATGGGAAAGGACAGGAGTTCTACGAAAATAACTCCTCTTATAAAAATAGCTTCTGTACCACTGCAGATGTATTGCATCTCATCCTCGTCTCCATTTTTAAGAATCAGGATACAAGATAAAGTTGAAAAGAGTTTATAAGTCCAGAGAAACAAACCTCTTAAATGTCCTCTCTGTGTCCAGCCTACCAGCAACTGCTGACCTCACAGCTCTAGATGTAATCTAGAATCCCACGGGGCCAGTAGAGTTGCTAGGATACAACACATGCATCCTGTGTTCTCTGTTCTCTGCTGTGCTGCAGGCTCTCTCGTGCCAGTTTCTGTCCTGCTCCGTTCTTTGTCCTCGCCCCAGCCCTAAACTTCCTATCGGTCTTCCCATCTGGCGATGGGTCTGCTGTCTCATTATTCAGGTTCATCCATTGTGCAAGAAAGAAGATAAACAAACATTGAAAAGCCAGCACATTGTCTTCAAGGCTGTAACGCATGATGCGAGTATAATTATTGTTGATATTTATCTGATGTGACCATTATAATTGTTTGGTAAACTTCCTGACTCAACTTCCTATGCCTTGTTCTGTTCCCTGGAAACAGTGTTTCTCTCCAATTGCACCAACGTATATGTGGTAGGTGTAGAGGGTTTCGGCCTATAAGTTATGTGTATTTACAATCCAGACATTTTCTTTGATGCATTTACATTGAAGTTTTTGTATTTGTAGATGTAGACATCAGGAGCCAGTTGGTTTCACAGCAAACTAGCAGAAGAGAGAAAGGGAAATTAGGTAATGTATAAATACATTGCGTATTAATAGATGCCACATAATAGTTAATTAGGCACTAATTCAGGTTGCTTACCTTTTAGAAGATGAGAAGAAGAGGAGGCAGCTCAGAAGTCCTCCAGTGTCAGTCCGGTGTCCATCAGCTCATCCCTTCAAATCGTTAGGCCAGGATGGATCATTATTATCTGATCTACCTGGCCTGCAGGGAAGTTGGGAACTTCCTGTGCATCCATTTCACTCCTGCAAAAAACGGTAGGATCCTGACATACTGGTTAATGCTTCATTTTATATTAAAATCTCTAGCAACTTCGCCACCTGGTGGTTTGGAATCATCACAAAAATGTTATTCACAGATGTATGTCAAAGTTCACTTTCATCTTCTTCTGTATCTCTCCTTTTCCTATTCAAATGTTCTCTTTCTTTCAATCTCTCATATTCTTCATTTGGTCTTTCATTCAATTCTAAATTTTTCTTTATCCTCTTATTAAAATCCCTAGTTCTCTTCTTCATCAATATAATTTTTACTGCCTTATATGTTGCTAATTCAGAAAGAAAACAAACTGTTAGTATTATTATAGGACCTAAAATAGTTTTAGGAATCCTCCTCCTGCTGTCGTAAACCAATTACCCACTGAAGAAATCCCTTTTGTTAGTCTTTGTGCTAAGCTAGTGGTTTCTAAAGGTTCAAGATCAGACTTCAGATCAAAAATACTTTTAGAGTAATCAACTATTTTCCCACTCTCATCAGGAAAATACATAGTACAACTTTCAATTTTCAACATTGTGCAGGCTCCGTCTTTCTCTGCAAGTAGCATGTCTAATGCATAATGGTTCTGCAATACCATGGATCTAATTGCTACGAGTTCACTATTTTATACTACTAAAGCTCCAGAAGTACTGGTTGTTAAGCTATCCACTACTATTGAAAGCTTTCTATTATTCTCATCATTTAATACTACTCCTAGAGCAAGTATAATTGCTCCAAAAATATCTCCCACTAATTGTGTTCCTTCATTTATGCTGGGGGAGAATGTATATGCAGGTGTCAGTGTTAATGCATACAAACTGTATATGATACACATTTTTTGAAAAAGCAAACCTAAATAACAAAAACCCTCCGAATTAGCAGGTCGCTAAAATTGGCATTCTGTCAGCAAATAATATATACTGCTAGTGTTGTTGGATCATCTTCTCCTACTATTTGCCATGATACTCCAGAAAATTCAAGCATATGATCACACTTACTATTTCCCACTGGTACCTTTCTTCTAGTAATTATGCTCTTAACCACACACACTTTACCTTGTGTTTTATCTAATTTTAGTTCATAGACATACTTCTTCCTTCTAAACTCATCTCCTTCTTTTTTTCAAACATTCTTTTGAACATCTTCCCTTTTATATGTATTCCTTGCAAATTATTCATTTCTTTCTTCTAGCATTAAGACAAAAGCTTTTTCTTGGCAATTTATTAAACATGTTGGATTTCTCTCATGGGCCTTCACAGGTCCTTTTGCGAGCTCCCACCTTGACAGTCTCCTTTCCAGCGGTCCGCAGCCTCACCCTGCTGCCTCTGATTGTGCCTCTGCTGCTGCTTGGCCTGATCCTGCTCCATTTCTGTTCACTCTCTGCCCTCTATTCCTGCCCTCTGCCTCTCCTGTACATTTTCTGCTTGTTTTTCTCTTCATTCACTGCCTTTTCTGTTCAGTTTTTGCTTGTTTTCTATTCATTCTCAGCCTTTTCTGTAATTTTCTGCTTGTTTTTCTCTCCATTCTCTGCCTTTTCTGTTCATTTTCTGCTAGTTTGTTCTTCATTCCCAGCCTTTTCCGTGCATTTTCTGCTAATTTTCTTCTTCATTCTCTGCCTTTTTTGTACATTTTCTACTCGTTTTCTTCTTCATTTACTGGCTATTCTGTGTATTTTTTGCTCACCTTTTGCCCCTTGTTTGCTCTTCTACTCGCTCTTGCCTGTTCACGCCATTTCCCTCCTCCCACCATTTCTCATCACCCAAAGCCTGACCTCCCCCAGGACCTAGTTAATGGAGGCTGCAGTGAGACCCCATTGAGCAGGTCCTCGTGTCAGCTCCCCCTGCAACAGTCTTCTGTACAGCTTCCCACAGCCTCCCCATGCTTCCTCTGATTGTTCCTCTGCAGCTGCTAGACCTGTTGTATCTGGTCCTGCTCATTCTCTGCTCACTCTCTGCCCTCTATTCAGACCCTCTCTGTTCATTTTCTGATTGTTTTTCTCTTTATTCTCTGCCTTTTCTGTGTGTTTTTTTGCTAATTTTTCAAGTCATTCTCTGTCTTTTCTGTGCATTTTCTGCTCGTTTTCTCTTCTCTTTTTCTGTGCATTTTATGCTTGTTTTTCTCTTGAATTCACTGCCTTTTCTGTGCATTTTCTGCCCATTTTCTCTTTGTTCTGTGCTTTTTCTGTGCATTTTTTGCTCACCTTTTGCCCCAGTTGCCTCTTCTGCTCACTTTTCCCTTTTCCCGCCATTTCCCACCACCCAGCACCCTCCTCTCCCAGGACCTACTTCATGAAGGCCGCAGTTTGGGTGTACCACTTGTTCACAGAAGGCATGCCAAAAGCAAGCTCATGTGTGCCTGTCCACGCCTGGACTACACAAAGTGCCAGGACACAAGGCCCTACCACCATCTTCTCCTACACCACCAAGGAGTTACTGGCTCACGGACACCGGCCACTGGAACAACCGCTGCTACATGTTCTCCCCACAATCATCCAAAGGACCTTTCACCTGCTGCTATTGCTGCTTCTCATGCAACACAGGCCACCACTGTACACTGGATCCCTTGCCACTTCCGTCCAGAAGCCCACAAACAACCCAGAACCTCTACAATTCATTCCTGCTCAACACGTGATCTCTTTGCAAGCACTCCATGGAAATCTGGGACATCATCCCCACCCTCTCCTTTGACGTTGTCTTCATCACCAAAACACGGCTTAACCACACCTCGAACCCTGACATTGGAATTGCAATACCTGATGGCTACAAGATGATACACCGTGGCTGCACCAACAAACATGGAGAGGGCATGCCATCATCTTCAAGGAAACCATTTGGCGCATTGCCACAATAGCAACCCAACACGTCTCATGGAACACCTTAACTTCCAACTACAAACCGATGCCAAGACCACAAACTAAGGCTCTCTCATATACAGGGCCCGACCGGTTTCCTTGATGCCATCTCCAACCTCACCGCACCCCTAGCCATTGACTGCCACCACTATGTCTTACTTGACAACCTTAATTTTCACATTGACAACCTCAACAATGCCAAATCCACCTCCCTTCTGGAAAAGTGGAACAACATCGGCTTCACCCCACTGGTCATCGAACTCACGCACAAGGCCAGACACACACTTAACTTAATTTTCACCTAGAGTGAAAGAATCAAATTCAGCCACATCACAGAACTCATCTGGACTGACCACACCTTCACCATCACCATCTCCGACTCTCAGCACACCACCCCCAAGCATCACAGCTCCCCCACTGCAGCTGGGGTAAGGTCACAGAGACACAGTGGATGCAGGCCCTCAGTGCCACTAAAGCCTAAGCTTCATCAGACCTCACCCAGGCTGTCCAGAACTTCTCCACTTAAATCACCAAATGCGCTGAGAGAGTTTCCCTGATGAAGCCAATAAAACCCAACAAAACCTCAAAACAAGCCAGCTGGTACGCCCCAGAGCTCAGAATCCCAAAACACAACTGTCAACAACTCGAGAAACAGTGGCGCACCACAAGGAACCACCCCAACAGAACTGCTTACAAAGTAGCCCTCAGGAACTACCGCCAATGCATCAAGGAAGTCAAGAGAACAGCCATCGCAGCCTGCTTTGACATGGTAGCCAACCACACGAAAGAACTCTTCAAAATAGGCCAGGAATTCTCCAACTCAGCAGCCATGGAGAACATTATCTACCCCTCTCAAAAACTGTGCAACACCCTCTCAGACTGCTTCCACAAGATTGCCACCCACTACAGCATCTTTCACCACCAACCCTTGGCTCTTAACCTCAGCAACCGTGACCAACCAGCACAGACCAGCCAAATGATCACCACTTGGTCCCCGATCACCTCTCAGAACTCCTTGCCTATTGTGTCATCCGTTCACGCTGGGGCATCCACGAACCCCTCCATCTTTTCAATCTCAGAACTCACCCTATCGGCACAGAACTCACCTGCATCAACACCTCCATCACCACAGCAGCCTTCCCGGACAGCTGGAAACACGCAGAAGTCAGAATCATGCTGAAGAATCTCTCCTCTGACCCCAGTGAACTCAAATTTTTTTGACCAATCTCACTGCTCCCCTAGCCAGCCAAAGTACTCGAGAAGGCCATCAAGAAACAGCTTACCGAATACCTGGAACAAAATCACCTACTTGATACCTCCCAGTCAGGAGTCTGTGCCAACCACCTCCCTGATCGTGGCCACAGATGGCATCTGAACCCTCCTTGACCAGAGGGAGATGGTGACCCTGATCCTCCTCGACCTCTCTACTGCTTTCAACACCGTTTCCCACTACACCATCAACAACAGGCTAAACAACACTGGAATGCAGCAAACTGCTCTCAAGCGGATTGCCTTCTTTCTCAGAGGACATACACAGAGCATCCAGCTGTCTCCCTTCACCTCTGAACCCAAGGACATCTAATGCGGTGTACCCCGAGAAACATCCCTCATCCCCACCTTGTTCAACACCTATATGACCTCCCTTGCAGACGTCATCAGATCCCACTGCCTAAACATAATTTCTTACACAGATGACACTCAACTCATCCTCTCACTCACTGAAGACCCTTCTGCCACTAGAATCAACTTCTGCAGCGCCATGACCAATGTAGCCAACTGGATAAGAGACAACTGCTTTAAACTCAGCTCTGACAAGACAGAAGTTATGATCTTCGGGAAGAACACCTACATTTGGGACCACAGCTGGTGGCTAGCAAAACATGGACAAACACCCACACCCATAGACCCATACATGCAACCTAGGCATCATCCTCGAAATTGAACCTACCATGAAACAACAAAGCAGTGCAGTCATATCCTCCTGCTTCCACACCGTTCGCACTCTCAGCAGACTCTTCGGATGGTTCCCAGATAACTCTAGAAAGACCATCACTCAAGCCCTTGTCACCAAGTCACCTCGACTACAGCAATGGTCTCTAAGCCAGCATATCCACCCAGCTCCTTAAAAGACTCCAGACTATACAGAATGCTGTAGTCAGACTCATCCAAGACTTCCCCAAACTTCAGAAATGCCACTGGCTCCCCATCCCAAAAAGATGGCAGTTCAAGATCATCACAATGCCTACAAAGCTCTGCTGCATGATCAAGGACTGGCCTACATCAACCACCGACTGAACTTACATTAACCCACCAGACACCTGAGCTCCTCATCACTAGCCATGAACACACCCCCTACATCTGTCGCATCTCCAGCAGGGGTCGCTCCTTCTCCTACATTGTAAATAAGACCTGGAAAGACCTACCCCTTTATCTTCGTGCAGCACCCTCCCTGGTGAATTTCAAGACCTAGCTCTTCGACAGAGATGTTGCATCCACAACACCCATATACCCCTAGGGGCACAGTGCTGTGCTATAGAGATACTGTTTGGTTGACAGTGTTTATAGGAAGAAATGGTCTAAAATAATGCCATGCAATTTCTATCTCTCTAGCTTGTGGGTGTAAATTCATACTCTTCATTAGTGGAACTTTTGAAAAAACCATGTCAAAGTTTGAGTTATAGTATTCAAAGTGTCTTTGTCTACATACTAAACTAAGAAATATACTACCTGATATAGCATAAGAAAATGGAATATGATTATATGAAACCTGTTCATCAGCTGAAGATGAGGTGTGCACAAACATAACCATTTTTCACATCAATGGATCTAGGGTATTTTTGTATTAGTCTACAATAAGCATTCATTGAGCAATCTTCATTTATATTTGACTTAGAGGTTGCATTTATAAATTCCATTACTCGATTTTCTGTATCAGGAATAAAGTGTATGACTAATACCATAGCCAATCCTATGAAAACTATGACAGTAAATAAAATCCCTAAGAGCATTTTGCTTCTATTTCAATTAACAGTACACATTTCTTTACAAACATATAAACTACCAAAATTGTTTGTAACAGCAAATTATTTTCTTGTTGAAGTTCAACTGTATTAAAATCTAAATTTTTCATGTTAGTCTTTTTGAGTTAGACTTCTTCTTTTCTTCAAGCCTTGTTAAAAAAAGGCCTGATTTGGAGTTGCTCGGTCAGATTAGTCTGTCACAAAAGTGATGGATATCCCATCCATCATATTACGATCCCATTATACCCTATGGGAATTGTAATACGGCGGATGGGATAACTGTTGCATTTGTGATGGAGTAACTTGTCTGCGCAACTATAAATCAGGCCCTAAATCTGCATGTTGTCTTCCTTAACCCTAATTCATGTTCTTCTAAAATTTTATCCCTACTCACCTACTGCTCTCTCAGACCTAGATAATCTTCTTATCTTCTTTTAATATTTTGTTTGTCTTTAGTCATAGTTCAATTTGTAATTTTGATCTGTCTTTATTTTTCGTTACTTTCTTTCATAGCATAATATCTTTTCACATGTAATTTATTTCTCAAGGGGGTTCAGTCATTTTTTTTTGTTCCAATCAAGTAGCTCTGAAATTGGCATGTTAAAAATTTGACTGACATAATATGTCCATTCAGGTGCTGCATATCTTCCACATGGTACTCTAGATCTTCTTGATATTCTGAGTGCCCGTTGTTCTTCTTCTGTATCATTTATACCACTTGATTCTGCTTCTTGTTTGGTTGTTGGTGGTATGGACACATTTTATTTCAATTTCTTTTTATTATAAGCTTTTGGCTATTTGGCATTATGTGGTTCACCTCTTGTCTCTACCCCAGAACATGCACTTTCTCCTAGATCTTCAAGATCATCTGGTTGCTGTGAGAGTAAACCAGTAGTTACATCTTCCATCTGGTTACTTGGTTCTTCTTCAGTGCAAAGAGCTCTAATTCCACTTTGAGAGATATCTGGCAACTGGATTTTTTCAGTTTTCAGAGGTTCTCGACCACTTGCTTCTGCTTGTTATCTCTGATGAAAAACTTTCCTTTGAATCTGAGTTGGTACCACTTGCAGCGACACATCCACCAATTTTCTTTATTCTGGTTCATAGAACACTATTTCTTCATAAGGATCTCTTGTTCCCCGGGTATGCAAATCATGCACCCAGTTTGGAATTCCAGCACACTTGAATGTTATATTGGTGATCAGAATCACTTGGTAGGGGCCCTCTCAACATGGCCCTAGACAGGCCTTTCTCAATTGCTTCTTGACTAAGACCCAGTCATATGGACTAAGGTCATGACATCACTCTTGGTGTGGATTCACTGTGACAGCTTCAACCTGCTGAGAGAAAGAATGTACCACATCAGTCAATCCATTACAGTACTCGAGTACCATGTCATCTGTTTTATTTACAAGTGCATTTGCTTGAACTGCAGGTTGTCTCCTTACTCTGTCCATTCATATTTCATTGGGCAATAAACCAGATTTCCTATCAGGTGTACTTCATAGACTCATCATCACTAGAGGCAAAGCATCAGGCCATCATTTCAGTGAAGTGGATGCACACACCTTTTGGCAGTCTTGATTTTTAATGCTGCACACAACATCTTTAAAATCTTACTATTGAAGTGAGTACCTCAATCTGACACATGAGAAACTGTTGTATAGTACCTAGGTAATAGCTAACACAACAGTAATTTTGTACAGTGAGACTATCATTTCTCCTCATTCGATAGTTTCCACAAATCTCCAAATGCAAACAATCACCAGGACATATCTCAGCCCATAAGAAAATGGCTTTTTGCAAAAGTCCATTTTCATCTGGTTGAAAGGACTATCTGATCTCCCTATGTGATTCAGTATCACTTATATTTGTTTGCCTATGTTCATCTGTTGACATGTCATACAATTCTTCTCCTTGGGATCTGAATGAGAGATTACATTGATTCATAGCACCCCTCCTTAAATGTGTTTGTCAATGAAAGCGTCTTGTCAGTGGAGAGAGTAGACTGTCTGGTAGTACTAGTCTTCCATCTATTGAAACCTAAATGTTATACTCATTTTTCCCATATCTTGCTGCGATCCAACCCTGTTTTTCAGTTTCAGGTACACTTTTTGGCATTCAACTCAATTCATCCCAAGTGTCTGCAACTTTCATAATCATAGAAAAAAAATCTTCTTTTGATTCATTTGTGATTATGCTATTAAAGGTACAGTCAACAATTGCACAATAGCGTACCACTTCATCAACATATCTGTTGCCACCTGTAGATAACTACTGTCGATTTTCTACACTACACATTTTACTATGACAATTTCAGTTGGGAGTTGTATTGCTATCAGTATTTTTCTGACATCTTCACCATTCCTAAAAGGTGAAACAGATGAGGTCATGAAACCTTTCTGTGACCACAGCTGCCCAAAACCATGGACAACAACAAAGCCGTACAGACTATCTGTAAATATAATCACTCTCACCTGCACTGTCAAACTGCAAGCTTTGGTAAGAACAATCAATTCTGCATCTTATGCTGAGGACATTTCTTGAAGCCAGGAAGCTTCTATTATCTCTTGGATTGTACAGACTGCATAGGCAGCTCTCCAACAGCCTTTATTTGTTCTGAAACATGAGCCATCCACAAAAAGGACATAATCTAGACTTATTAATGGCTCAGCTTTTATGTCTGGTGTTGGTCTGTGGCATCAAAGCAATCATGTTCAAAGTCTTTCTATTATCTTCTTCAGGAATGGGAAACAGTGTACTGGGATTCAAGATTTTACATCTTTTCAGCAAAATCTTATTTTTTGCAATAATTTGCTGCTCATACTTCATTAGTCTTGTGTTAGTCATGTGCTGAGGCTTTGTTCTGGTAGGCAAAACTTCAACAGAGTGTGGAACCATAACTGTTAAAAGGTGTCCCATCCCCATAATTAATCATCTTTCAAGACTTGCACTTACTGCAGCTACTGCATTGAGGTAGCCAGGGAAAGCAGCAGCTACAGGATCAAGGGTCACTGAAATAATAGGCAACCAGTCTCTGGGCATCCCTACGTTCTTGTATAAGTGCTGGGAGAGTGCAGCCCTTCCTCTCGTTGAAAAACAAGATACAATCTTTTGAATAATCTATCCTTCCCAACATGGATCATGACAGAGACTTTCTCTCAGCTTTAGGAATGCTTTCATACATTTTTTGTCCTGTGGAATTGGATCTGGTACATCTTTGTGTGTCAACCTCAGTAAAGGTTTTGCCACCAAGGAACGGTTGGGTATACATTGTCTACAGTAGCCAACCATTCCCTAAAACATCCTAACTTCTCTCTGTGGTTTGGGAGGATTCATTTACAAAACGGATTCAACTCTGTCTTGAAACTTTTCTGATTGCTTTTACGTTTACATGTCCTAAATATTTCACCTCTTTTTTACAATACTGTAATTTATTTGGAGACACTTTAGCCCTCATTGCAACCCTGGCGGTCGGTGTTAAAGCAGCGGTAATACCGCTAACAGGCCGGCGGTAAAAAAAAGGGGATTTGGACCCTGGCGGTTACGACCATCCAACACCACCACTTTAACACACCGACCGCCAGGGTGGTAACAGCTGCTGGGCTGGAGACTTCGGTCTCCAGCCTGGTGGCCGTCAAATTCCCACCCTCGGGATTACGACCCGGCCTACCACCTTGGTTTTCATGGTTTTTGATAGGGGGCACGGATGGGGTCCCCCCCCACCACGACCCCCTCCCCAGAGTCCTCCCCCACCCGCTCCCGCACATATACACACCAACATGCTCACCCATATACACACATGCACACACATACCCACCTCCACCCACGCATGCGAACATACATACCTATACACCACAACAGACACAAACATACCTTGTCACATACATGCATCCACAACACTCACAATCATTCATTCACGCATGCATCCAACGCAACTCACACCCGCATGCATGCATTCCAAAACACACACCCACCTTCCACACGTACACACAACACCCCCCAGCCCCCTCTCCGGTCGGAGAACCAGACTTACCTGCTTGCAGGGGTCCTCTGGCTGGAGATGGTCTGCGGCACAGCTGTCAGCATCAGCGTCCGCCAGCAACACACCTCCAGGCCATATCATTGCTCATGATACGGTCGGTGGTGTTTTGCTGGCGTGGCGGTGCTGCTGTCAGCAGCGCCGCCTTACCTCTGTCCGCCGCCATGATCAGCGGCTGTGTTCCGCCAGATTTCTGGCGGAATACTGTCGTGGTCATGAAATGCTTTGCCGGCTGGTAGCCACGGCGGCGGTATGTTGGCGGCCGTCGCTGTGGCGGTAGGCGGTCAATACCACCAATGTTGTAATGAGGGCCTTTGTGTCCATTCACTGCCAAATGATTCAATAATGCAATAGTGTCATTTTTGCAAAATTCCTTTGTCTCTGATTCCACAATTAGATCATCAATATATTGAACCAAAACTGAACTACAGGGCATTATCAATGATTTCAGATTCATTTTCAAGATTCAAGGTCTGGATAAAAATAGAGGGACTTGTGGGAAGTGACATTAAGCAAATACTTTCTCTTGAAACACAAAGGAGAAAAGGTACTGACTACCTTTGTGTAATGGAATCGAAAAAAAAAGAAAGCTTGACAAAGGTCAATCTCTTTGAAACATTGAGCTGTACATGATCTTTGATAAAGTATGGGGGCTGGATTCGGTACCAGAGGACAACATGGGATCACAATATCATTCACTTTTCTCAAATCTTGTACGATCCTGAATTTACCAATATGTTTCGTAATCCCATAATTGGTGAGTTGCAAGGACTCTAATTATTTCTCTTAAAATCCCCTTTTCCAAAACGTCCTCAATGATTGGTGTTATTTCTGCAATCACTCCAAATGTCATGTGATAAGGCGCTGTCCTTGGAAAAATTGCATTTGGATTTGTTTATTTTGACTGGCTCCACTCTTTCGATTAATTCAATATCTTCCCCTGTGAAATACCATACTTCTGAATTTACTGTCTCTTTTAAATCTGAAGGTGTCTTTCATTCTCATTATTGGATAGATCCCTACTGTTTCTAGTTGAGCAATTTTATAAACCATGTCATCATGATGCGTTTAAAACTCAGCTCCATGAGGTATGCAATGGATGGTGCAATTTAACGTGCACAACAAATCTCTTCCTAACACAGGTTTACAAGGATTAAAAATTGTGTTAGTAATCTGTATGTTCGTAACTCCTACAACTTGGATCTCTTTTCCCAAGAGGGTAGGTCTTGTATTTCTGATGTTCGCACAGTTGAAAGGATAGCTCACTTCACCTTCAACAAATGGTCCTCTCTGGTCTACTTCTAACATTGCTCCAAGCACACAATATACCGCCCATCTCAGGCACTGTCATTGTGACAGGCCTAAACCTGATTCTTCATTGTTAAACACACCGCGCCCAGTAGCAGGAACCCTGGATCTCCGACAAGCCATCCCCTGGCCAGCATGCATTATGACACCGTCCCTCCACCGCCTGCTGCACCACATTCCCCATGGATGCCCACGGATCTTTTTCATGCAAGAACTGCAACTTCAGTGCCGGCCACAAAAAGCAGAAGGTACACCCACCACAACCCCATCAACTGCCTCGTCCTGAACATCCACTCCCTCCACAAGCACGCCACAAAGCTCTGGGATTTGATCGACACCACCCGACTGGACATTCCCTTCCTTACCGAGACTTAGACCAACCCCACCTCAGGACTAGAGCGCATGATCGCCATCCTAGGTGGATACAACATCCTAAAGAGGGACCGGCCCTCCTGCCCATGCAGAGGACTCACCATTGTACACAAGTCTTCATTACGTATCAAGGCCAACTCAGAAGAACAGTGCACCACCATGGAACACCTTCACTTCTGGTCCACACCAATCACAACTCCTCCATCTGTGGCACCCTGGTCTACAGAGCACCCAGCTTTCCCACCATTCATCGATGACATTGAAGACATCACCACCCCGAGACCCTAGCATCCAATGGCTACCTCCTCCTCGGCACCCTGAATTTCCACCTCGAGGACTACAAAGATCCAAACACCACCACTCTACTTGACAACCTCACCACCCTGGGAATCAGACAGCTAATCACCGTGTCCACACACATCACAGGACACATACTGGACCCCATCTTCACCTCAAGCAAACAGATTACCATTGAGACCATCACCACCCCAGACTGGACCAACCCCTGATGCCTACACTTCACCATCATCAACCTAGTAACCGTATCCACGCCCCCAGGACCCCCCACAGGAAATGGAATGAAATAACCAATAAGCAACTCACGACAACTCTCGCCAAATCCCTCCTGCCTCCCTCCGATGACGCCAACACCTCAGAGCGCAATTTCAACACATGGATCACCAAATGCACAGACACTCTAGACCCCCTCCGTCTGACATAGGCCAAGCACATACCAAAGAAAGCCAGCGGGTTCACCACTTAACTCCAACAATCCAAATGTACCCACAGGCATCTAGAGAAAAAATGGAGGAATAGCCAAACCAGCAAAGACCTCGCCTCCTTCAGAGCCTCAACCACCATCCACCGCCGACATATCAAGAAGGCAAGAAAGAACGCACTCTGGGAATGCATCATCTCCTCCACACACAACATGAAGGAACTTTTCTCAGTCATAAATGAGTTCACAAATCTCCCCTCTGAAACCACCAGCATCCCCCTGTCGCTAGACCTCTGTGACAAACTTGCCACATTCTTCCACTGCAAGATCCAAGACATCTACAACAGCTTCCTCACAGAAAACCAACCCAGCACCAGAACCTGCGACCGACCCACCCCCATCAGAACCCACCACACCATCCACAGCTGATCCCTACTCACCACAGAAAAAACAGAAAGCATCATGAACGGCACCCACTTCGGAGCTGCCACAGACCCTTTCCCGCACCACATCCACGTCAGAGCCAGCACATCCATCACCCCAAGCTCCGGAACACAATAAACCACACCATCAACAGTGGCACCTTTCCCGAGGACTAGAAACACTCTGAACTACGCCCCCTCCTGAAGAAACCTTTGGCTGACACATCAGAATTAAAGAATATCCAGCCCATCTCGCTGCTTGCCTACCCGGTCAAAGTACTGGAGGAAGCCATCAACACACAACTGGAAAATTTCATAGAAGTCAACAACTCTCTGGACAGCTCCCAGTCCTGGTTCCGCAGGAACCACTGCAAGGAGACAGCTCTTCTTGCAGACACTGACGACATCCTATCACTACTAGACCATGGCCACACCGCAGTAATCATACTCCTCGACCTCTCAGCGGCCTTCGATATGGTCTCCCACAGCACACTATGCACTAGCCTCCACGATGTAGGAATCTGCAGAACAGCCGTGAAATGGATCCACTCCTTCCTCTCTGGAAGGACTCAGAGGGTCAGGCTCCCTCCCTATACATCTAAACCCACAGGAGTCAGCTGCGGAATTCCCCAAGGATCCTCTCTGAGTCCAACTCTTTTCAACATATACATGACCCCACTAGCAGCCATCATCAGAAGCCATGGAATGGAAATCATGTCATACCCCGATGACACACAACTCATCATTTCCCTGACCGAAGTCCCAGAATTGGCCAAAAGGAATTTCCACTCTGGAATGGAAGCCGTCGCTACCTGAATGAGAGAAAGCTGCCTCAAGCTCAACTCTGACAAGACAGAGCTCATCATTTTCGGAAACGGCACCTCAGCATGGGACGACTCCCAGTGGGCCACATTTCTTAGCAACATGCCTTCATCGACTGAGCACACCCACAACCTAGGCATCATCCTAGAGTCCTCTCTAACTATGACCAGACACTAGGTAAACTCAGTCACCGCCTCCTGCTGGCACACCTTCCGCAAACTCCTAAAAATTTAAAAATAGATCCCAGTAGACTGCTGCAGGACAGTCACCCATGCCTTAGTCACAATCAAGCTTGACTGTGGCAATGCTCTTTACACCGGCACCACGAGGAGAAACATCAAAAGCTACAACTCATCTAGAACACCGCCGCAGGACTTGTCTTTACCTCCAATGCCAAGAACACATCTCCTAGCACCTGGGGCCCTCCACTGGCTCCTGATAGAAAAACTAATCACCTTTGAGCTACTCACCCACATTTACAGAGCCATACATACCGTTGGACTGGCCTACCCGAACCACTGTGTCTCCTTCCACACCCCTGCCAGATCCCTCCACTCCACAGGAGGACGATCCTTCACCTACATCACAGCAAAGAGCTGGAACAACTTACCCCTATACCTCAGAAAAAGCCCATCGCTCACCAACTTCAGGAAGACCCTGAAGACGTTGCTTTTCGGATGAGGTTCCAGGCGCCTTGAGACTCTCATAGGGGAGTAGCCGCCCTCTCAAAAAATTGATTGATTGATTGTTTGAAACATAGGAAATTAATGAGTCGCATTCTGGTTTTGCCCCTGGATCAAATTTTGATTCATTTTTGACAATTGATTTTAGTTTAATCTCATGTGATGTACATTTGATTGAACTCCAGGCACTTGTGGAACTGGTACCATCTAAATATGATTTTGTGTTGGTACTTGTACCTGTGGTGTATAAGCATTTTCCATCTGAAATTGATTTCCTTCCTGAATTTGATTATTGTTAACTCTATCTGGAGGATAAAGTCTACATTCGCACAACCAGTGGCTGACCTTGTGCGAAAATGACAAGGAGCCATCTTATTCACCTGATTTCGGTCTCAAGCTCGCTCCCCCACGTCCGCAGCACCACCTTGCTGTGCCCGTGTCCCTGACCCCCGCCCACGCTGCTGCTAGCGTGTTGGAGGCCCGTCTAGTGGGCTCTGGTAAGCTTCACTGATCCTGTGCGCATTGTGCTGCTTTTACTGTAGTTGTGACTGTATTTTGTGCCTTGTTTTTCTCTGCCTTTTGCCCCATTTTGCGCCGCTAGACTCGTGTGCATTGTGCCGTTTTTACTGTGACTGTGACTTTGTGACTATATTCTGTGCCTTCCTTTTTGTGCCTTTTGCTCCATTCTGCTTCCATTTGGGCCATTTAGACTGTTTTCGCCCCTTGGACGCACCCCTTTGCCGCTAATCCCTGCCGCTGCCTCCCTGCGGCCCGCACCCCTCGTGCCCCCATTCGCCGCGCCCTCCCGCCTCCCAGCAGCTCCTCCCTCCCCCCTCCCTTCTTAATGGCTGGCACTGCGCGTCGAGGGTGAGCGACCTCTGACCTGATTTCGGTCTCAAGCTCGCTCCCCCACGTCCACAGCACCACCTTGCTGTGCCCGTGTCCCTGACCCCCGCCCACGCTGCTGCTAGCGTGTTGGAGGCCCGTCTAGTGGGCTCTGGTAAGCTTCGCTGATCCCGTGCGCATTGTGCCACTTTTACTGTAGTTGTGACTGTATTTTGTGCCTTGTTTTTCTCTGCCTTTTGCCCCATTTTGCGCCGCTAGACTCGTGTGCATTGTGCCGTTTTCACTGTGACTTTGTGACTATATTCTGTGCCTTGCTTTTTGTGCCTTTTGCTCAATTCTGCTTCCATTTGTGCCATTTAGACTGTTTTTGCCCCTTGGGCGCTCCCCCTTGCCGCTTTCCCGTGCCGCTGCCTCCCTGCAGCCCCGCCCCCCTCGCGCCCCCATTCGCCGCGCCCTCCCGCCTCCCAGCTGCTCCTCCCTCCCCCCTCCCTTCTTAATGGCTGGCGCTGCGCGTCGAGGGTGAGCGACCTCTGACCTGATTTCGGTCTCGAGCTCGCTCCCCCACGTCTGCAGCACCACCTTGATGTGCCCGTGTCCCTGACCCCCGCCCACGCTGCTGCTTGCGTGTTCGAGGCCCATCTAGTGGGCTCTGGTAAGTTTCGCTGATCCCGTGCGCATTGTGCCGCTTTTACTGTAGTTGTGACTGTATTTTGTGCCTTGTTTTTCTCTGCCTTTTGCCCCATTTTGCGCCGCTAGACTCGTGTGCATTGTGCCGTTTTCACTGTGACTGTGACTTTGTGACTATATTCTGTGCCTTGCTTTATGTGCCTTTTGCTACATTCTGTTTCCATTTGTGCCATTTAGACTGTTTTCGCCCCTTGGGCACTCCCCCTTGCCGCGTTCCCGTGCTGCTGCCTCCCTGCGGCCCCGCCCCCCTCGCGCCCCTATTCACCGCGCCCTCCCGCCTCCCAGCTGCTCCTCCCTCCCTCCTCCCCCCTCCATTCTTAATGGTTGGGGCTGCGCGTCCGCGCAACGGGCGCACCGCTGGCGCACCAGAGGCGCGCCAGAGGCAAGCCCGTCTGCGCCCGTCCGCACCTGGACCGCGCCCAGCGCCACCCCCCCTGGTCCGCACGACCCATGCATCACCAGACGCTACTCGGCCAACCAGCTCATCGCCCTCAACCCCGGCCGCTCCACTACTTGCTTCCAGTCATCCCCAAAGACCACCAAGGGACCATTCTCCTGCCACGCCTGCAAGTTCCCCTGCAACAGAACAAAGAAACCTGCAACAACCACAACAAACCACCTCCACTGCATACTCCTCAACACACGCTCCGCACGCAAGCATGCCATCGAGCTCTGGGACCTGCTCGACACCACCGCCCCAGACGTAGCCTTCCTGACCGAAACCTGGTGGAACGACTCCTCAGCACAGGACATCGCCATACCCATCCCAGACGGCTACAAGATCACCAGAAGAGATCGCCCCAACGGAATCGGAGGAGGAATAGCCATCGTCCACAAATCCACCCTCAAAATCCCCACCCACACGGACGACACCCTCAAGACCGCCAAACACCTTCACTTCCGGATTCACACGGACCCCAACACCACCCTCAAGGGGAACGCTCATCTACCGTCCCCCAGGACCACAAGCACCCTTCAGCGACTCCATCGCCAACCTCACAAGCACCCACGCCCTCGCCTCTTTGGACTACATCCTCCTTGGAGACCTCAATTGCCACTTGGAGAACCACAGCGACGCCAACACCACTTCCCTGATCGACAACCTCTCCAACCTCGGCCTCAGACATCTGGTCAACACACCCACCCACATCGCCGGCCACACGCTCGATCCGATCTTCTCCGCAAGCAACCACGTCATCTTTAGCCACACCACCGAACTCCACTGGACCGACCACCACTGCGTTCTCCTCACATTCAAGAAGCACATCCAACACCACCGCACCCAACTACCACCTATCTGCCGCTGGAGCAAAGTCACCGAAGACCAACTTACCAGCACCCTTGCCCAGAACCCGCCCACCGACCCCACCGACCCAGACTCCGCTGCCCTCAACCTACGACAGTGGATCTACGACTGCGCCAAGACCCTCGCATCCCTCAAAAAGCCCACCGACAAGCAAGGACAGAAAAAAGCCACCTGGTTCACGGACGAACTCCTCACCTCCAAACGCACCTGCCAGAAACTAAAGAAGAAATGGTTCATCGAACACACACCCGACAGCCTGGCAGCCCACAAGGAAGCCACCCGCAAGCACCACCAGCTAATCCGACTCGCCAAATGTTCCCACTTCACAGAACGCCTGAATAACAACGCACACGACAACAAAGAACTCTTCTGCACCGTGAAAGAGTTATCCAGCGCCAATGCCAACGACATCCCACCCTCCCAAGAACTCTGCGACGCCCTGTCCACCTTCTTCTATCAGAAGATCGCCGTCATCCACGACAGCCTCAACACCACGCCTCCGCAAGACCCCACCTCTGTCAGCTCCACCTACACCAACCGCCTGACCGCCTGGACCCACGTAAACAACACGGAAACTTGCAAGATCATGAACTCCATCCACTCAGGATCCCCCTCAGACCCTTGCCCCCACCACGTCTACAACAAAGCCGACTCTACCATCGCCCCCCCAACTTCGGAAGATCATCAATTTAACCTTCGAAACCGCAACCTTCCCGGAAAGCTGGAAGCATGCCGAAATCCACACCCTCCTCAAGAAACCCAAGGCTGACCCCAACGACCTCTAAAACTTCTGCCTGATCTCCCTCTTCCCCTTCCCGGCGAAGGTTATCGAGAAGATCGTCAACGCCCAGCTCACCCACCACCTCGAGGACAACTCCATCCTGGACCCCTCCCAGTCCGGTTTCAGACGCAACCATAGCACCGAGACTGCTCTCCTCGCCGCTACACACGACATCAGACAGCAAATGGACAACGGCGAAACTTCAGCCCTCATCCTCCTGGACCTTTCCGCAGCCTTCGACACAGTTTGCCACCACACCCTACTAACACGCCTCCACGAAGCCGGAATACAAGATAAAGCCCTCAACTGGATCTCCTCTTTCCTCTCCGGCAGAACCCAGAGAGTCCGTCTCCCCCCCTTCCGCTCCGGAGCCACCAACATCATCTGCGGCGTACCCCAAGGCTCCTCCCTAAGCCCGATGCTGTTCAACGTCTACATGGCCCCCCTCACACAACTGGCCCGTCAGCACAACCTCAACATTCTCTCCTACGCCGACGACACCCAGCTCATCCTCTCCCTCACCAAAGACACACACACCGCCAAAGCCAACCTCCACGAGGGAATAAAGTGCATCGCCGAGTGGATGAGAAATAGCCACCTGAAATTAAACTCTGACAAGACGGAGGTCCTCATTCTCGGACGCACCCCCTCGGCCTGGGACGACTCCTGGTGGCCCACCGCACTGGGACCCCCCCCAACACATACCAACCACGCACGCAACCTGGGCTTCATCCTCGACTCCGCCCTCACCATGTCCAAGCAGGTCAACGCAGTTTCCTCCTCCTGCTACAACACCCTCTGCATGCTCCGTAGAATCTACAAATGGATCCCGACAGAAACCAGAAAAACTGTGACCCAGGCCCTCGTCAGCAGTAGACTAGACTATGGCAACGCACTCTACACAGGCATCCCAGCAAAAGACATCTGACGCCTCCAACGTATCCAAAACACCTCCGCCCGACTGGTCCTCGACGTACCCCGCCGATGCCACATCTCCCACCACCTGAAAGACCTCCACTGGCTCCCTGTGGACAAGAGGATCACCTTCAAACTCCTCACCCACGCTCACAAGGCGCTCCACAATGCCGGACCAGTCTACCTGAACAGCAGACTCAACTTCTACGTCCCCTCCCGCCAACTCCGCTCCACCAACCTCGCCCTCGCCATCGTCCCCCGCCTCCAACGCAAAACCTCCGGCGGCAGATCCTTCCCCTATCTTGCCGCCAAGACCTGGAACGCCCTCCCGACCCCCCTGCGACTGACCCAGGACCTTCTCACCTTCAGGAAACTCCTCAAGACCTGGCTCTTCGACCAGTAGCAGCAGCCCCCTCCCCCCAGTGCCTTGAAACCCTAACGGGTACGTAGTGCGCTTTATAAACATTGTGATTGAATTGATTGATTGCATTCAGGCCTGTAGTCAGATCAACCGGAGAACTTCTACCTCAATCATGAAACACCATCATTTCGCGTTGAACACCTTGCATCCATGTTTAAAAACCAACTGCTTGTATGCCATTCAGACTTTTTTGCATTCTGTGATGCACCACTTTTTCCAGCAAAGGAACAATTTTTAAACCCCCTTTGCGTAAACTTCTCTTTAAGTCTCCACTGTTTTTTTCTTGCTCAACACTGTAATTGTTAGACCTAACAGCCTTAGAATAATCTTCCCTCGACTTTTTGTCTGCCTGCCTCCCTCCCTCCATTTTTCTGATATCATTTTTGCTGGTTTTATGATTTTACTACTGCTGACCAGTGCATGTGCTCTCTGCCCTAAACGTGGTAACATTGGCTGCTACCCAACTGGCATATTTAATTTACCCACATGTCCCTAGTAAAGTGCACTATGTGTGTCCAGGGCCTGTAAATAAAATGCAACTAGTGGGCCAGCAGCACTGATTGTGCCATCCACATAAGTAGCCCCTTAACCATGTCTCAGGCCTGCCTGTGTGTGCAGTTTTACTGGCACTTCGACCTCCCATTTAAAACTACTTGCCAAGCCTTAAACTCTCCTTTTATTACATATAAGTCACCCCTAAAGTAGGCTGTAGGTAGCCCATAGGGAAGGTTGCTATATAAGTAAAAGACAAGACATGTACATGTAAGTTTTACATGTCCTGAGAGTGAAAATCTCCCAAAATCATTGAAGCCTGCTCCTCTCATAAGCCAACATTGGAAATTTCAGTAAATGCCTTCAAGTGGTAATTTCTGATCTGAAAGGAGGGCATTGTCATGTTTGGTATAGTTGGAATGGTAGTGAGAAATCCTGCTTACTGGTGAAGATGGAATTAACATTGCTATTTTACAAATGTCACTTTTAGAAATTAGGCATTTCTCTGCACTAACTGCTCTCTGTGGCGCCTTACAGCCTGTCTCCAATCCATGTCTGGTCTGTGTTGGTTGACAGCTCCCCTTGTGCATTTCACCCAGACAGCCACAATCACAGGACACTCAGCTGCATCTGCATTCATCTGGATACTGATGGGTCTTCCTGGGCAGTAATGGTGGAGGGGCTCTCACTTACACTTGAAAGGCTAGTGGTCTGACCCCACACAAAGGACTAATAACCCCCCAGAGATCTCCTGGCAAACGGGAATGGGCTGACAGGGGTACTGGTGCACTTCAAAACCACTCTTTGAAGACTCCTCCACTTCAAAGGCAAATTTGGGTATATGTACCTGATCTGTGACCCCCTAAAATCAGAACACTTCTGGACTGAGGACATTCTACCAGGAAGAAGAGCAGGATGCTGTAAGAGAGACTTCCACTCTCCCTATTGCTTTGTTGTGCTTGCCTACTGCTTGCTGCTTCTGTCCTGGGAGTGAACAGACTGGACTTTGCTTTGTACATCCTGCATTCCAAGGTTCTCTGAGGGCTTGAACTGATCTTGCCTCCTATTAAGAATTCTCAGGGACATCAAAGACTTAACCTTCCAGTTCCTGGGCTGTCTTGCTCAGAGTCCAGACTTGCCAAGTGGTGCCCAATTCAGTTCCTAGGTCCTTGGATGTGAGTTCTGAAGTAACAAGGAATAAACTAGTGCATTGACATCCAGAATGACTTCAGGACCGATGCGGCCCTCTGACTCCACAATGCTGCCTGCACCGGAGCCGTGTTCCTTGCTGAAAGCAATAACCACAACCTCCACTGCACACCCAATGCTGCCGCAGTGCCTCTGAAGTCCCACCACTGCACGAGTTCAGAGTGCTGTGTCACTGATGTCCATGGCACCTGACTCCACCGCAGCACCTGTGGCCCTGTAGTGTAACCAAAACACTGCAAAGTCGATGACTCGCATCTTGACTTGCTGGATTCATTGACCCTGCCATGTCATAAGGAACCAATGCTGTGCTATTGATGCTGCATCACCTACCATGCAACCATAAGGAACTAATGCCTCACCTCCCTTGCCTAGCAGTAAGGAACCAACACCTCATCTCCCCGTTAGCATTAACAAAACAATGCTACCCCAGCTCCAGGAATGCCTTTACTCCATGCAATATCTTTGTTTCCTCATCATTTTCCAAGGTATTGAACCGGGGGTCCGTGCAACTCCTTCACAAGTGGCGTCGGACTGTTGTTAGCGACTCCATCAAGACATCATGTTAGCCCCAGTTGGAGCTTTTGTGTTTCTATGTCCTATGCTACATTTTATCTTCAAAAATTCTATCTTTACCAGTGAATGTTGGATTTTTGTTATTTTGGCCTTGTTTTGTTCAGATAAATATTATCTATTTCTCTAAATTGGTGTGGCAGACGTTTTGTGGGCTTTTCACAGTGTATGAATTATTGCACAAATTCTTTATACATTGCCTTCTAAGTTAAGCCTGCCTGCTCTGTGCCAAGCTACCAAGAGGTTGAGCAGGGGTTATATTAGCTGTGTGACTCCCTTACCCTGACTAGAGTGAGTGTCCCTTCTTGGACAGGGTGCAAACCACTGCCAACTAGACACCCCATTTCTAACAGTAGTATTGTGCATATTACAAAATCTCGGCTAAAGACTTTGGTCCTCATTGCAATCCTGGTGGTCCAAAGACCGCCAGGGCCGTGGTGGCAGTCTCACCACCGACGAGCCGGCAGTGAAGACTGCCACATTATGAGTGTGGAGGTTTGGCCTTTGACAAACCGCCACATCTGCGCTGGTACCACTAGGGTGGTAGGACAGCCAGGGACAGAGGACAGCACCTCTGGGCCGGCTGTCCACTGAAGACTGCCAGCGTGTTGTGAGTTGCCTTTCCTCCAGGGTTTCCGCAGCAGTAACACCTCCACAAAACCCCTGGCGCAAAGGCTGCCGGTGGTAGGAAATTCCTTTCCTGTCGCCGGCAGACGACTTGCCCGACCCCCTCTGTAATTACAATACCCCTCATCCCCCCTTCCAAGACAGCACGAGCCTACCCCAACCCCTTCCATGACAGCAACCCCTCCCACCACCCTCCTTCCATGACAGGGCCCCCTCCCCACATACAAGTATTCACCAACATGCATACAGACACGCATTCACCAACACTTACATACATGCATTCACCAACACGCACACATACACTCATTCACTCGCACCAATGGACACCAATTCACACAAACATCCCAACACGCACAATACACACACACATACACACTTACATTCACACAAAGTCCTACTCACATGCATACACACACATGCATACACACTTATATTCACACACACATTCACACACACACATATACAAACTAATACACACTTACATTAACCCATGCAGACATACACCCACTCGCACATGCACACACAACACCCACTACCCTCCCACCCACTGCCTTGTCGAACGATCGACTTACCTTGTCCAGCAAGGAGGTCGTTCGCCAGGAAAAGGGACCGGACGCTTCCACCGCCGGTAGCGCCCCGTCATCAGGACACCGCCATGCTGTATTACTGCTCGTAATATGGCAGGCGGAGTGAATCGCCTTTGCCCCGCCGACTGCCAGCACGACTGTTGACAGATTTCCACCCAAATTGTGGCAGAAATCCTTCAGTAGTCGTAATATTGTGGTCTATTATGAGCCAGCAACAATGCTGCCATACCTTTTCCACTGATTCGAGAAGGTTCCCACCCCTCAGCCTAGTGATAAAGTCATAATAGGGCCAGTGAGGAGACCATACCTCCACGGCACTCTCATCACCACGGGTCTGGAGGTCGGCAAAGCCAACTACCAAACTCCTACTCAGGTCCACAGAGGTTAGAAGGACAATTCATATTTTAAATGCAGCTTTTAATTAGGTCTGTAATCCACTCATATGGGTTACTTTTTTGTTTTGCATTTTATTTTATTAAAATCTCTAGCACCCTCAAAAAGACTTTTAGTTTTGATTAGAAAAATTCATATTTCTAGTCAGCATCCACAAAGATATCATCTTGAAAAAGAGTATTCCCTCCTAACTGTTTAATTTAATGTTTGTCAAAAATTGCTAAAATTGCAGCGTCCAGCATAAAATCTGAAACTCCAATGATGCAAAGGAAACCAGTGTTATATTTCCTCAAATGCTGATTAATGCCCTGTCCTGCAAAAGAGAGATTTTGATTTCGTATGGAAGACTAAACTTCCAAGGGATTTTGTCAAGATAAATACTCAAATAAATGACTCTAGTTCTTGGACCCAATATTGCTGGTCTCAATTATATCAGTGTTGTGGAGCCATGGAGCAAATGAGTGATCAAAAAGAAAGGGAAGAAAATTTCTATCTCTTTCTGTTCAAAATAGAGTGTAACTATTCCTGTAATGAAGATGGCATGGATCCATTAGATAAGCATCTTTTCAGTCTCTTCTACATCCAATATTCTTTCAAAAGAACTTGGAACCCTTTTCTCTAGTTGCAGTATTGATTACATGGCACCCAAATGTTGAATTACATTAGATTTATAACTGGAGATAAATAGTTGTTTTTTTCCTCAACTGAAATATATTGCTTAAGAATCTTTCACTGTACTTAAGGATCAGAATGACAATGCTTTCTTTGTGTATTAAAATAAAATATCACCTTCTCAAGGAAAAAGTATTGGCTGGAAGAGCCATTTGAACTGGGTCATGTGCCAATTGGAAGAACCAAGTATTGCTTGTGATTTTAACAAGGAAAGGGAAAACAAGATGTACTTGCAGCACATACTTTCTAGGTTGAAGGTATCACCTACTTCCCTGGTGAAGTAGTTATGTAATTTGTAAGAGCCATTGACGTTGCTAACGATCAAGACTCTGGGCTGACTTATAATTTGGTGGAGAGGGTACTCAATCACAACGGTAATGGAATATCCTCTCCGCCAAACTGAAGATCCACCCGCCTCATTTTGAATCCTGTGGATCTCCAGTATTTCAATGGCCGAGACTAATCTGTCTCTACCGTCAATGTACACCTTAGACATCCCAGCGCACTAAGTGCTCATGGAGGTTTGGCCATTTGTCTTCCCACTACTTAGAAAACTGGACAAATGGGCAGTTTTCACTGTCCGTCACTGCCAGGTAAATCATGGTTGTACGGGACAGTGAAAACAGTAAAAGATGACCCTTTTTGTATGGGAAAAAACTCCCATTGTGTGGGGGTCATTATTATTTTTTTAATATCCAAATAGAAAATGACACTTTGGGATTTTCGTTTTGAAAATAATAAAGCATTGAAAGTTTGCTGCACGTCTCAAACATGGGATGTCCATCAGTCTTTCAATGCACGTCCAGAAACCGCTGTGACAGTGGCACCTGTAAGTGCAAGGTGTGCCGGTGGCCATTTCAACATTTGGAGGGTGGGTACTGCCTCAGGGGACAGAGTATTTTGCTCCGTCACCCTAACAAAATAAGTATGCTTTTGCCAAATTCTCAAAAAAGGCACGATCTTCTTCTGAAGAAAGAACAGGACTGACGTTCATATTAGTTTGCTTGCAGAGCACGAGGCTCATGAGAGGGCTTTGACAGGAACTAACATACTTGAATGTGTGTTGTATGAATTTGAAATCAAGTATCATATCGGTCGCCTCAAAATCATGTTAACCCAACTTTATAGGTAAAAGATTCAGAAACATACCTTTCCTACGACATGGAACCATATCTGAGTTTCTATTTCCCAGGAAACAAATAGTTAATGACTCACTCTCGTAAAATACACTGTTAAACTAGGCTTCTTTTTACCTTCCTTTCTACTTTCAAATACAAGCGTTCTGTGAGTTTTTGTTTTTGTGTTACCTGGTATATGAAGAATTTTGTTGTGGCATATGTTAAGTATTTCTTCTTCTTGAGGAAATCGTTTTCCTTTTAAAGGACACCCTTCCATTGCTGTTGGGTGTTCTGCACTTCCAAGTACTAATTGTGAATGGAAATACCTGGGGGTCCTGCATCTATTGAATTATAATCAATATCCATTTTTGTTTTAGTCGAATCCAAAAGGCTAAATAATCGGAGCAGTGAAATATTGGTAATCATGCTAGCAGCAGCAGTGAAGAGTTTAACACCGGGGTAGAATATACAGGTTAAAGGGACTCGTCTATCATGTTTGAATACAATTTATGGACCTCCTTTTTTCATGTTGAAGGTGTCTATCGGTTCAAAATTTGTCTTAAAATAGAAGAAAAGTCGTTCTTTGCAGCTTGTTCTACAAATAAAGAAGTATGTGCAAAAGGATCTGTCATTTCTTAAATTACCAGTGATATCACGCTTTCAATCTTTGAATAATTCTTCACGAAATTATTGAAATAAACGTAAAATAAGTCACGTGGCTAGTTTTATAGGCATCACCTTGTGCGATTTTTGAGGAATGTTACAAAGTTTGTTGATTGACATTCTTTTGCTAAGAGAATACCTACGAGAAAGGATTTTCACAGTTTTATCATTCCATTACATAGTATGATATCTCAGCTATAGAAAGTGAATGTCATCTGCATGATGGAAAATATAAGTTGCCCAGGTGTTATCTTTTTCTCCCCTACCCTGTCTTTTTCATGATCTTTCATAAATCTTTGTGCTAAATCAGACTATAAGCCTTTTGAAGACATTTACTCATAAACCTTTCAAAGCAAACTATTCAGCAAAATACTTCATTGAGGAGCTGGGTTCTACCACTAAGATTCATGGGTTTATACAATACAAGAAGAACAAAGGGTGCCCACCTTAGGAATACTAAGCAGGTTTAACAACATAAGAATAAGCCGGGATACCTTTCCTCATCAAACTGGAAAGTGACAGTTGTCCTGCCCTCTCATAAATGACGACACACCTGTTTATGGGACTTCCAGTGCCTCTGAGTGCCCTCCCCGGAACTGACGTAGGTGGGGGGGTGTCACATGGGTTGTGACATCATGGGGTCATGTGTTAGTCATGTGCCAGGGTCCTAGCCCATGTGACTATGGGCCTGATTCCGACTTTGGCGGGCGGCGGAGGCCGCCCGCCAAAGTCCCGCTGACAAATGACCGCACCGCGGTCAAAAGACCGCGGCGGCCATTCTTACATTTCCGCTGGGCCGGCGGGCGCTCTCCAAAAGAGCGCACGCCGGCCCAGCGGAAATGCCCCTGCAACGAGGATGCCGGCTCCGAATGGAGCCGGCGGAGTTGCAGGGGTGCGACGGGTGCAGTGGCACCCGTCGCGTATTTCAGTGTCTGCATTGCAGACACTGAAATACTTTGTGGGGGCCTCTTACGGGGGCCCCTGCAGTGCCCATGCCATTGGCATGGGCACTGCAGGGGCCCCCAGGGGCCCCGCGGCACCCCCTACCGCCATCCTGTTCCTGGCGGGAGACCCGCCAGGAACAGGATGGCGGTAGGGGGTGTCAGAATCCCCATGGCGGCGGAGCGCGCTCCGCCGCCATGGAGAATTCTGTAGGGCAGTGGTAAACCGGCGGGAGACCGCCGGTTTACCCTTTCTGGTCGCGGCTGAACCGCCGCGGTCAGAATGCCCTTGGGAGCACCGCCAGCCTGTTGGCGGTGCTCCCGTGGTCGGTGACCCTGGCGGTCACCGGCCGCCAGGGTCAGAATGACCCCCTATGTCTTTGGGCTGTGTAAAATGAGGACCCTGCTGGTGTGCACCCTGTTTATGTGCCTAAGAGTACAAGTCCGGACATGTTAGATATTCAGGACCAAGTCGCTGCTTGGGGTCCTCCTCTCAGGCAGAGCATTGGGAACGTAAGACCAAACCTCCACACTGATGGCTAATCCAAAATGAGGGGCCGGGCAAATGTTGCTTTTGTTAGAGCCAGCCAATCAATTTTAGAAATGTAAACCTAAAACTCATGTATGCCCCTACAGGACAGGCCTCAAAGGTTGACAGGCATTGCAAATCTAAAACAGATGTTTGCCCCTGGACTTTCCAGAACAACTATCAAAGGGGGCTCAGTAAAGATTACATTATAAACTGACCATGCAATTAAAAGTTTGAAACAAAACAATGGACCAGTAATACAAATCTAAAACAGATGTACACCCCAGGACTTTCCAGGACAGCCATCAAAGGGGGCTCAACAGGAGGATGAAAGCATTATCATTAGACAAGCCGACAAAGAAGGGAATACTGTGGTAATGAATCGGGTGGACTATGATAATGAGTTATACAGACAACTAAGAGATGAAGATTGTTATGAGAGCCTCACATTTAACCCTATTAGTAGTCTAACAAATAAGATTAATAACCTATTGAAAACATGGTACTAACAGGGTCTGTAAGATGATGATAAGTATACCTATTTGAAGGTGACTCGACCAAGATTTCCATGCTTCTATACTCTCCCAAAAATACATATAAATCTCCCCTTTGCTCCAGGCAGACTAATAGTTTCTGGGAATGGAGGGCCAACAGAGAGGCTATTTCTACAACCTTTAGTAGCGAACTTACCATCTTATATTAAAGACACAAAGCACATATTGAGCCTATTGGGAGACATACAATGGGAAAGTGGCATGATTTTAGTGACTTTAGATGTGGTGACACTATGTACAACTATAAGACATGAAGTGGGCTTGTGAGCATTGAAACATATGATAAATAGAAGGTCAGCTAGTCTATTAGAACACACAGATATTATTGTGAATATGGTAGATTTGATTTTGAACCAGAATGTATTTTTATTCAACAAAAAATGGTATAGACAAAATCAGGGAGTATCAATAGGCCCCAGGTCCTCTCCTTCTTATGCAAATCTCTTTATGGGATGGTTTAAGGAGAAGTGGATATGGAGACCCGGGGCAGAGACTCAGCAGATATATATCTTATATTGGGGATGATACATACATGATTGTTTCATGATATGGATAGGTACTATAGAACAAACGAAGGACAAACATCACATATAACAGGTTCCATAGTAAACAGCCCTCATATCTACCCAACCCAAAACAGTGCCCACAGAATTTCACCCCAGTCATCAGATGACATCACATCTGTCGGTACACCAGCGGACCAGCAAGGTATCTCTAAACAGAAAGCAGAGATTGCTATACTATTCTGGAACATTGCAGGTCTAAATAATAAATTAGGCAATGAGGCTTGGGTGAACTTTATAGAAAAATATTCATGCATATGTCTCCAAGAGACGTGGACGACGAGCCCCCTTCACATTAATGGTTATAAAACATTTCACTCACCAGCTGCCCCATCTAGTCACGGCAGATCAAAAGGGGGTCTATGCAAATACATCTCTAACAACTTACGACTACAAAACTTAGAGATGAAATTCACGAGTCTATACTATCAAATGATAGAGGGCAACTTGGATCATAAGACTCACCTAGTCCTCATTAACTTTTATAATAATGCAATCCCAGGAGAGTTTGTCAACATTCTAACGGAGATGGGTAATGACCTTAAAAAAATAACAAGCACCGATAACAGCCGGGAGATCTTCATGATCTGGGGAGGTGACTTCAACGTCCACCCCTGTAAAGAAACTTCAGACAAGGTCTGTGGCTGGGATTCTGAGGGCGTTGGCTTAAGTCTCCACTTTGCACATAACACCCAAGGAGACGCATTAAACTTACTCGCACAAACCCATAACTTATCCTTTGCAAATGAATTACACACTGCTGAATCAAAGTTTAATCCAACATACAATGGAAGGGGTGCAAATACTGTGATTGATTATGTCTTAATGTCAACCCATTTCTCACACTACCTCAAGAAAAATACCCTGCATGACATCGCAATTAGCGATCACTACCCCCAGAGCCTCAACCTCCTAGTAACCCCCATAACACCTGATAGAGATGACAGGCCCACCCCGTTAGATGATACTGAGTCAACGCCGCATAACGAATACATCCTGAAATGGTCACAGATCGACCCCGACTTTCTCCTCAAACAGCTACTAATTAACTGCAAGTAGGCTTTCGCAGACTGTTTAAGTGAGAACATAGACCCAGGGCGACGTTTGAATGCCTTTATATTGATCATGCAATCTATAAAGAAAGCCCTAACCACCAGAAGGGGTAACCAGGGAAAAAAAAGGGCCACCGGTTGGTTTGATTATAATTGCTCACAAGCACAAGCACATAAGAAACTGAAAAAAGCTTTAAAAGCCCCAAAAAGATCTTCATCCGAGATACGTAAGTGTAGACAAGAATATAAAGCAAGGTGGTTGATGCTAACGTTGCACATCTGACACAACACAGTTGAAAGTCTTATAGTGATCGAAAGCAGGTAATGAGATAGGTGCAATCCCGGTTGAAAAACCCAACCACCAACAGGTTTTATAGGTTCACAAGACCACAAGTGGACCAAACGAAATATGGAACCATCTATGGTATGTGCTGTAGATACAAGATGCAAAGAAGAAAGAAAAACCAGGGCACTCAAAGATACAATAAGTAGTCCGTAGAAGTCCAAATTTCACACGAAGGTTTATTCTTTCGTAAGCAAGGCGTAATGTACTGGTTCAGGAAGTACATAAATCCATATATGAAAACAACAGAAAACAGCCAACACGTGTTTCGTCCTATTGGACTTTTTCAAGGCTGAAAACAAAACGAAAAGGGATCTATTTTTAAGAAATATATATACATTTGCTGACAGTGAGTGTATACACACATCCAACTATGAACTTAGTAACATACAGGAAAAAGAGATGCACAACCAAGGTGCTCATATTAAAAAGTTGTGTGCACAAACAAACATTAGGAAAAATTAATCCACTAGATACTTAAACAATACAACAGATGTCAATTTCAGTTGAGAAATTAAAGTATATCAATAAGATAGAATAGAGAAAAGGATGGTGGGAATCAGATACATGGAGTCACCGCGTGTGTGGATGTTACATATTCTTGATGCACACGACGTAACGAAGTGAAATAGTAGGCCAGTTAAGAGAGAACGGGAAAACGTAATAACTAGGAAATAATAAAGGGACCATGAAATACCTCAGAAAATATAATATAGGTAAGGTGCTGAACATCGATATTATTGCCTCTGGAGTGGCATATAGTATTAACCTGTATTTATAAGAAAGAATGAACAGGAAGGCAATAAGAATCAATAAATGACAAGGTAAATGTCCAAACCCTAGAAAGTCACTAGTGGCAGTAGGCCAACTGCAACAGGACCTACCCAGATTATGAGACACGCCGTAAGGGGGGTTAGAGTATGTCATCCAAACAACGGCGAGGGTTCAATTGCCCCTACAAAGTAAGGAGAAGTATGGGAATAATTAAATTACCGTAAGGAAAGTAAAACTGTGACCCAGCCCTGTGTATATATAACATATGTAAATAGCTATAACAAGAGATCCCTCTGGGCAGCTAGATATTTATAACATATGTCCATCGAGAGGAGAAATTGTATAAATCCGCAAGAAATCCCCTTAAAAGGATCTAACAAACAGAGGAACTTATTTAAGTGCCTATAAGTTCCTAGTAAAGTCATTTAAAATATAAAAAACTAAAGCAACCGTGTTCAGTATGTCATTATGTGTCACTAAATATATGAGCTAATTGTTGACCAAAACGAAGAAAACTGCGTGCCAGCAGCAAAACCGACATCCAAATTAAATACCTGTATATGATGTATGTCTTAAATAAAGATGCGAGAAATCCTCGGTTGTAAAGTTTTATCGCAGCGTATGGTAACGCTCGTCCTGCGTTCAGAAACCCCTTTCACTGCTGGAGTGGCAGCGTATTATGAACGCGCCCTCCGAAATAAAAGAAGGACTAGGAATGATTTGACTGCAGGGCAATGCGGTGAATCTGTAAGAAAACGGTAGAAGCGAGTTTCTGGGCGCCATCTTGGGGGTATGAGGTGATGCGCGCCTCAGAACTCCGACCATGTAGTGTCGTGGAGGAGAAAATAAAGTAGAATGGGCAGTTTAAATGCCTCTACCCATATGGCAGATGGATATCAAAAGATAGGAGAGGAGAGATGTATTTACTAGTCCAGAATAAAGATTAGCAAAGTTTAAATGCAAGTCTACATATCGAGTTACATATATAAAGAAAACAACAGAGCATAGTGACACAAGCCAAACGTTACAGCACACATCAGCAAGTTCAGTAAGAGAATAGTCAATAAATTGAATGACAGCATGATCTACAAGGAATCATAATACAGACAGAATGGTATTAACATACCAGTAAAATATAATTTCTGTTATGAGATGGATTACACAGTTTAGAGAATTGCAACAATTATGCCATAGAATTCAACACAAATGATGATAGCAACAAAGGAGGTATGTACATTAATGTTTCCTTAAGATGTGGGGAAAAAAGGAGACGCCAGATAGTTTAACCTATCTGAAACGTATAGTGTGTTAGTCAAATAACAAGACAAAAAGTCAAAAACATGACCTGATCTATAAGGCATGATACACAAGCTGAAGTGAATCCAATTATAGAAACACATGCAAGTCCTTTTGTACATTAAGACCTAGTTCTACCGCCCGTAGCTTAATGATCCATCTACTTTCCAGGCGTCTTAGGGCCAGAATACGGTTACCTCCTCGCGGTGTTCTATTGAGCGAGTCAATTCCGTGTATGGTGATATCTAGACGTTCCCTATGTTCATGTGCCTCATTGTAATGAATAACAAAGGGGTAATTAATGTTTGAGGTGCGTATGGCTCTAAGATGTTCTTGAATCCTCTCTTTAAGTGGTCGAACATTTAATCTTTACTTTTACATCTTTGTATTATATTGTTTTTTTCAGCGTGTTACCTGTGAACAAGCAAAATGGATAACTTTGACGATAATAGGGATGTCTTACTTAAAGAACTGTTCCAAGCTGACTCATGTAGTAAAACTCCCATTGCATTGAACCCCACACAGGAGGGTCTTAGAACTAAATTTATTAAACTCGAATGACTAAGAAAACAGGAACTCTCACGGTGGTGGGACTATACAATCTTACAAAAATATTTGGAAAATAATCAAATCCCGAGGGTACTAAGGGTCATTTTATTTCCATCTTTCAATGACCTAAGCCCTGATCTACTAAAAGAGTGGGAACAACTACTAATCACTTCTTCTTTTGGCATGATGAATATCCTTATCCGGGATGCCAAGGCCAAGAGAGACAAATTACTGCAGGATATTGCTATGTTAGAAAAAGAAATTAATGACATAGATTCGCCTGACGCCAAAAACAAAAACTTTAACATCCTGAAAGAAGTATTACACAAACACCAGCTCTACATAAAGGATAAAAAACTACGTAAACTTAAAAGGGATGACAATGACTACAAGAATGGAAGGGTTTTCACCTTTGCACGTAAATATGATAGCAGCAAAATGGAAATGAGCAAGGAATCTTCTATACCCTTGAAGAGTTCATCTCTTACTAGCCTGAATACCAGTGACACAGATGTTTCGAGTAGGTCTAGCGAAACTAGTGATGACTTAAGGGACCAAGCACCATCATCTTCATCCACACATAGGTCACCTTTTTTATTGGAATTGGAGAGATTCCGCAGGGGCCAAAAACAAACCCAAAGGAGAGTAGATACTATCACAAGGCCAGTAGGCGGGGGAAGCGCAAATACAAACGTGAACGGACGGTCGGAGGGTGTGACAACACGCTCAACAACTCGCAATGCCCAACAGTAATGTGTGGAAACAGTCGTAGGGAAGACATTCCGGATACTATCTCTATTGTGAATTTATCATCCACAACTCTTAGCACTGACCAAACTAATGTCCTGATAAAAGGTTTAGGCTTTGTACCTACAGCACTTCCGGACTTTACACAACTGCACATCAGTCTGTTTAAATTTATCCGCAAATGTAAACTGTACAAATTTTTCTTTAATAACTATACCCCCACCCTGGATGTCACCACTCTTTACAACACTCCTAACACAATGACCATTAGTGACATTAGGGACATCCAGACGCTGTTATCAATTGAACACACTGAGGGTTCTGCACCTTCCCTTGCAGACATATTAACGGATTTGGACATTAACTCTAACACAAGAATTGTTAGCGGTTTAAAAACACCTTCCAAATTCACACCTCTAATCCCTAGGGATTATGCAATTGATTCCTTCTGTAACAGAGTTACGAATGAGCTTTATCACATGGAAGAGCAGTTTCTTCTGAGACATAAGACCATCCCTACACACAATATCACGGTAGCTGAGAAAAAAGCCCTACTTGCCCTTGGTAGGTGCAAGGACCTAGTCATAAAAGAAGCGGACAAAGGTGGGAATATTGTTGTCATGGATAGAATAGACTACGTATCAGAATTGGACCGTCAACTTGCAGACAACACCGCTTATTTGAAACTTATCTCTAACCCTATATCAGAGGTTACTGGCTGCATTCTACAGAAACTACAGGTGTTTCTGGATCAAAATCTAATCTCGGATATGGAGTTTAAATATCTATATAACAACACACCTACCATTCCGTGCATATACATTCTACCTAAGATTCACAAGACAGGTGTTTTTCCCCCTGGCAGACCCATCATCTCTGGTATTGGATCCCCTACAGAGAAGCTATCAGAGTATATAGACATCTTTTTACAGCCACTTGTCCAAAACTTACCGTCATATATCAGAGACACAAAAGACCTTTTGTGTAAAATAGCGGACTTTGACTGGACAGATGGTCATTACTTAGTGACTCTAGATGTGACCTCTCTCTATACTAATATCCCAAGAGTTTTGGGACTCTCTGCCATCCAGCATTTTCTAGATACGAGAGATGCTACAGTATTAGACCATACCAATATGCTATTGGACATGATTAGCTTGGTACTAGACAATAATGTCTTCATGCACAACGGTAACTGGTTTCGTCAAATTCAAGGTGTGGCAATGGGGGCGAAATTCTCTCCGTCCTATGCCAATTTATATATGGGCTATATGGAAAAAACTCACTTATGGCGTACTTTGTTTACTGAACATCTTAACAACAATACATTTAACATCAAATTCACCCATGCAGCCAGCCAATCTTCCATTGATTTTTTGGACCTTACCATCTATATCAAACACGGCAAAATCTGCACCAAATTATTTAGGAAACCAACAGCGTGCAATGCTATCTTACATGCCTCTAGCTCACATCCTAGGCCCCAGATTAATGCCATTCCTTATGGGGAGAGTACTAGGATAAGGAGTAATTGCAGTGAGGAGCACATTTTCCATGAGGAACTACGCCACATGGAATCACGATTTAGACTTAGGGGTTACCACCCCCAGATCCTCAAAAAAGCGTGCAATAAGATTCTAAAAAGTAAACGCTCCGACCTACTAACTAATTCCAATACGCACAATCAAATATCTCTCGTTATCAAACACAGTGCACTGAGTCCTTTAGTATCGAAAATTATACGCAAGCATTGGTCTCTGCTCTTAATGGACGATACACTTAAAAGGGGCATTTCCGAAAAAACGAACATCATTTTCAAAAGGGGTACCACCTTACGGGACCATTTATGTCATAGTTTCTTACCACCTGAGGTTAGAGATACTTGGTTGCCCAAACCACCCCTTGGTACTTATAGATGTGGCCACTGCAACATTTGTGGATATATCAAAGACAAGACAGTCAAATTTCAATACAACACTTCTGTTACACATGTACTTAAACAATTCATCAATTGTAATACAAGCTTTGTTGTTTATTGCATTGTCTGTACATGTGGACTTATATATGTGGGTAGCACAATTCGACCACTTAAAGAGAGGATTCAAGAACATCTTAGAGCCATACGCACCTCAAACATTAATTACCCCTTTGCCATTCATTACAATGAGGCACATGAACATAGGGAACGTCTAGATATCACCATACACGGAACTGACTCGCTCAATAGAACACCGCGAGGAGGTAACCGTATTCTGGCCCTAAGACGCCTGGAAAGTAGATGGATCATTAAGCTACGGGCGGTAGAACTAGGTCTTAATGTACAAAAGGACTTGCATGTGTTTCTATAATTGGATTCACTTCAGCTTGTGTATCATGCCTTATAGATCAGGTCATCTTTTTGACTTTTTGTCTTGTTATTTGACTAACACACTATACGTTTCAGATAGGTTAAACTATCTGGCGTCTCCTTTTTTCCCCACATCTTAAGGAAACATTAATGTACATACCTCCTTTGTTGCTATCATCATTTGTGTTGAATTCTATGGCATAATTGTTGCAATTCTCTAAACTGTGTAATCCATCTCATAACAGAAATTATATTTTACTGGTATGTTAATACCATTCTGTCTGTATTATGATTCCTTGTAGATCATGCTGTCATTCAATTTATTGACTATTCTCTTACTGAACTTGCTGATGTGTGCTGTAACGTTTGGCTTGTGTCACTATGCTCTGTTGTTTTCTTTATATATGTAACTCGATATGTAGACTTGCATTTAAACTTTGCTAATCTTTATTCTGGACTAGTAAATACATCTCTCCTCTCCTATCTTTTGATATCCATCTGCCATATGGGTAGAGGCATTTAAACTGCCCGTTCTACTTTATTTTCTCCTCCACGACACTACATGGTCGGAGTTCTGAGGCGCGCATCACCTCATACCCCCAAGATGGCGCCCAGAAACTCGCTTCTACCGTTTTCTTACAGATTCACCGCATTGCCCTGCAGTCAAATCAGTCCTAGTCCTTCTTTTATTTCGGAGGGCGCGTTCATAATACGCTGCCACTCCAGCAGTGAACGGGGTTTCTGAACGCAGGACGAGCGTTACCATACGCTGCGATAAAACTTTACAACCGAGGATTTCTCGCATCTTTATTTAAGACATACATCATATACAGGTATTTAATTTGGATGTCGGTTTTGCTGCTGGCACGCAGTTTTCTTCGTTTTGGTCAACAATTAGCTCATAGATTTAGTGACACATAATGACATACTGAACACGGTTGCTTTAGTTTTTTATATTTTAAATGACTTTACTAGGAACTTATAGGCACTTAAATAAGTTCCTCTGTTTGTTAGATCCTTTTAATGGGATTTCTTGCAGATTTATACAATTTCTCCTCTCGATGGACATATGTTATAAATATCTAGCTGCCCAGAGGGATCTCTTGTGATATCTATTTACATATGTTATATATACACACAGGGCTGGGTCACAGTTTTACTTTCCTTACGGTAATTTAATTATTCCCATACTTCTCCTTACTTTGTAGGGGCAATTGAACCCTCGCCGTTGTTTGGATGACATACTCTAACCCCCCTTACGGCGTGTCTCATAATCTGGGCAGGTCCTGTTGCAGTTGGCCTACTGCCACTAGTGACTTTCTAGGGTTTGGACATTTACCTTGTCATTTATTGATTCTTATTGCCTTCCTGTTCATTCTTTCTTATAAATACAGGTTAATACTATATGCCACTCCAGAGGCAATAATATCGATGTTCAGCACCTTACCTATATTATATTTTCTGAGGTATTTCATGGTCCCTTTCTTATTTCCTAGTTATTACGTTTTCCCTTTCTCTTTTAACTGGCCTACTATTTCACTTCGTTACGTCGTGTGCATCAAGAATAGGTAACATCCACACACGCGGTGACTCCATGTATCTGATTCCCACCATCCTTTTCTATATTCTATCTTATTGATATACTTTAATTTCTCAACTGAAATTGACATCTGTTGTATTGTTTAAGTATCTAGTGGATAAATTTTTCCTAATGTTTGTTTGTGCACACAACTTTTTAATATGAGCACCTTGGTTGTGCATCTCTTTTTCCTGTATGTTACTAAGTTCATAGTTGGATGTGTGTATACACTCACTGTCAGCAAATGTATATATATTTCTTAAAAATAGATCCCTTTTCGTTTTGTTTTCAGCCTTGAAAAAGTCCAATAGGACGAAACACGTGTTGGCTGTTTTCTGTTGTTTTCATATATGGATTTATGTACTTCCTGAACCAGTACATTACGCCTTGCTTACGAAAGAATAAACCTTCGTGTGAAATTTGGACTTCTACGGACTACTTATTGTATCTTTGAGTGCCCTGGTTTTGCTTTCTTCTTTGCATCAAGAATATAAAGCAGCAATGAAGGGAAGGAAAATGTCCCTAAAAAGAACCTTGTGGGAAACTCTTCATACAGCTAGCCGCACAAAAGATAATATTCTTTTTTGGAAAACCATTAACGCACCTATGCTTGGGGATAGCGACCCCCCCCAGAATGGAAATAGAGATATCCGAAGAAGACTGGATAGCACACTTTTCCAAAATATATGCGCGAGTCAGCGTAGAGAACCCTACACTGTCCGTATATGATCAAGCCCTACAGGAAGGCACACGCCTGTTAATAACCCCACAATTTAGCCTTGAGGAGGTAGAGGAAGCCATATCTCTAAGCAAATCAGGAAAAGCTCCGGGCCCCGATGGCGTCCCGATAGATATATACAAGGCCAACATCCACCTATGGGGCCCTGTACTAACGCAGTCACTAAGGGACATTTGCACCCAAGGTCCCCTACCATCTTGGCGAGATTCTAATATAATTCCTATATATAAAAAAGGTGACCGTCTCAACCCAGCCTGTTATAGACCCATCTCTCTGCTGGATTCAACAGCTAAACTAGCAGGGAGAATTATCTTGAATAGATTGCAAACATGGGCAGAAGAAAAAAGAGTCTTATCCCCTGTCCAATATGGATTTCGGAAAGGCATTGGGACAGTGGAACAAAGCCTGAATCTAAGTATTATTATAGGAAAATATACAAGGATCAAAGAAGGTAATCTGTACTTGGCTTTTATTGACCTATCATCAGCATTTGACTGTGTACTACACGACAAGTTATGGGACATTTTAACCAGCTTGGGGGTAGAACCAGCTATAATCCAGTTTATACAAGACATGTATTCAGGGTGCAGAGCAAGAGTGAGGTATGGCCTAAAGGGGGAGAGTACTCGCCCTTTTGGCATATTTAGAGGTGTGCGCCAGGGCTGTGTTCTCGCCCCATTCCTATTCTCGATGTATATAAACAACCTAGAAAATGTGTTGGCTACTAACTGCAACGATCTACCCCAAATAGGCAATCGCGCTGTCCCGGTCCTACTTTATGCAGATGATGCAGTTCTAATGGCCAGGACCCCGCTAGCCTTACAAAAATTATTAACTACTTGTATCACATTCATGTCACAACTGGGTCTCACTGTCAATCACTCAAAAACATTCATTATGAATTGTGGTGGGAAACGCGGAAAATCCTACAACATTACAACTGCGGAGGGGAGAGTAGAAACTGCGCGTTCCTTTTCCTATCTGGGCCTAATGTTTGACAATCAGGGCTCTTGGGCCAATTGTAGGAAGTCAAAAAAAGCCCAGCTTATAAAAACAACGATGGCCATAAGGCTTTTTTCTAAAAGAATAGGGGGGATTACTCCGCCAAACATGATAAAAATCTACAAAGCAAAGTGCATCCCAGCAGTCACGTACGGGTCCGGCATCTGTGGACATACTGATTGTAACCTAGTACAGACGGTTGAAAACGACTTTTTAAGATATTTACTGATGGTTCCAAAAGGTACATCATCTTACATAATTCATTCAGAACTGGGATCCCCTTTTATTACCGATCTGATAAAGATTCAACCCTTACTGTTATGGCACAAAATCTGGACCTCGGAACATACTGAACTAAATAAGGCCATTTTGACCGACTGTATGGAATCTATATACGCAACAAGGGTGCCTTGGCTAAAATACATTATGACTTTTTTTTTAAACATGGGCAATAAAGCTTTTTACACAAATCCAGCTCTTCTGGAAACAATCTCTAGGATGGACCTGAGCGCTTTGGCATTAAAATATTTAGAAGACTTACGATGGGAGGCTGAATCAAAAAAGCCCACTGTCATTCATAATCAAATAATCCTGTCAACGGAGGCTATCCAGCCTTACCTGATGAACGTGATAAACCCCCGCCATCGTTTTGTGCTCACCAGACTGAGGCTGGATACATTCCATCGACTAGTAACCTTCCCAACCATGAATGATTGGAGCACCACCTTGAAGGCCTGCCCCTGTGACGCAAAGTCACTACAAACCACAATCCATGTGGTTTTATTTTGCAAACTGTACGCCAAGCAAAGAAAGCGCCTAGTAGCCCCTCTCTTAAGGCTAATCAACCTCCCTCAGTGTCGTACTGCGTACGCTAGCCTCCAGGTTCTATCATCCATAGAGATGTGTGGAACCTTGGCCAATTTTTTATGCTCCGTACTAAGCACAAGAAAGCGCATGGGGGTAGCAATATAACCTAAACTATTTTAGACCTTTTATTATTTTAAACCATTAAGATTTTAGCCTATTTTTGTATTTATTTATTGTATATTGTATATTAAAATGTAAAATATTGTTACTTTTATGACTTGTTGAAAGTCGAATAAAGTCTTTGTACTACTACTACTATAGAACAACTGATGTAATTTTGTAATTATCTGAATTGAAATTATGCAAATATCAGATTTACCTACCAATAGAGTATGGAGAAAATAGAATTTCTGGACGTTGAACTTTTCATTGGGGACAACAGGATTCAAAGCTGATTATACAGGAAGCCGACTTCATGCAATGCTATTTTACATGCCTCAAGTGCACACCCAAAGCACCATATTCATGCGATCCCCTTTGGGGAAATGATAAGGGCAAGACGGAATTGTAGTAGGAATGAAGATTTTGATGAATGTATACAGGATATGGGTCAGCGCTTTGAACAACGGGGTTACCAAAAACGTGTGATCAAGAATGCGCAACAGAGGGTTAGGAGGGTCACTAAGGAAGAGACTCTAATGTCCCGGGATACTAAAGTAAAGGACAGAGACAAGGATAGGATTAGACTAGTCACAGAATATACAGGAATGAGACTTCACTGGAGTATTCTAAGACAGGATCTGGCACTGGATGATTGTATAACGAATCAACCAGAAATTACATACTGGAGGGGGAGATCTCTAAAAAATCTTTTATGTTCTAGTTATACAAGATGTAAAAGAAAGGAGGATTGGCTAACGGAACTAAATCGAGGTTTCTTTAAATGTGGCCAGTGTGGAGTTTGTAAATGGGCATGGCATGGGAAAAAATAATTTGTGGATCATAAGGGCCATAGTTTTTAAATACAAACAAACATTACCTGTGGGACAAACTTTGTAATATATATAATATCATGTAAATGTGAACGTGCATATGTAGGAAGCACAATTCGTCCTCTCGGAGTCCGAATCAGTGAACATCTGAGGGCAATCAAGCAAGGGGATAAAAGGTATCCAATTGTGCAACAGATGAGAAAATGTGACACACAGAATGCTCATCAGAATTTACAAAAAATTGGATTAGAAAATGTGTCTTTGGAACCCAGGGGAGGTAACAGAGAATTATATTTGAGAAGAAGAGAATCCCTATGGATTATGAGGTTATGGGTGGTGGAAGATGGTTTAAACACGGATCAAGATTTTGAATATTTTGTAGGGACCTAGAAAATGTGTAATGTACAGTGTAAATATATGATATGTACATATGATTTGCATATGAGTTCAAAATGGCTTGATGTGGCTGATCAAAGAATGATGAAAAAGTCTGATTGGTTAAATGAGAATCTCATAGATAAAGGATGTATATACAAACACATGTACAACGCACATTAGCAGGTAGTCTTTAAGGGGTAAAAGAACTAAATATAAGGGTAGTTGAAGGAATATATGAAAATTAGGGTAAAGGTATGAAAAGTGTAGAAATTATAATGAAGAGGTAAGGCTTATAATTATACCAAGAGATGATATTATGGATGTGCCGCCCTAATGGAGACAATGACGCTTAGTTGTGACGGGTAACTTAGAACTTGGACTTAGAACACCAGTTTTATTAAGATTTCCTGTTGAGAAGTGAGCCGGCAGAGAGAGTTCGGGAATGTAGTCCATTTTTTGTGTCAATGAGACGGAGACTATAAAAACAGAGGAGATTGAAAGCGGACTAATAAAACGAAAGGAAGTTTACTTGCTTCACAGGAGGACGGCGAACGCAGGTGAGTGGACTGGGAAATATGTTGGGGGTATAGAGCGAGTTTTCCTTATCTTGATATGTTTACTGAGGAGCCATAACAACCTGGAGGGCACTCGGATAGGCGGGGGCTGCTTGGAATGAGGGCAGTGGTGCAAAGTAAGGGTCCATTACGATTGATTTTGAGAGAGGTGCAGTTTAAGACAGTGCAGGAACTTAGTTCGGTTTTGTATTAATGCAGTATGGATTTTGAAAAACATTGCAGTTGGAACGCTAATCGAGGGAATGAAGGGAACTGTACGCATTGCATGATATGAGGATAAACGCGGGAAGTAAAGAGAGGAGGATAAAGTGACACAGAATGTATACATGAACTAACGAGCATTGATTAAACCTTAACTACGTACAAATTAAATACATTAAAGGAGGATATGCCGAGGAGGTCTATGAGACAGCTGATTTATAGATTCTGTTGTAAATAGAGCAAGAAAGGGTGATGGCAACACACAGTATAGTGGGCGCGCGTAACAATATTTAGAAATGGGTGAGATGGAGAAGACCATGGTAACTATAGGTGAGGAATTTGGACTGGATTGGAATGTAGAGCAGTATGATAAGGGAGACATTAACAAGAGATTATGTTTACAGAGAACCTGGATATGAGGGGAGAATATTTATAAGAGATTTGGAGATTCATGAACACTTGAAAAATTACAAAAATGATGTTTGAAAGAGTATAAGGGTGGGCAGAAACCTCTAGACACTAGGGATATATATATATTTTTATTTACTTTTGTTTTTATGTATGGGGAGTGAACCCTTAGGCAAGGGTCGCTCCCCTGGGGTGCACATTGTATTAAGGACTTTTCTGCCCCCCTTGAGGGCAGATCGGCCTATTTTTGTTAGGCCAATCTGCCCCACCACTAGACACCAGGGATTGGTATGTGTGTGCAAGGGTCGCTCCCCATGGGGGCACATTACTGTTCAGCCTTATATGCTCAGCTTGGGGGTAGCTTGGCCTATTTTTGGAAGGCTTACCAGCCCCAAGGGGGGCAGAAAGCCCACCAGAGTCCAGGGATGATTTTTTTTTCAAAATAAGAGGGTGGGTGTATGGCCATACTCCCACCCCAAATAAATGGGGCCAAAGTTGTTCTGCCCACCAGTGGGCAGATGGGGCAATTACCCCCGATCCACACCCCAGAGGGACAGAAAGTCTACTTGATGCCAGGGAATAAAAAAAAAAAATAGTGGAGTGGTGGCTACCAACCAGTATGAGCCTGTAAATGCCCCCACCCCAACTGACGGGATTAACAGTCTTTCAGCACTCCCCCCACACACTAAAACATCTTATCCCACGGCAAGCAAGAGAACGTTTGATTATTTTGGGTTTTGGTTTTACATTTCAGCCATGAGAGCTTGGTAACTCTCAAAATTATCCCACTTGGAATAGTGAGGGCTGCACTTTTTTGACTTTGGGACTCTGCCATGTAGAAAAATCCACAAGACCTAGACACATCTGAAAACTAAACATCTGGTTGATTCCAGGGTGGTGTGCTTCACATGCACCCCACACCATTTTCTTACTCATAATGCCCTGCAAACCTCCAACTTTGCTGGAAATCACACATTTTTCCCAGATTTTTGTGGTGGAACCTTCCGGAATCTGCAGGAATCCACAAAATTCCTACCACCCAACATTGTTTCATCTATACTGATAAAAATGCTGCTGCACTTGTCAGCCTAAACATTTTTTTTTTCAAACTGCCCTTTTGGACCCGCTTTGGTTCCCCCCTCAATTTCTACATGTTTTTGTCTCTTCCCTGTCACAGGCACTTGGCTCACCTACACAAGTGAGGTATCATTTTTACCGGGAGACTGAGAGGAACATTGGGTGGTAGGAAATATGTCCCGGTGCGGTGATCCCACACAGAAATGTGGGAAAAATTTGATTTTGTTAGCTAAATTTGAGTTTGAGGAGGATTCTGGGTAGGAAAACATTGGGGGATTCATGCAAGTCACACCTCTCTGGACACCAACAACGCAGGTGCCGCTCCCGCAAAAACAGATAGTTTTGTATTTGATAATTCTGATGGGTCCAGATAGTGTTTTGGGGCATTTCCTGTCACGAGCAGTAGGCCTACCCACACAGATGAGGTACCATTTTTATCGGAAGACTTGGGAGAATGCTAGGTTGAGGGGAATTTGTGGCTCCTCTCAGTTTCCAGAACCTTCTGTCACCGAAATGTGAGGAAAAAGTGTTTTTTTGGCCACATTCTCAGGTTTGCAAAGGATTCTGGGTAACCGAAACTGGTGAGAGCCCCACAAGTCACCCATCTTGGATTCCCCTAGGTGTCTAGTTTTAAAAAATGTGCACATTTGCTAGGTTTCCCTAGGTGCCTGCTAAGTTGGAGGCCAAACTCCACAGCTAGGCACTTTACAAAAAACAGCCCAGTTTTCTTAGGGAAAATGTGATGTGTCCATGTTGTGTTTTGGGGCATTTCCTGTTGCGGGTGCTAGGCCTACCCACACAAGTGAGGTACCATTTTTATTGGGAGACTTGTGGGAACAATGGGTGGAAGGAAATTTGTGGCTCCTCCCAGATTCCAGAACTTTCTGTCACCGAAATGTGAGGAAAAAGTGTTTTTTGCCCAAATTGTGGGGTTTGCAAAAGATTCTGGGTTGCAAAACCTGGTGAGCGCCCCACAAGTCACCCCATCTTGGATTCACGGAGGTGTCTAGTTTAAAAAAATGCACAGGTGTGGTAAGTTTCGCTAGGCTGAGCTACAGGCCAAAATCTACAGCTAAGCACTTTGCAAAAAACATGTCAGATTTCAATGTAAAAATGTGATGTGTCCATGTTGCATTTCCTGTTGCGAACATTAGGCCTACTCACGCAAGTGAGGTACCATTTTTATTGGGAGACTTGGGGTAATACAGAATAGCAAAACAAGTGTTATTGCACATTGTCTTTCTCTAAATTTTTTCCTCCCAAATGTAAGACAGTATGTAAAAAAGACGTCTATTTGAGAAATACCCTGTAATTCACATTCTAGTACAGGCACCCCAGAATTCATAGATGTGCAAATAACCACTGCTTCTCAACACCTTATCTTGTGCCCATTTCGGAAATATAAAGGTTTTCTTGATACCTATTTTTCACCCTTTATATTTCATCAAATGAATTGCTGTCTACCAGGTATAGAATGAAAATCCACTGCAAGGTGCAACTCATTTATTGGCTCTGGGCACCTAGGATTCTTGATGAACCTACAAGACCTATATACCCCCACAACCATAAGAGTCCAGCAGACGTAACAGACGTAACAGTATATTGTTTTCAAAAATCTGACATTTCAGGAAAGAGTTACAGAGTAGAACGTGGAAAAAAATAATTGTTTTTTTACCTCAATTTCAACATTTTATTTATTTATTCTGTTATTTTCTGTAGGAAACCCTTGTAGGATCTACATAAATTACCCCTTGCTGTATTCAAAATTTTGTTTACTTTTCAGAAATGTTTAGCTTTCTAGGGTCCAGCATTGGTTTTACACCCATTTCTGTCACTATCTGGAAGGAGGCTGAAAGCACAAAAAGTAGTAAAAATGGGGTATGTCCCAGTAAAATGCCAAAATTGTGTTGAAAAATGGGTTTTTCTGATTTAAGTCTGCCTGTTCCTGAAAGCTGGGAAGATGGTGATTTTAGAATCACAAACCCTTTGTTGATGCCATTTTCTGGTAAAAAAACATCAAGCCTTCTTCTGCAGGCCTTTTTTCCAATTGTTTTGGAAATACAAAACTTTGGCTGAATTTTGGCTAATTTCTTGGTCTCTTTCAGGGGAACCCACAAAGTCTGGGTACCTCTAGAATCCCTAGGATGTTTGAAAAAAAGGATGCAAATTTGGCATGGGTAGCTTATGTGGACCAAAAGTTATGAGGGCCTAAGCGCGAACTGCCCCAAACAGCCCAAAAAAGGCTTGGCACCTGAGGGGGAAGAGGCCTGGCAACGAAGGGGTTAAGGCTTACACTCGTGAGGAGAGGGTAACACTTCAGCTATTATTTATCTGTGTGCTGACCTTGCAGTTATGAAAATAGTGTAAAAAACATGAGGATTTAAAAGTCCTTTTTCTTTTTCCTTTTCTTTTTTTAATTTTATGGTCTCTTCTGTATGTAGGATCCCCAAGAGCTAACGGTGTCCCCAGAGGAAATGGATGCACTGCAACAAGGTATATGTATCTATAGATTTATAGTTCAGAGAACCCTGTCATCATTATCCCTCCTAAACAAAGCTGTCTTGATTGTTATTTTTTTTTTTGTACATTAATGATGCCCTGTGTGCTTTTACAGGCTATGATGTTGAACTACAGATGGTGGTTGGTGCTCTACAACAAATCCACCAGGCTCAAGATGGTCCAGGCACGATGTCTCAGGATGCAGCTTTAGTGGGTAAATGAAAATAAAAAGCTCTATAAAAACAACATAGAAGGCACCCTCAGAGAACATGTATAGTCTGTGTATTATATTGTAAATGTGACCTTTTCTTCTTTTTTTTCCTCCAGGCTCCCCGGCGGTACAAGCGGCTCCCACGGTATAGACCCAGAATGTAATAAGTGTCGCTCAAAAGACGGGCCTCAAGAGGAAGTCCACTGTGTCTAAGGAAGGTCCACCTACAAAGAAAGGCCCCTCACATCGGAAAACTGCAGGTTTGTTTTTAGAAACTGTAGGGACAGATGAATTCAATCCTTAGTGTCACTCAAACCTCTTTAACCTCTAGGATATCGCTGCTCTAGCAACACCTAATATGAATTTAGTTATCTTTACATCCTAGAGTCATCACACAAGATTTGGGGGAGTCTGCCGTCAGACTAAGGGGATGGCATAATCTTTAAAGGACAGCACTGTGACCCTTCAAAACCTCAAGGCACCAGCAGCATCCTTGAGCAACGCAGGGTCCAAAGACAAACCGTGCACCGGCTCTAAGACAGATGTTATATACCAGGTACAGCCCTTAACCACACCACACCAACTCTAATAAAGGCTTTGCCCAGTACTGTGAACACTTCTACAGCCACTACCTATGTGCAAGGGTTTGGACAATCTGACAGCGTATTGCTTGCAGCCTCAGGTAAACACCATCCTGCACCGTGTAGAACCTATGGTTGGGATCCTAATCAGTGCAACAAGCCTAAAATAAATCGGTTGTCCTTAAAGAACCGCAAGAAGAAGCTGCAGACCCCTGAGCTACAAGCCTCATCTTTAGGCATGTCTTTTAAAAATGTTGTTAAGGCTCAGAATGTTACACCTAGCCCCCAGCGTTCTAAATGTTCAACGCTTGAGGCATCTAATATAGTCGGGTCTGTCAACTCCCTAGGACTGTCAGCCTGTGTAACTAGACCTCCCAGTTTACATGACACAAGCCTGGAAACGGCAAGCCACATAGAGTATTCTTATTCTGGGTGTATAGGACTTTTAAAGGCACTAGTAGGTCTGATAGAGTGTTCTGAAGCCACAGCAATGCTCTGTGACCCTTCTAATGCACCCCCCAAAGGGTTGCAATCACCAGGGTCTCAATCACTCACACCCAACCGCAACGCTTCATATGCATCAGAGGCTTTGAGTTATTATGACCAACATTTAACTTCCCCTTGTCTGACCAATTACACGCCCTGGGGCGTACGACCCCACCAGCCCGTCACCAAGTGCCTGCGCGCAATGGTCTTCACCATCCTCCTCAATATACGCTGATAGTAGTGCAGGATGCAGTAGTTCACAAAATCAGAGTTTTGGAACACCATCTAGCGATGATCAGAACTCCCAAGCACTGGGGTGTTCACATTGGGGCCCTGTTCTTTTGACAAGTCCAGACCCACACATTCAAAAAGGGCTTATTACGGTTAACAGTGATCAGACCGTCGGGTGGCTAGGGGTAATATACACAACACAGCTAATGACACACGTATCGGATCAAAATATGGAGCACTGACCCCCTACAGGGCATTGGAAACATATCTGAAAGAAATACAACAGGCCATCAGGAAACTAAAATCAGACATGAACCTCAAGACCTCAAAACTGGGGATGTCGGGGTCGATACTGGGTCCTCCAGACCAACCCAGAGAGCATTACTCTAGCGGTTTGCAAGGTGTAGGAGGTAGTCATTGTCAACACCAGAGCAGTACGTGCTCTATTGGCGACAAAAATGCAAAAACCCAGCACTCTCAAAACAAAGTAATTTATGCATTGTGCTGATATGTTGTGGTTTAACCTTTTGCATTGCAGAGTTCAATCCTGAAACCTTATTTTTAATATGCTTACAAATACTGTTCCTTTGCAATGTATTGCTGCAGGATTTCAGAGTGTGTTAGGGTGTGGCCCCTTTCCAGGGCCTTCCAGAGACTTTCCCTGCAACATGCCTGGGTGTGGTTCTGGGCTGGGCCAAGACTCTATAAAAGAGAGCCAGCTCAACTCCCAGTGCTCACTATTCAGAGGTGCCGGTGCAGAGCAGCAGCTTCTTCCTGAGCTCCTGTTCCGGTGGCCTATTTCGATTTTCCAGTCTTCTTCCCTTCATCCTTCATTGGTGATCATTGTTCCAGGCGGTAAGACGGTGGTTGGAATGTCCTGACACCGTTATTGAGAATTTTCATATTCTTGGTTTAATTCTTCAATGAGTAACAGATTACTAGCGCGCTACCATTTCTTGACATTTATGTGGTAGTTTACAAATAGGCAAGACGCGCAATTGGTTTTATAAAGGTTTGACTTTGTTATTCATTGCGTGCTACCATTTCTTGACATTGGCATGGTGGCTTAAGAATCGGCAAGACGCGCGATTCGTTTTATGGTGTTTAAACATTGTTGTCCATTGCGCACTACTATTTCTTGAAATTTACATGATGTTTTACGGATTGACAAGACGCGTAACTCGTTTCATGAGGATTTGACTTTGTTGTTCATTGCGCGCTACCATTTCTTGACATTTACATGGTGGCTTAAGAATCGGCAAAAAGAAGAGCGATTCGTTTCATTGTACTTTGATCTTGTTATTTATTGTGAGCTGTTATTTCTTGACATTTACATCGTGTTTTACGAATCAGCAAGACGCATGATTCGATTAATGATGTTTTGACCTTGATATTCATTGCGTGTTACCATTTCTTGGTATTTTTCATGGTGACACTCGAATCGGCAAGACGCACGATTCTCTCCTCGAGTTTATTTCATGTTGTTTATTGTGTGCCACTATTCTAAGATATTTATTATGTAATATTCGAGTTGACAACTTATGTGATTTGTTTCCTGAATCCATATCGTGTTATTCATGGTGCACAATCCTTTTATGGTGTTTACTATATATATATATATATATATATATATATATATATATATATATCAAACCAAAACCCTTTCAGGGATAGAGTGACGCATAAATTATGCAAAAAAGAAAAAGGAGAACTCTGGGAAGTTCCCAATTTTAGGTGGAGAGCTGCTCTAGTAAGGAGCACCCTGCAACACCAGCAATGGTTTGACTTATACTGGGTGCTCCCTTGTGTCTGGAAAAAGCTATACTCCTCTGAAGAGCTCTAATGAGAGCGAAACACGTGTCAGGGGTTGCTTTACTCATTCCAGGTTGGCTTGGATGGTATTTGACCAGTCCAAAGCTGTAATACTGTGCCTGGAGTGGTAAATGGCTTTTGTCATTTTACAGCTCGGCAAGGATGACACTATGTCAATTCTATGCTTAAAGATTTTGCTGTACAAATGGCAAAAGACTTTGTCACTATCTAGCTCGGCGATGATAGCACTGTGCTAATCCTATGCTTAAAGACTTTGCTAGATAAGCAGACATTTGAGGTGAGCAAATCTAGAGTGTCGCTGGTGTTGCAGGGTGCTCCTTACTAGAGCAGCTCTCCACCTAAAATTGGGAACTTCCCAGAGTTCTCCTTTGTTTTTTGCATATATATATATATATATATATATATATATATATATATATATATATATCTGCAATATGTGCAATTTGTGTTGAAACATTTTAAGAGTACACAGAAGGCCAGAGTTTCTAGATGCAATATTGTATGGTCCTGGTATACATGCTCAAAACAGGATTTTTATGACTGGTTTAAAATTTAGTCAGAATGTTTTTCTGATTCTCATGTAAAGGAAAGTACTTGAATAAGAAAGTTTTCATTTAATTCATCTTGATTCCCCTACAGGTATCTGGCCATCTTGAAACTTAATCATTTTAAACTTAACTCTTAGATTGTTCATGTTTTCAGAGTGACTAGGCTTAGAATCATAGTCTAGTATTGATTTCAGGAGATATAATTTTCATATCGTGTGTTCTAACCTTTTTCTTACTACAGGTCTCCTTCCCAGCTGTTCCCTTCCTAATCCCCTCTTCCCCTCTTGAACTCTCTCAGTCTCTGTGATTTATTTATATATCAGAGTCTTGGAGCTGTTCAGTGGTGGACGTGTTGGGAACGGGCACAGACCCCGAGGATCTGGTGACTCTGACAGTCATAGCTTGTGAATCAGCCACGGCCAACATAGACGATATATTGGTATGACTCGGCAACCGTGTCCCCCTAAGGAGTGCAAGATCCACTTTTTGTAAAAAGGGTGTCCATAGATCTAAATATAAAAGGAAAACCCTAGACATACTCACTAAGGCTCTATGGGTCTTACGCACACTTAAAAGCAGAAGGGCGGTGGAACCCTCCAACCAATCCTTAAAAGCCTCAAAATCCAACACCTTGATATATAAAATGATCCCTTCTAGGCCTCAGGACATGAAGGCCCCCATTATGACCCTGATGGTCGGTGATAAAGTGGCAGTAATACCGCAAACAGGCTGGCGGCGACTACCGCCAAATTATGACCATGGTGGAATGATCTCCGAAAAAGAGCCAATGTACCACACCAACCGCCAGGGCAGAAACAACAGGCATCACAGCCGTAGCTGCTTACTGCCAGGCAGAAGACAAAGCTTTGCCCACTGTATTATGACACAACACTCCGCCACTTTTTCTGGGGCGGTACCAATGACATCAAAAGCCTTGCAGAAACAGAGCACAAAACTCAAAGGACTCACCATTGGAGACACAGGGAAGAACCACGCTGCCATGGAACCAGAACTGCAAGCGTTCCCGATTATATTCTAGGTCCTGCTCCACCACGAGCAGCCACCTAGCACAAAAGGGATGGAGGGAGGAAAACGACCGTGACACACACACGCACAACACACACCATTCACACACACACATCATACACACAACCAGCTGCACAAGAAAACAAGTTAATCCCCGTAAATCGGCTGAAAAATGTAAGGACAGCAGGAATTGACTAAAGTGATTGTAATAAGAACAACATAGTATAAATATTAATTTTGCCAAAGCAAATGTACAAGAAAAGGGACACTGCCCAGTCCTCAGTTCGTGTGGGCCACATGGCAAAGTCCAGGGCCCCACTTGTTACCTGCATCAATACGGAGGGATCACTGCAGGGGCATCAGTTGGCAAATAGGCCGGCACCTCAGGGAGAGAGGGGGTACCTCAGCCAGATGCTGAAAGAAGACCACTGTTCTGGAGGGGGCAACATGCCCTGTGCTTTCTCTTGGGGAGTGGAAGGCCACAGTCTCTCAAGTGGGTGTCTTCCCCTCTGGTTATGGAGGGGGCAACATGCCCTGTCTTTGGACCTGGAGAGTGCAAGGCCATAGTCTCTCGGGTGGGTGTCTTCCCCCCTGGTTCTGGAGGGGACAGCCCACGCAGCCCATGGAGACTGGATCAAATTGTGTCCGCCGGCGGTGACGGCTGCACTGTGGTGGTGGTGGAGGTAGTGGAAGGCTCCTGCTCAGCCCCTGCACCATGCAAGGCCTGCACTGTGGTGGTGGTGGAGGTAGTGAGAGGTTCCTGCTCATCCCCTGCACTCACTGATGGCTGCACAACCACGGTTGGTGGTGGAGGCCCTGTGACAGCTGCTGGTGCAGGCTCCTTCCCCTTTCTGCTGGCCGGTGCAGGCTCCTTCCCCTTTCTGCTGGCCAGTGCAGGCTCCTTCTCCTTCTTGCTGGCTAGTGCAGGCTCCTTCTCCTTCTTGCTTGCTGGTGCAGGCTCTTTCCCCTTCTTGCTTGCTGGTGCAGGCTCCTTCCCCTTTCTGCTGGCCTGTACAGGCAACTTCCCAGTCAGGATTTGTGGCCTGGAATCCTTTCCACAAGTAGGTGCGGATGGAACTGGGCCCGTGGACTGTGTGGCTGAGGTGCTTGGCTGGGTTCTTGAAACTATGGCCATTTGTGCAGGACGGGGGGAGGGGTTGGAAAGAGGTCAATGGTGGAAAGGAAAAGCTTTTTATGGACATTGGGGTGGGAAGAGTGAGAGGGAATGGGAGTGGAAGATGAGGGAGTGGTTGTTGGAGGTGCCTGTCTGCTAGATTTGGGTGCATGGGCTGTATGCTGTTGTGAGGTGGATGGCTGTTGGATGTCTGAGTGCTTGCGTTTGTGTACCTTAGGGGGGGGACAGACACATTAGGAGAGGACACAGGGGATGTGGGCATGGCTGTTCAGGAGGTGTCTGCCAGTGAGGTGTGTTCTGCTTGGTGTGGTGATGATGCTGGTAGTGGATGATGATGTATTGCATGCAGGTGTGAGTGTGGACGTAACTAGGTGGGAGGTGGAGGAGGAGGAACTTGGGATGACAGTGTAAATAGTGGATGTTAGTGTGACTACAACTGTCTGTTGTTGGCGTGAGTGCTTGTGTGATGAAGTGTGGTGCTTGTGTTTGCCTGTGACACTCTTGGGTGTTGCCTTGTGTGCATGCTCGCCTGTCTGTGTGCTTGGGATGGGTTGGGGTTGAGGAGAATGAGACTGGGAGATGGAAGTTGGAGGGGGGATGGTAGAAACAGGGACAATGGCTGCCATCAGAGCGGAGGCCAGAGCCTGAATCGATCTCTGTTGGGCCACCAATCCAGTGTGAATGCCCTCCAGGAATGCATTAGATTGTTGCATCTGGGCTGCCAGCCCCTGGATGGCATTCACAATGGTTGACTGCCCTACAGAGATGGATCTCAGGTGGTCAATATTCTCCTCTGTCAGGGTAGAAGGGCTCATTGGGCAGGGTCTCAGGTGCCTGGGATGAAGGAAATGTCCACCTTCCTGGGGGAGCGGGCACGGGCAACTCGCTGAGGGGCTGCTGGGAGGGTGTTGCTGGTAAAAGGGGTGGTGGCTGTACCTGTAGCTGGGGTGGCCACAGAGGTGTGTGCCACCACTAGGGAGCTCCCATTTGAGGAGGTATCTGAGTCTGTGTTGTCCCCTCCAGTCTCTGCCGTGGTGCTCCCCTCACCCTTCGTCCCACTGGTGCCCTGAGCGTCGGTGGACTCTGCCTCCTGGGTCCTGTGGGATACAGCTCGCTATGTTGCCTGTGCCTCTGCTCCTCTGCCAGATGATGCTAATGCACATAAGGACAGGATGACAAAACAAGAAAGGGGGGATAGAGACAAAGGATACACTGGTCAGTGACTGCAACAACATCACTGTTGCCGTACACACTACCCTCACACACAGGGAACGGGCCTACGCACTATGCATTGTACTACCAGTGATATTGCTAGCCACCAAGGCATGAGGAGGAGCACACACCGCCAATTGCAGCACACCTGGGACCCATGCAGCCGTGCCCAGTAGGGGATGCTAACAAGCCAGGTAGCCATCATTTTCCATTCAGACCCCTAGCCACCAGAGGACCTACACTGCTATGTCTGGCCTGGCCTAGGGGCACCCACTAACCCACAACCACCACCCAGATATCACCCCAACAGGCGTAAGCTGTAATGGTAGCCATTATACTCACACCTTTGTGGCTGCTGTGATGCCCTCAAGTGCCCATCCAGCTCTGGATAGCTCAACGGCAGTATGCAGGCCATCAGGGAGGACACGGTTCGATGAGCACCCCTCCCTAGTTAGGAGGCCATCACCAGCTGGGCCTCTGCGGTCTTCAGTGCCCTGCGTCTCAGGTCCTCCCACCGTTTGCGACAGTGGGTGCTCAGCCTGCCATAGACCCCCAGGGTCTGCACCTCCTTGGCGATGGCACGTCATATACCCTTCTTTTGATCGCCACTGACCTGCAGAGGCAATACAGAAAGGCGAAAACCATTAGACAAACAGTCCAGCCTGTCACACACATGGCCCACCATACCCCTTTTCATCACCATTGGCACATACATAGCCCAGCTCCCAACATGTACACTGCCAACAAATAATCCCCGTCTTACACAGTGCCTTCACACACATCTCCATGCATCCATGCCACGTGCATCATGCCCACAATGTACTCACCTGTTGGTCTGGAGGCCTATACAGCTTCCCATACTGGGGTAGGACCCCATCCACCAGTTGCTCCAACTCCTCTGAAGTGAAGGCTAGGGCCCTTTCCCCGGTCACACGGGCCATGATAGGTTCCAGACGCAGGTCACAGCAGCACATGCAGTGTAGGTGCTCTCCTATGGAAGATCAGGAAACAAGTGAGGAATCAGATAGAAAATGGCGGTCACGTCCGTGGCGGTGCATACGTCTCCGCCCGCATAGATCACCATTGGCCAATCTAACCCATAGGGTCCAATATTAACCAATGAGGAGTTGCACAGCGGGTCACAACCCCCTCCCACCATGGCGCACAACATCAGTGGAATTACCTCACTTCCACCTGTCCCTCCACACAGGACAGACAGACCCCATTCAGGGGGGGGGGAGCTATGGAATAATGCTGCATCACAGGAGAAATAGGCACATACTGGACAAATCACACTGACCCAATTCATGTTCACAGAATGCAAACTACTGTTGTGGCTCCATTATTCAGTTTGTGACAGGCTCCTCACTCTTTTGTCCCATAGATTACTACCGCTGCGGATGAATAGGAGATGGAGACATACCCCTGTATACAGAGCCCTGATCGACTTGGCTACACTGGAGGACAGGCATATAATACTCAACTATAGACTGGACAGGGCCACAATCACAGAGCTGTGTGCCCAGTTGGAGACGGACCTGATATCAGCTATCAGTCATTTGACGGAGATCCCCCCTCTTGTGCAAGTGCTATCAGTTCTCCATTTCCTGGCCACTGGTTCTTTCCAGTGGGCTTGGCAGCAGGAATGTCACAGCCAATGTTCTCAATAGTGCTGACAAGAGTGTTGTCTGTCCTGATAAAACACATGTGCAGCTACATTGCATTCCCCCAGGTTGAGGATTTGGCCACTTTGAAGGCTGAGATTTATGCAATGGGATATGTCCCCAATATAATTGGGGTGATTGATGGAACACATATTGCATTTGCCCCCCCCCCGCCAGAATGGACAAGTGTTCAGGAATCGTAAGAGTTTCCACTCCATGAATGTGCAGATGGTGTGCTTGGCGGACCAGTACATCTCCCACATCAATGCTAAGTATCCTGGGTCGGTGCATGATGCCTTTGTACTAAGGAATAGCAGCATCCCAAATGTGATGGTCCAACTACAGAGGCACAGGGTGTGGCTTATAGGTGAGACCTGGTTCCCACCCAGTATATGTTGGTGTATGGGTATGGTGTGAACAATATACGATAATGTGTGGCTAAATGTTGTCCCTCAATATTTGTAGGTGACTCTGGTTACCCAAACGTATTATGGCTGCTGACCCCTGTGAGGAAGGCCAGGACAAAGGCAGAAGAACGTTATAATGTGGCACATGGGTAAACCAGAAGGATAATTGAGAGAACCTTTGGCCTCCTGAAGGCTAGGTTTCGGTGCCTCCATCTAACAGGTGGATCCCTGTGCTACTCACCCAAGAAGGTCTGCCAGATAGTGGTGGCATGCTGCATGTTGCGCAACCTGGCCCTCAGGCGCCATGTCCCTTTTCTGCAGGAGGAGGAGACTGGAGATGCCCCTGTGGCAGCAGTGTACCCTGTGGACAGTGAGGATGAGGAGGCAGAGGATGAAGATGAAAACAATAGAACATCGGTGATATGTCACTACTTCCAATGACACACATGGAAGACAGGGTAACTTTATATTTCAATGACCTTGGTTGTATTCTGTGTGGCATTGGCATGCTGGTAATTCCCACTTCTTTGCCCACTTACTGTTCACTCTGGCTATTCATTTTGCAGATTTTGGTGATATGACAAATACTCCAGGTGTGATCACTACAGCCAGCTACAGGTCATTAACTCTATGCTCATTCTAAATACAGTTCATTTTCAATGGTTGTACCTGTTTCAAACAATACATATTTGATATACATGACATACTCGAAATAAATTTTTGTCAAAGGGTGTTTATTGAAGTGCTAACATATAGGGGTAAAGTTGAATGGGATGGGGTGATGATGGAGGCAAGTCCATGGTATTGTTGTAGTCTGGTTGTAGCACAGATGCATTGTCCAAGGGGACATAGGGAGGGGAGTGATGGCAGTTCAAGGTGGACAGGGTGACTGAGTGGGACACAATGGGGACAATCAGGAGAGTCTCATTTCCTGGGGGGGGCCTGGGCAAGTGTCTCTGGCTTCTCTCTGGATCACAGGGAACGTTTGCGGGCGGTTCACCTTTTGCAGGGGGAGGGGTGCTGGTGGCCTTTGAGTCCTGTGGCAGGGCCTCCTGGCCACTAGAGGCAGCGGAAGTGGATGGCTGTTCAGACTGGCTAGTGTCAGGGGCCCACTGGTGTGAGACTGCCTTCCTCATAATGTTGGCCATGTCTGCCAGCACCCCTGCTATGGATATCAGGGTGTTGTTGATGGCCTGCAAGTCCTCCCTGATCCTCTGGTATTGTCCCTCCTGCAGCCGCCTGTTCTCCTGCACATTGTCCAGGATCTGGCCCATTGTGTCCTGGCAATGTTGGTAGGCTCCCAGGATCTCGTAGAGTGCCTCCTGGAGAGTCGGTTCCCTGGGCCTGTCCTCCCCCTGGCACACAGCACTCCTCCCACTGTCCTTGTTGGCCTGTGCCTCTGTCCCCTGAACGGTGTGCCCACTGCCACTGACCCCAGGTCCCTGATTGTCTTGTGTGCAAGGTGTGGCGTGGGGTCTCTGTAGAGGTGGACACACTGCTGATTGTCGTGTCCTGAGAACAGAGTTGTGGGTACACTGGGTGGGTGCTGTGGCGGTGTTTCCTGAAGGGGGAGGCTCTGTGGTGGTCTGTGACTGGGCTTGGGTAACCGGCTGTCCAGTGGTCCCTGATGGACCGGGTACGTCGTCCAGATCCTGAAGTCCAGAATTACTGTCATCACTGTAGGCCTCTTCAGTTGGGGGACTGGATAGTACTGGTACTTCCCCTCCAGTGACATTGGTTGGGGTGACACTGGGGATGTAGATGATGTGTTATGGTTGATGTGTATGACATATTGTACATCCCTGGCTTCCGCTCTATGGTTGGTTTTGCCCTGCCAGCTATCACTTTGTGTATGTTAGTGTATGGTGGGATTGTTAGTTCTCTATGCTGTGCATGCTTTAGTGATGGGTGTCCATGCAGGGCTGTGAGGGTTGTCCATGCATTGGTACAGCATGCAGGGCTTGGCATTGGGATTGAAGAGATGTGATTGTGGAGTGTGTGGGATGTACTGGAGTGATGGGAGTGAGGGTGAGGGTATGTGATGGCATGCAGGTAGGGGGGTGATAATAGTAGAAAGTTGACTTACCAGACTCCAATCCTCCTCCAGCTCTGGCCAGGCCCTCAGGATGCAGTGTTGCCAAGACTTACTGCTCCCCTGCTGTGAGTTGTGGGAGAGGAGGTGGAGGTCCACTGCCAGTCCTCTGTATAGCGAGCTGGTATGGAACGTACTTTCCCCTGTAGGTCGTTCCACCTCTTCCTGATGTTGTCCTTTGTGCTTGGGTGCTGTCCCACGGCATTGACCCTGGCCACGATTCTCCACCATAGCTCCATCTTCCTAGCTATAGATATTTGCTGCACCTATGCTCCAAATAGCTGTGGCTCTACCCTGACAATTTCCTCCACAATGACCCTTAACTCCTCCTCTGTGAAACAGGGGTGTCTTTGTGGTGCCATGGGTGTTATGTGATGTGTTGGTGAGGGTGTGTTGGGTGTGTGATTTTGAGTGTGTGAGTGGTGAATGGATGTGAGTGGTGTGTAGCTGTAGTTGTCTCAGTGGTCTTGGTGTATGTAGGAGGGTGGCCTGGCTTGTAGTGGGTACCAGAGGTACTTACACCTTGTGCCAGGTGCAGTTATCCCTTATTAGTGTAGAAGAGTTGTTTCTAGCAGCTTAGGCTGATAGAAGGTAGCTATGGCAAAGCAGCTTAGGCTGTACTAGGAGACATGTAAAGCTCCTACTATACCACTGGTGTCATATGCACAATATCATAAGAAAACACAATATACAGATATACTAAAAATAAACGTACTTTATTTTTATGACAATATGCCAAACGTATCTCAGTGAGTACCCTCAGTAAGAGGATAAGTTATATACACAAGGTATATGTACACAAACCAAAATTATTTTTTTTAAATGTAAGTCAGAGGTACAGAGGTGCAATGCAATGTTACTAAGTACAATGGCTGCTTCTAAAGATCTAACCTCTTGTAATGAATGGGGTGAATTCCTCTACAAAGGGCATCCAATTGCGGGGTCCCCTATGTATGACTTTGTCAGAGGTTTCACACACCCCACCTCCCCAAAAAGTGCCTAGAGGATGGGTCCAGTTTCTACAGGCCACTGCTCAACTCAATGTTCCTTCTACGCTTGTTGGTAATACCGAACACAGGAGGCTGTTTGAAAGTTTGAAAGATCCTACTTACAGCCCTCCAAGTACACCATCAGTGTCTGTTTTGAAACCCTTGTCTACCCCCCAACTATCTCCCTCATGGAATACCGAACCCTACCTTCTATGGCTAAAAAGTTGTTGTCAAAAAATAAATCGTGGTTAAATGTGTGATACTTGTGATCATGTGTATTTTGTTTTACAGTGTCTGTGTGTATAGTTTTACAGACGTTAATATGTTGAATGCTTTTCTTTCAGCATTTATTTTCCTTAGTATGTTTGGATTCTTATTGATTGTACTAAAATTATGTGTAATAAACACTTTTTAACCTTCTCCTCATTTTTATGTCATATTTTATCATTTATTTTTTAATGTATGTAATGACGATTGAATAAAAATGTATAGTCCGGTATTGAGCTAAAATTATTTTATTGTAGACATTTACATATGCATTACAAGGTCTTACACTTTTGACAAATGGTGTATTCTGTTTGAACAGAGCGTGATGTAACCCTAGCGTTTCCTTTTACATATTTCACAACAATACTATCATTGTTTACTAAATCATTCAAAAACAAATTTAGAAAATTTCTAAACATCATACCCTCAGACATTTTACTAATAAAATATATACAGTGCTCCCCACATGTGATGGCTAGAGGATCCTGCACCCGCATCTTGTTATACTCAACCATATCAGCCGCTTTCTTTAGATACTTAAATACATGTTTTGTATAAATGTTATGCTCTAGGAATTCTGCTGAACTGTCAAACATTGTAACCATATTGTTATCCAGAAACACTCCCACCCAGTGTGATCCACCCTTGTGATGTGGATCTGTGTTAAAGACTAACGATCATGGTCTTTCTACGCTCATCTCCGTGGGTAGCCCATCACTTGGGAAAACATCTAAAAAGTATTTCTTTGCATATTTATTCCTGCTTAAGAACTCACATGTCTGTACAGTGTCCATTGTACAATGTTTTAAAGATAGTCAAACATAATCTGCAGAACGTGGTTGACTTGAATGACACTGTCAAGCACCACAAATACAACCATGTTCACATTGGTAGCTAGGGGTTGATTAAAACATATTTCAGCTTTTAGATTTCCGTTTTTATCAGATTATAGTGATCCCTGTCTTCCATGTTGGGCGTCAGATCAAAAACGAAACGGGTGTAACCTGCCCCATACCCTTCTCTTGATACGATGACTCCTGAGTCCCGCATATGTTTTCCTGATATAGACACCAGGCCGAGACATTCCCTGATAAAACTAGATGTTCCAAAACTCAGTATGTATGGCTTTGCAGGAATCACAGCACCCTCATGTTCCAGCACTGCATAGTTGATGCTGTAGTGTTTGAAATTGAAAGGGTTTGAGGTATACAGTCCACTAAAAGCTGTATTGTCCACATACCCTATGATAACAAGCTTAGGTAGTATACCCAGGAATAAGTTTTGCTGTTGGGTTAAGCGGGTACCTGTGGGTATACTGAATATCTTCAGAGCCACTCTTTCGACGGCGTACTTGGTATTTGATAGATGTAGGGCCTCTGCATGAGCCAGTCTGACGCTTAGTGACACTTTCACTCTCTTTACAAACAAAGTGGCGGACAGTATAACAAATTTATACTGTTCCGCATCCCCACTGATGAGACAGGACGAGTCCTTGTTGCGGGTTAGTTTGATCTTAAGATTGATACCATTGACTAGTAGCTTATCTTGGTAGAAGAGGTCTGAATGTATGCGTCCTAGGAGGTCAAACTGTCTACTGCCTGTGGCAAAGTTTACTCTTTTTACAAAGCCCTGATTGTGCCCATCCAGTGCCGTAGCTTCAAAATGACCATCAGAATCTTTGTAGAAGAGTCCTGCTGAAAGCTGGGTGTCCAGGGCATCACGGCTGTAATTCAGAATACTCTCAATGTATGCCCTATATGCGTACATGTTATCACTGTGCATGATAAGTCAATGCCCGAGGGTAATGTCCACCTGATTAAACGTGGTTGCTATGGGTTAAGCGATCGTCGCCACTTTAAAATCGTTTGCTATGTTGGAACAATCTGCTTTTACAATTTTACAGATGAGGTGCAACAGCGTATTGTTGAGATCCAGATACATATCCGTGGACCCTGACACATAAAACTCTATCAGCACCAAAGGCTTTAAAGCGGCTAGTGGTGATACCTTTATGAAAAAACTGTTTTTAATGCTAGTCTGCATGGGTTTTAGGGAAAACAGGTCTAACTCCGATTTAGCGCATTCACGCGATGCACAGTGTAAGAAGGCCATGTTTGAACAGTGTTCAGCTTTAAAAAAAATATTTACGTTAGTGCCCCTTCTCTTCCTCTTCTTCGTAGCTCTCTTCCGATTTACGGATCTGCGTTTGTCAGCGCTTTTTGAAGAACGTCATCATTTTTTATAGGGGGCTGGTGGACCCCTGCGCTTTGAAACAGCACGCTTCCTTTTAACCCCTTCGCTGCCAGGCCTTTTCCTACCCCTGTGCCAAGCTTTTTTTGTGCTATTTGGGGCAGTTTGCGCTTAGGCACTCATACCTTTTTGTTCACATAAGCTACCCACGTCAAATTTGCATCCTTTTTTTCCAACATCCTCTGGATTCTAGAGGTCCCCAGACTTTGTGGGTTCCCCTGAAGGAGACCAAGAAATTAGCCAAAATACAGTGAAATGTTTTTGTTTTTTTTAAATGGGAAAAAAGGGCTGCAGAAGGCAGCTCGTGGTTTTTCCCCTGAAAATGGCATCAACAAAGGGTTTGCGGTGGCAAGATCACCATCTTCCCAGCTTTCAGGAACAGGCAGACTTGAATTGGAAAACCCAATTTTTCAATACAATTTTGAAATTTTACTGGGACATATCCCATTTTTACTATTTTTTGTGCTTTCAGACTCCTTCCAGTTAGTGACCAAAATGGGTGAGAAACCAATGCTGGATCCCAGAAAGCTAAACATTTCTGAAAAGTAGACAAAATTCTGAATTCAGCAAGGGGTCATTTGTGTACATCCTACAAGTGTTTCCTACAGAAAAAATTGAAATTGAGTTGAAAAAAACAGCAATTTTTCTCCACGTTTTACTCTGTAACTTTTTCCTGCGATGTCAGATTTTTTAAAGCAATATACCGTTACGTCAGCTGGACTCTTCTGGTTGCGGGGATATATAGGGCTTGTAGGTTCATCAAAAACTCTAGGTACTCAGAGCCAATAAATAAGTTGCACCTTGCAATGGGTTTTTATTCAATACCGGGCATACAGCAATTCATTTGCTGAAATATAAAAAGTGAAAAATAGGTATCAAGAAAACCTTTGTATTTCCAAAATGGCCCCAAGATAAGGTGTTGAGAAGCAGTGGTTATTTGCACATCTCTGAATTCCGGGGTGCCCATACTAGCATGTGAATGTGAACCATGCCATCGATGGGGCAAAGTCACAGAATCTCAACTAACCAACGCCCTAGCACAGAATCCACCTGTCAACCCCACCGACCCCAACATCGTGGCACACAACCTCAAGCTATGGATCAAAGACTGCGCCGACCGCCTTACTCCACTCAGAAAACCCTCCAACAACCACATCAACAAAAAAGCCACCTTGTTCACTGCCGACCTCCAAGCCTCCAAATGCCACTGCCAAAAACTCAAGCAAATATGGCTACTCGAACGCACTCTAGACTACCACACGGCACTCAAGGATGCCACACGCAAACACCACCAACTCATCAGGCTAGCAAAAAGATCCTCCTTCAAAACCCGCCTAGGAAACAATGCCCACGACGGCAAAGAACTTTTCAACATCGTAAAAAAACTCTCCAACCCAAACACCACCGCCAACGACATCACCCCCTCCCAAGATCTATGCAACACCCTAGCAACCGCCTTCCACCAACAAATGACGGACATCCACGACAGCTTCAACTCCCCTCACACTCCGGACACTCCTACCCCACCCACCATGAACTCCTCCCACTCCAGCCGACTGACCTCCTGGACCAACATCAGCTACGACGATACCCGTAAGACCATGAACTCCATCCACTCTGGATCGCCATCAGACCCCTGCCCACACCACATCTTCAACAAAGCAGACACAGCCATCGCACCACACCTACGGAAAGCCATCAACATCTACTTCGAAACTGCAAGATTCCCGGAAAGCTGGAAACACGCCGAAATCAACGCCCTTCTCAAGAAACCAAAGGCGGACCACAAGAACCTGAAAAACTTCCGGCCCATCTCTCTGCTCCTTTTCCCGGGGAAGGTCATCGAGAAAATCGTCAACACTCAGCTCACTCGATACCTCGAAAAAAACAACATCCTCGACCCCTCCCAGTCCGGCTTCAGACGCAACCACAGCACCGGAACCGTCCTCCTCGCCACCACAGACGATATCAGAAGCCACCTCAACAATGGAGAAACATCAGCCCTCATCCTCCTAGACCTATCAGCCGCCTTTGACGCCGTCTGTCACCACACCCTAAAATCCCACCTCCACGCAGCAGGAATTCAGGACCAAGCCCTCGAATGGACCACATCCTTCCTCACTGGCAGAACCCAAAGAGTCCGCCTCCCCCCGTGCCAATCCAAAGCCTTCAACATCATCTGCGGCATACCCCAGGGCTCATCCCTCAGCCCGACGCTGTTCAACATCTACATGGCCCCCCTCGCACAAATGGCCCGCCAGCACAACCTCAACATCATCTCCTACGCCGACAACACCCAACTCATCCTCTCCCTCACCAAGGACCCGCACACCGCCAAAACCAACCTCCACGAGCGACTAAAAGCCATCGCCGACTGGATGAGAGACAGCCGGCTAAAACTGAAGTGGGACAAAACAGAGGTCCTCATCCTCGGGCGCACCCCCTCTGCCTGGAACAACTCATGGTGGCCGTCCACGCTGGGTCCCCCACTGACACCCACCGACAGCACACAAAACATCGGCTTCACCCTCGACTCCTCACTCTCCATGTCAAAGCAGGTCAGTGCCATCTCCTCCTCCTGCTACAACACCCTCCGCATGGTTCGCAGAGTTTACAAATGGATCCCATCAGAAACAAGAAAAACAGTAACCCAGGCCCTCGTCAGCAGCAGACTCGAATACAGCAACGCCCTCTACACTGGTATCTCATCCAAACTCCTCCAACGCCTCCAAAACACCTCCGCCTGACTCATTCACAACATCCCTCGCCACATCACCCCCCACCTAAGAGACCTTCACTGGCTCCCCGTCAACAAGAGGATCACCTTCAAGCTCCTCACCCACGCACACAAGCCACTCCACAACACCGGACCATCATACCTGAACAACAGACTCAGCTTCTACATACCCACCCAACATCTCTGCTCCGCCAACCTCGCCCTCGCCTCCATCCCCCGCATCCAATGCAAATCTTCCGGCAGCAGATCATTCTCGTACCTCGCCGCCAAGACCTGAAACACCTTCCCGCCGGATCTACGACAGACCCGGGACATTCTTTCCATCAGAAAACTCCTAAAGACTAGGCTCTTCGAGCAGTAGCAGCACCCCCCCAGCGCCTTGAAACCCTCATGGGTATGTAGCGCGCTTTACAAATTGTCTGATTGATTGATTGATTGAATTACAGGGCATTTCTCAAATAGACGTCTTTTTTACACACTGCCTTACATTTGGAAGGAATAAATGTAGAGAAAGACAAGGGGCAATAACACTTGTTTTGCTATTCTGTGTTCCCCCAAGTATCCCGATAAAAATGGTACCTCACTTGTGTGGGTAGGCCTAGCGCCCACGAAAGGAAATGGCTCAAAACACAACGTGGACACATCACATTTTTTCACAGAAACAGAGGTGTTTTTTGCAAAGTGCCTACATGTGGATTTTGGCACCTGGGAAACCTAGCAAACCAGCGCATTTTTGAAAACTAGACACCTAGAGGAATCAAAGGTATGGTGACTTGTGGGGTTCTGACCAGGTTCTGTTACCCAGAATCCTTTGCAAACCTTAAAATTTGACCAAAAAAAACACTTTTTTCTCTCATTTCGGTGAAAGAAAGTTCTGGAATCTGAGAGGAGCCACAAATTTCCTCCCACCCAGCGTTCCCCCAAGTCTCCCAATAAAAATGGTACCTCACTTGTGTGGGTAGGCCTAGCGCCCACAAAAGGAAATGGCCCAAAACACAACGTGGACACATCACATTTTTTCACAGAAAACAGAGGTGTTTTTTGCAAAGTGCCTACCTGTGGATTTTAGCCTCTAGCTCAGCCGGCCCCAGGGGGGCAGAAATGGCCTAAAATAAATTTGCCCCCCAACCCCTGCGGGGAGCGACCCTTGCCTACGGGGTCGCTCCCCCTGCGTGACATTGATGCAAAAAAAAGATCCCCGGTGCCTAGTTGTTTCTGCCCCGCTTGGGGGCAGATTGACCTAAAATCGGCAGATTTGCCCCCAAGGGGGGCAGAAATGGTCTAAATACAATTTGCCCCCCAGGGGAGCGACTCTTGTCTAATGGGTCGCTCCCCATCTCTAAAAAAAACAAAAAACAAAAATTAGCTGTGGCGCATAGAGGTTTCTGCCCCCCCGGGGGCAGATCGGCCTAATAACAATAGGCCGATCTGCCCCCAGGGGGGGCAGAAATGGCCTAAAATAAATTTGCCCCCAACCCCCCCTGGGGAGCGACCCTTGCCTACGGGGTCACTCCCCTTGCGTGACATTGGCGCAAAAAATAAATCCCTGGTGCCTAGTGGTTCCTGCCCCCCCATTGGGGGCAGATTGACCTAAAATCGGCCGATTTGCCCCCAAGGGGGGCAGAAATGGCCTAAATACAATTTGCCCCTCCAGGTGAGCGACCTCTGCCTAAGGGTTCGCTCCCCACCTCAAAAATACAAAACTAATTTTCTTTTAGCCCTGGTGCCTAGAGGTTTCTGCCCCCGGGGAGGCAGAAAAGGCCTTTAAAAAAAATGCCCCCCCCCGGGAGCGACCCTTGCCCAAGGGATCGCTCCCCTTGCGTGACAATCGCAAAAAAAAAACTCCCTGGTGTCTAGTGGTTTCTGTCCCCCTTGGGGACAGATTGGCCTCACAAAAATAGGCCACTCTGCCCCCAAGGGGGGCAGAAATGGCCTAAATATAATTTGCCCCCTAGGGGAGTGACCCTTGCCTAAGGGGTCGCTCCCCACCTCAAAAATACAAAAGAAAACAAAAACAAAAAAATGCTCCCTGGTGCCTGGAGGTTTCTGCCCCCCAGGGGGCAGAAAAGGCTTTTAAGAAAATGCCCCCCCTAGGAGCAACCCTTGCCCAAGGGGTTGCTCCCCTTGAGTGAAAATCATGAAGAAAAACCAAACTCCCTGGTGTCTAGTGGTTTCTGTCCCCCTTGGGGGCAGATTGGCCTCATAAAAATAGGCCAATCTGCCCACAATTGGGGCAGAAATTGCCTAAATATAATTTGCCCCCTAGGGGAGCGACCCTTGCCTAAGGGGTCGCTCCCCACCTCAAAAATACAAAAGAAAACAACAACAACAAAAAAATGCTCCCTGGTGCCTAGAGGTTTCTGCCCCCAGGGGGCATAATCACCATGATGACTCCTTAATAGTCGCTGTTGCGTCGCAGTCTTAAATGAAGCTTAACAATAACTTTCCCGAATTTAAAGGACACCGGCTCAGATTGATTGATTTTAGAAACTGACACGAGTCGGGTTTGGTTTATTGTATATTAACCATTGTGTTATTTTCACCCAGCACCTGGACCCATCTTAGCAACAGCAAATAACTATCCCCTATACTGTGTGACTCTACGATGTCGCTATACACGTAAAGTGTATAGAAACCGTTGTTAATATCGTGGCACAACTGATTCGGTTCAATTTGAATTCGGTTATGTTGTACTGTCCCTAAAACCCTTCTTAATTTACCTGAACAGTTAAACACAGTCTTGCGACTTGGAGCTTTAAGAATCACCTTCTGTCTAACGTTATCTACCACTAGATGAACATTCGTATACGTTTCAATGTTGCCTATAGATTTGTTGAGGGATTCAACCACCAATGCCATAGTTGGGTAATAGCCTTGAGGAAACCCTGCGTGGATACTCAAAGGGTCCTGCTCACGCTTTACATTAAATTTGGCCTCCAGTGCTAAAAAAGTATTACATGGGTTTTGTATCTCTATTAGGGCAACATCCCAATCCCCTTTCAGGTCTACGGGTTTAGCCAATGTCACTGTATAATTAGAAATTTGATTGTCAGGGAACATGCCCTTTGAGGCGTGGATGGCAGCTTAATATAAGAAGATGATGTCTCCTTCACGGCGTCTACAACAACACAACGTCGTTCTCACACAACCTGCACAGAAATGGACAACACCCAACTGTTAAATTTCTCGGGCCACTCATGGCATTTGACAAAAACCTGCTGATTAGCACCGCTGCTTTTCCTTTTCAGAATGTTTTCAACCCTATACACCCTGTGTGGATCATTAGGTACGTTCTGTAGCTCCTCCTTGTAATAGATGTCCGATAACATTTCCACTATAACTATTTTATAGTCTGCTGGTACCCCTTTGTGAAGACCCATTTTATTTTGAGACCCTAACATGGTTGCCTTCTTTTAAAGTCGGCTTCTTTACACCTACGGCGATCCTTCTCCCGTACACAGTTCTCCACACCTTTAACGAGTTATCGGCTGTTACATTTGCAGGTGCCGTTTTGATGGTTCTTTGGTAAGTGGCATTATAAACGTCTATAAAAACCTGCAGAACATCCACGTATTGGTAAGTGTTATAGGCTGTAAAATATCTCCACATCTTAGACTTTAAGCTTGGGTTAAAACATTCAATAACGACAGCTTTTACCTCAGTGTGTGTTACAAAATGTTTAACATTGTCCTGTTTTAGTTATTTCTGAAAAGTTCTGTTAAAAACTCTTTTCCAGCATCTGTTTGTAGTTTTTGAGGTGTTCGGCCTTTCCTGAAGATGGCTTTAAAGGCTTTGGTCACAACCTTCGCACTTTTATCGTTTAGCTGTTTTGCATAGGCATACTTGGACAACACACCTATACCTGTTAACACGTATCTAACCCCGTTATTATGCTTTGCTAAATCTGATTATGTCCGCCTGCCACTTATAATCTATTTGCGCATTAACGATAGTAGGTGTTCTCTTAAACCGCTTCTGGGTGGGTTTATGGAGTGAGTACACCTCTTCCCCTGATAACCAGATCTTCACCAGCGCTCTATTTAATGGTTCATTTTCAACTACAGCCCTTGTAAATAGTGCTTCGGCACCCCCCCCAAGCTACCAACACCACTTGTATTGTAATAAAGTTTCCTTAACACGTCTTTGGGCATGATAGCTGTCGTTACAACCCATGAAGTGAAAATGCCTGTTTTATGTAAGAACATTTTATTTAAAAAAATTAAAATGTGTAAGCACAACATAAACACAGTGTACTTGACATTTTACTGTACATAGCTTATCGTTGTCAACACTGCTGGAAACTGTGTGGCCTTTTGACTACGCATACATAGTATGACACATGTTACACATATTACTCAGAGCTGTTCCTTTTACTAAGTATCAGCGTCGCAAGCTTTGCTATTTTTATAGCTATACACTCAATAGCTCTAGACATGACTTCCTGCTTCTCCGCCTGTAACTGGATGCTCAGGATACTGGCAGCATTCAACAGTTTATACAGTTATAGGTCAGACAATTCAGAACCTTTATTTGTGAAATAATCTTCAGTCATAAGTTCCAAAGCATGGTGTATCCCGGTCAATGGTTAAAGTCTTAACTCATGCGCACGGTCTTTGTACGCGCTCCAGTATTTATCCGTTGCGGGTAGCCATGCCTTGATACACCAGTTGGAGATACACACAGGGCTGTCGCACTGCAATGTAGCAGGAGGTTCCAAAATGTTCACATAATGCAGAGTCACAGGGTGTATTTCAGCTATTCTTTCTTTAACCAGCACATATATCAATCTCTCACTATAGATGTATCCTGGGTGTAACTCATAGACATCTTGCACCGTGACACTGGTTCTCATCCTAAAAGTGAGTAAGGCTGTAGCGTTAAATAACACAGTCTGTATTTTTTAAAACAACTTTCATGGGGCTAAAGACCCAATTCTTCTATTTTTATAATAAATATTACACATTTGTATTTCTATGACCCTTTCTATCAATCTTTTGTCAAAATAGGTACACAGCCCCTGCATACGTTCGAGTTTTGAGCAGGGCTCAACTGTGTATCCGATCTCATTGACTGCTGCTGCCAAGACCTTAATCATATCAGCGTGGGCACATTTCTTCACAGCTGACAACCCATATACCACCCTTAACAACTTATATACCTTGTGAGGGTCTAACCGGTTACATAAGTGTCAAATTGGTTTTGCAGTGTATGACTTGTATAGACAGTCATGAGCCTCCTGCTGTGACTCATTAATTTTATGCCCATAACATAGGTTATAATAGTCACGTTTAACACGTGTATTCCCAGCAGCCCGCAAAACCTTTAACAGGACATATGGCGTCATAGGGTACAATCAGCATAAGCAGTAGAAATGTACATTGTTAACCTGTGGCGTAGACCGCTCTAGAGCATCTCTTTTTGCGGTTGTTTTCTATGGTTCAAACAGAAAGCAACTGTTAGTTAAAAGTATGGTATCAGTGTACCCACTATTATTGTGTATGGAGTTTTTTTTTAGTCTTTTTTTAGTAACCTCAGCATTTTTGCTACACTTCAGCGGCTGCTCTGAAATCTTGCGAGTCGCATACATCCATTGGTGTATAAGTGGCTTCAGAGTTTACACTTGCCAGCTGTACAACGACTGCCTCTGGATCAGGGTCCTCCTGAAAGTCCATATCTTCATAGACTGACGAATTTGGTGGCGCTATACTTTCTTCATCATCTTCGGTGTCAGTGTCGATGAAGTTGATTGCATCATTTAATTCGTCTTTCGAGACTTCGCTGCCGCTGCTGTCAACCTTAATAGGGGACATCAGTTGTGGCAAATCCTTGAGGCTGAGCTTTTCAAGCCACTGGCAAAGTTCCTCTTGAAAACTGGTAACGTCGGAACCCCCAACTTTAGGGGCAGCCGGCTGTGCATTCTCATCCAACACCACAGGTGTTAGGGTCCTATAAAATCTATTGATAGTGTTCTGGGCCCCTGAGGAGGCAGCTTTTCTAGTGAGAGAATTGCATTTCTTCTTAATGTCTTGACAACCTATTTCAGCAATGGTTCACGGTTTGGCATGCTGCTCTAGCATGCTCCTTATATGTATTTAATGGTTCAAAAGGGCGTACGCCTCTACAACACATATCAGTCACATGCTCTCTTTGATGGCTCTGATACATTATGGGGTTACACGTAACGCTAACCATATGTAAGACCTTTGCAACATTTGCCCAGCCCCTCTTTTTGGATTAGCCATCAGTGTGGAGGTTTGGCCTTACATTCCTAATGCTTGACCCTGTGAGGAGGACCCCGAGCAGCCACTTGGTCCTGAATGTCTGACATGTCCAGAAATGTACTCTTAGGCGCAGAAACACGGTGCACACCAGCAGGACCCTCATTGTACACAGCCCATAGAGCTAGACACAAGGACTAGGACCCTGGCACATGACTAACACGTAACCCCGAGATGTCACAACTCATGTGACATCCCCACACCTACGTCAGTTCCGGGGCAGGCTCTCAGGGGCACCGGAAGTCCCGGTATTGGATGTGACCTCATTTGCAAGGGGGCGGGACAACTGTCACTTTCCAGTTTGATGAGGAAAGGTATCCCGGCTTACTACTAATATAGAAAAGAAGAGAAGAAAGCCCAAGCTCTTCGTATTCTATAACGAAGGAACCGTCTGCATATTCTACAACAAATTATTTGGAGATTGTGACATGTGTAATGAGAGTATCCTAACAAATACAGACGAGTGTCTTAGCTGTGCTCCTAAAGAAATGCCACATACTTACTCGAAGATTTTACTATGATTGTCTGTATGCGCTTATAACAGACTCTTCAAGTGCCATTCCCTCATCCCCTCTCATGGTCCAGCCTCCCGCCACAGGCTGGAGATCCCACCAAAACAGTTTCCCTTTTTACAGGCATGCTTCCACGTGGCATCCCTCCACGCCAGCCACTTCGATAAAAAGACATTGATGAAGGATTGTTCTTCCTGAAATAAGGAGTGATCTTTGGGGAGAATCAGAACCTAATACGAGTACATTTATGTCCATCCGCCCCTGGGATGCCACAAATATTCTTAAGGGATTCTTCAGGAAATCACCCTTTCCAGATGAAATATAAGGAGATAAACTCATAGAAGCAATGAGGAAATATTTGCAACTCGCGAAAGTGTCATGACCTATGTTTTCTCTATTGCCAAAGCAAGTGCATCTTCAATGAAATATGATATTGGGGAGGAAATTGCCTTACACGATGTGAGTAAGGAGAATACCCTAGAACTTAGAAGGATATTGTGACTGCCTTGTCTGTTTCCCAGTGTGGAGAACAGCATTGCTACCCAAAGTAGGACGATTAACAGACAAGGAATTTAGGGAGTGGTGCAAATATTGGGCAGAATACAAGTGACTGCGCAACAAATGACAGGCCCTAAATATGATCAGGTAGATGTTATTATATTATAACACCGGAACTTAAATTTAATTGTATCTATCAATAAGGCCCATAGAAACTCAAAACTCATTAATTGGTGTCTGGAAGTTAAAAGCATCCATGAATAAACTGCATTGTGGGACTCACACTGCACGTACGTGTAGGCAGAAAGTTGAGTTGGGAAGGTCTGGCTGTTGATGTGTAGCACACATACATTCACAAAAACCACTAGCTAAAGAATGATAATTGAGTGCCAATGCCCTTGCTAAATTTTCATTACCCAAAGAGCCATAGTATATTCCCAGCACGACGTGATACAATTTTGTGCTATTTAGCAAAAATAGAATGCTCACTGACGTAATGACACATATTGGAAGAGGGTGTATGTGAAAAGATGTTGTTGGCAGTGTGTGTCTAAATTGCATTTGCAAAATCACTAGCTTAAGAATTTCAAGACCAGGTCGTGCTTCATTTTCCATTACCCAATGAGTCATAGTGTAACAGCAATGCATGATGAAGATTTGGTATTTTTCGAAAACAGAGTTCTCGCTCAAGTAATTCTGACTTAATGGAGAAAGAATAAGGACTTCAGAGAAGGAATTTCACTTGCTACAAGCATTAACACTGCCGTAGAAATAAATTCCTGTTCAGACCCAAATAAGTGTTATGGTCATGCCCACTGCAGTGTCAAATGAAAGACAATGTAGGTTCCTGAAGGGAGTTAACGTTCTGTGCTCTGCTGGGCAATGTGTTTCAAGATGCTTCCATCTGCTGTCAGTGCACTGTTGAGCATCTGCATTGCCTACATCACTCTATAATCTGAAAGCTCCTGGTGATCTACAGGGGTAATCTGTAAGCTGCCTGGACTGTCAGCCATGAAGGGCAGTGGAAGGATTCTGGAATTCAGCATAGAACAAAGTATGTCAAAGTTGGGCTTCTTATTTGTTCTGCAAATGAATGTCCTGAGTCTCGCAAAAGAAACCTCAGCAAGCCTTATAACCAGCATTTCCAAAAATGGCAGTTTCCAAATGGAGGTAGAGCCTTTTCTAGTTCTGTCAGTTCAAATATAAGGCAGGCAATCACAGGAGATATGTCTTAATGCATTTGTTCCTCAATTTTCTGTTGCATTCTTTTCTCCATTTCTTCTATTTTGTACCAGCTTTTTAGTTTTAGCAGTTATATCCACAATTCTATGCTTGAGATTCTTACTTGGTGATTTTAGTCTACCCAATCTGCAGGTGTTTGATGCCTTTGCTATTTATTTTGTAACAATCTTCATCATCAGTCTAGCGCTACAAGACAGCCAAGGTTTTTTTTCCACTTTGCAGGGTTTTCCTCCTAATTGTGACCTTCTTGCGGAAACACTTAACACCTTCCACATATCTTTTTTTCTGCAGGGTGATTCCATGATCATTGCGATGAGTCACCTTTTCATGGATCAACCAAGAGGGGAACTCAACAGACCTTCTCAGCCCTTGATAAAAATGTGGAAGACCTGAACAGATAGCCTCCTGTTTCGTTTTGCTTTTATGCTTAGTCATCGTGGCCATATGTTACTGTATTCTCTTACATAACAGTGGTGTGTTTTAGGGCATTCACTTTCTGGAAGGAGTGTGAGGTGTATGTGGTTCACTCCGCTTCTTTGTTTTAGTTGACCCACCTCTGTGATTCTACAGTAAATAATCTTTCAACTGTAAGATTTCAGTATTATATGTTGTGTTATCTAGCGGTAAGGATTGTATCTAATCCAACGGTTGCAAAGCAATTTATGATTGCAACAATACTTGTTCTGTTTAAAGTATGAGCCAAGGGTGAGGAATGTTCTGGGATTCTATGCTTCCTACATCATCCTTTGGCACAGGTTAATTTGAATAGGACTGCACGGTGGAATGAGTTGGGGATGTAATAGATGATTATATTTCAAAAAGACCAATCAGAAAAAAAACATATGGAAGCTGGAAGAGTGCAATGCAAGACTTTGGAGTTTTTAAAGTCTGGATGGAAAAGCAAGAAAATCTGGATGATGAAGTCTTGCCATGTAGTGCAAGTTGTGGGAGTATTGGTTGTTCTATTGGGGTTTCAATAAAAGGTCTTGAATTGGCCAGTGATGGGCACCTAGAAAAGAGTGCTATGAAGGGTCATGTTTATGCAAAGTTGTTAGTAGCCTGCGGTAGGCAAAAGTGAATAAAGTAAAGTTCGACAATGTGTATCATGTGCATGATGTGATTGTCGGAGTAGACGTTGTGAATTCTTACCTTGTGGTTTGCGGCATAAGCTTGCAGAGATTACATGGATCCAACTCCTTTCTCTTGACCACTCCTACTCTTGGATAGCACAAGGCAGCAAGACGGATTGATCAGGATTAGGAAAGGGGATCTTGTTTGGTGTGGTGCCTCCATTAACCCCTTCGCAGCCAAGGACGTAATGGTTACATCCTTGGCTGCAGCTCTGAAGTGCCAAGGACGTAACCACTACGTCCTTGGACTGGCTCATGGGGGAGTGCTAGCACTCCCCCCATGAGCCTTGCCTTGGCTCCCCTTTGCAGGGATGGAAGGTGAATATCTTCCTCTTCCACCCCCCCGCCTGACCCACCCATGGCATCTGAAGACGTCAGCGCACGATTGCGCGCTGACCTCATCAGAGGCCTGCCCCTCTGCACTGGAAGCTCAGCTTCCAGCACAGATCGAAGGAGAAATGCAAAAGCATTTCTCCTCCGATTACGTGGAGGGGCCAAGAAAGGCATCAAAGGAAAGGAAAGGCCTTTCCTTTCCTTTGATGTCTTTCGCAGCATTTCTGCTGCCCGATCGCAATGCGATCGGGCAGCAGAAATGCCGACTAGACACCAGGGAGGTTTTTTTTTTAACATTTGTATGCATAGGGGGAGCGGCCCCTTGGGCAAGTGCCACTCCCCAGGGAGGCAAAATATATTTAGGCCTTTTCTGCCCCCAGGGCAGAAACTCCTAGACACCAGGAATATTTTTTTTTGTTTACTTTTTTTAAAATATATGACAAGCCACCAGTTAGGCAAGGGTCGCCCCCCTGGGGGACAAATTGTATTTAGGCCATTTCTGTCCCCCTTGGGGGCAGATCAGCCTGTTTTTATTAGGCGAATCTTCCCCCAAGGGGACAGAAACCACTAGACACCAGGGATTTCATTTTGTTGCTCCAATTTCACGCAAAAAATTATTTTAGGCCCTTTCTGCTCCCCCTGGGTGCAGATCTGCCTATTTCTATTAGGCTGATCTGCCCCTGGGGGTGCAGAAACCACTTAGGCACCAGGGATTGGTGTGTGTGTATGTGTGTGTTTTGTTTTGGGTGGCAGCCCCGTGGTCAAGGGCCACTTCCCATGGGGGCACATTACTGTTGGCCATATCTGCCCCTCTTGGGGGCAGATCAGCCTATTTTTGGAAGGCCCACCTGCCCCCAAGGGGGGCTGAAGGCCCAACAGAGACAAGGGAAGATTTTTTTTCAAAATAAGAGGGTGGGGGTATGGCCATACCCCCACCCCAAATAAATGGGGCCAAAGATGTTCTGTCCACCAGTGTGCAGATGGGGATATTACCCCCGATCCACACCCCGGTGGGGCAGAAAGTCTATTAGATGCAAGGGAATTTCAAAAGAAAAAAAAATAGTGTGGAGGTGGCTACCCACCAGTATGGGCATGGTTATGCCCGAACCCTAACTGAAGGGGGTAACAGTCTTTCAGCTCTTGCCCCGCACACTAAAACATCTTATCCCATGGCAAGCTAGACGACATTTGATTATTTTGGGTTTTGGTTTTACATTTCGGCCATGAGAGCTTGGCTATCTCTCAAAATCGTCCCACTTGGAATGGTGAGGGCTGTACTTTTTGGATTTTGGAACGCTGCCATGTACAAAAATCCACAAGACCTAAACACATCTGAAAACTAAACATCTGGGTGAGTCCAGGGTGGTGTGCTTCACATGAACCCGCACCATTTTCTTACCCAAAATACCCTGCAAACCTCCAACTTTGCTGGAACTCACACATTTTTTCCACATTTTTGTGATGCAACCTTCTGGAATCTGCAGGAATCCACAAAATTCCTACCACCCAGCCCTGTCTCATCTATACCAATAAAAATGCTGACCCACTTGTCAGCCTGAAAATGTTTTTTTTCGAACTGCCCTTTTAGACCCGCTTTGGTTCTCTCTCTATTTCAACATGTTTTTGGATCTTCCCTGTCACAGGCACTTGGCCCACCTACACAAGTGAGGTATAAGTTTTACCGGGAAACAGAGGGGAACGTTGGGTGGTAGGAACTTTGTCCCAGTGAGGTGATCCCACACAGAAATGTGGGAAGAATTTGATTTTTCAGCTAAATTTGAGGTTTTCTGAGGATTCTGGGTAAGAAAACACTGTGGGATGCACGCAAGTCACACCTCCCTAAACTCCCTTAGGTGTCTAGTTTTCAGAAATGTCTGGGCTTGGTAGGTTTCCCCCTATGGCTGCTGAGCACAGGACCATAAGCGCAGATGCCCCCGCAAAAACAGGTAGCTTTGTATTTGATAATTCTGATGTGTCCAGATAGTGTTTTGGGGCATTTCCTTTTGCGGGCACTAGGCCTACCCACACAAGTGAGGTACCATTTTTATTGGGAGACTTGGGGGAACGCTGGGTGGAAGGACATTTGTGGCTCCTCTCATATTCCAGAACTTTCTGTCACCGAAATGTGAGGAAAAAGTGTTTTTTTTGGCCAAATTTTGAGGTTTGCAATGGATTATGGGTAACATAACCTGTTGAGGGCCCCACAAGTCACCCCCATCTTGGATTCCCCTAGGTGTCTAGTTTTCAACAATGCACAGGTTTGGTAGCTTTCCTTAGGTGCGAGCTGAGCTGCAGGCCAAAATCCACAGCTAGGCACTTTACAAAAAACAGCTCTGTTTTCTTTGGGAAAATGTGATGTGTCCACGTTGTGTTTTGGGGCATTTCCTGTTGCGGGCGCCAGGCCTACCCACACAAATGAGGTACCATTTTTATCGGGAGACTTGGGGGAATGGTGGGTGGCAGAAAAAGATTCCTCAACTTTCTGTCACCAAAATATGAGGAAAAAGTGTTTTTTGGCCACATTTTGAGGTTTGCAAAGGATTCTGGGTAACAGAACCTGGAGAGAGGCCCACAAGTAACCCCATCCTAGATTCCCCTAGGTATCAAGTTTAAAAAAATGCACAGGTTTGGTAGGCTTCCCTAGTTGTCGGCTTAGCTAGAGGCCAAAATCTACAGCTAGGGACTTTGCAAAAAACAAGTAAAATTTCAATGTAAAAATGTGATGTGTGCATGTTGCGTTTCCTGCCGTGAGGATTTGGCCTACCCATGCAAGTGAGGTACCATTTTCACCTGGAAACTTGGGGGAACACAGAATACCAAAACAAGTGTTATTGCTCCTTGTCTTTCTCTATATTTTTTCCTTCCAAATTTAAGACAGTGTGTAAAAAAGATATCTATTTGAGAAATGCCATGAAATTCACATGCTAGTATGGGGACACCAGAATTCAGAGATGTGCAAATAACCACTGCTTCTCAACACCTTACTTGTGCCCATTTTAAAACTACAAAGGTTTTCTTGATACCTATTTTTCACTCTTTATATTTCAGCAAATGAATTGCTGTATACCCAGTATAGAACGAAAACCCATTGCAAGGAGCAGCTCATTTATTGGCTCTGGGTACCTAGGGTTCCTGATGAACCTACAAGCCCTATATATCCCAGCAACCAGAAGAGTCCAACAGATGTACGGTATATTTCTTTCAAAAATCTGACATTGCAGGAAAAAGTTACAGAGTAAAACATGGAGAAAAATGGCTGTTTTTTCACTTCAATTTCAATATGTTTTTTTTTCAGCTGTTATTTTCTGTACGGAACCCTGTAGGGTCTATACAAATGACCCCCTGCTGAATTCAGAATTTTGTCTACTTTTCAGAAATGTTTAGCTTTCTGGGATCCAGCATTGGTGTCACACCCATTTCTGTCACTAACTGGAAGGAGAGTGAACACACAAAAAATTGTAAAAATGGGGTATGTCCCAATAAAATGCCAAAACTGTGTTGAAAAATTGTTTTTTTCTGATTCAAGTCTGCCTGTTCCTGAAAGCTGGGAAGATGGTGATTTTAGCACCACAAACCCTTTGTTGATGCCTGTTAATAATTGGGTCTTTGGTTGGCAGTCAGGTACTCCCTCTCCAAGTAAGGACCCTCACTCTAGTAAGGGTAAAGGAGAATCACCCTCAGCTAACCCCCACTTACTCCCTTGGTAGGTTGGCATGAGCAGGCAGGTTTAACTTCAGAGTTCTAGGTGTAAATATTTTGTGCCAGCACACACAGAAACTCAATGAAAACACCACAAAATGACACAACACAGGTTTAGAAAAATAGATAATATTTATCCAAACAAAACAAAACGAAAACAACAAAAATCCAACATACACATTTTGTATTGGAGCACTTTATCACTGGATAGCAGTGGTAAAGTGCCCAGAGTAACAAAAACAGCAAAAACAGAGTCCAGCACACATTAACAACCTGGGAAACATAAGCAAAACGTTAGGGGAGACCATGCCAAAGATGCCAAGTCTAACACGGTTCCCCCAGCTGAAAGTGGGGAGCAACTATCCAATATCTTGGGAGTTCTCATCACTAAGGTGAAAGAATCTGGACAGACCAGCAGCATTGGCGTAGGGAAGTGGACCACCTCAACTGTTTTAGATTATCACCCCTGATCTGCATTAACCATTTGAGGGGCCTTTGGTCGGTCTGAACCTGGAAGTGAGTCCCAAACAAATAGGGTCTTAGCTGCTTTAGCGCCCAGAACACAGCAAAACCTTCATGTTTTATGGCACTCCACCTACATTCCCTGGGAAGTAACCTCCTCCTAATGAAGGCTATGTGTTGATCTATTCCCTCTTTATTAAGCTGTGAGAGTACTGCTCCAATACCATGTTCTGAGGCGTCTGTTTGCACAACAAACTCCTAGGAGTGGTCAGGTGCCTTCAACACATGTGCTGTGCACATGCCAGCCTTCAGGGCATCAAAAGCGGTCTGGCAAGCTTCTTTCCAGGTAACCTTCTTTGGTTCCGTCTTAAAAGTCAAATCAGTCAAGGGGGTAACAATGTTACCATATCCCTTGACAAACCTCCTGTAGTAGCCATTGAGGTCTAAAAAGGCTCTTGCCTCAGTCTGGGTTTTGCGATGCTCCCAAGCCGGAATGGTGTCAATTTTGGGGTGTAGGGGTGCCACCTGGCCACTCCCTTCCTGGTGTCCCAAGTACACCACAGAACCCTGCCCTATTTGGCACTTGCTTGCCTTAATAGTGAGGCCTGCAGAGGTGTTGCAGATGTTTCTCCCATGTGGAACTAAAGACAGCAATGTCATCCAGGTAGGCAGCACTGAACTCATTCAACCCAGCCAACACCTGGTTGACCAACCTCTGAAAGGTGGCAGGGGTATTTTTCATCCCAAATGGCATCACCTTAAAATGAAAGTGCCCATCTGGGGTAGAAAATGCAGACCTCTCCTTGCCCCCCTTAGTCAAGGCAATCTGCCAATACCCAGACATTAGTCAAATGTGCTGAGGTACTTGGCAGCTCCCAACGGATCAATGAGCTCATCAGCTCGGGGGATGAGGTGTGCGTGAGTCCCCGGTAGTCCACACAGAACCGGAGTTCTGGAGTTGCACTAGGTGCAGCAGACTTTGGGATCAATACCACAGGGATGGCCCAAGGAATGCTGGAATGCTCAATAACCCCTGGGGTCACTCGCCTCCTCCACCCCATCTTTGTTACAAGGAGCATGGACAGTTCAGTCCTCTCAAAGCTTAGCTTGAGTCGGTTAACATGCAGGACCCTTAAAGGGTTCCTGGGAGTATGCAAGTCCACCATACAGGTGACCTCATTCTTGCACTCTGCCACCTCAAAGGGCCCAGTCCACTTGTTGGAGTGCCCTAGGCTTCACTGGTGCCATCACCCACACTTTTTGACCAGGTTGAAACTCGACCAGAGTGGCATTCTGGTCTTTCCACCATTTCATATCCTCCTGGCTTGCTTCCAGGTTCTCTTGGGTGAGACTCCTGAAGCAGGCAGTCTGGTTTCTCAGAGCCAGACTGTAGCTAAATACATCCTGGGGGGTTTACTAGGACCTTTTTCCAAATCCTCCTTCACCAGACTTAAAGGTTCCCTCACAGGGTGGCCATAAAGCAGCTCAAAGGGACTAAACCCAAGTCCCTTTTGAGGCACCTCCCTGTAAGCGAACAATAGGCATGGCAAGAAGACGTCCCACTTCCGCCTCATGGGCTCTGACAGGCCCATAATCATGCCTTTCAAGGTGTGGTTGGATCTTTCAACCAGACCATTGCTCTGGGGGTGATAAGGGGTGGTGAACTTGTAGGTTACCCCACACTCCTTCCACAGAGACTTCATGTATGTAGATATGAAGTTGGTACCCCTATCAGACTCCACTTCCTTAGGGATCCCCATGTGGGTAAAAACCCTCATCAATGCACGACCCACCACAGGAGAAGTGATTGACCTCAGAGAAATGGCTTCTGGGTACCAGGTGGCATGGTCCACCAAGACCAGGATGAAACTGTTGCCCATGGCTGTCTTGGAATCCAGAGGCCCCACAATATCAATACCAACCCTTTCAAAGGTGGTACTAACAACAGAAAAAGGTTGGAGGGGAGTCATTACCCCCCACTTTTGCCACTTGCCTGACAAGTTTGGTAAGACCTACAATGAGCATCTGAGTGCCTGCGCATTAGGGGCCAGTAGGAGTGGGTGACAAGCCTCTCAAAGGTCTTATTCTGCCCCAAATGTCCTGCTAAAGGCACATCATGAGCCATCCCTAGTAGGAAGGCCCTGAAGCACTAGGGTACCACCAGCACACGGGCTGACCCAGGCTCAGGAACCTTACGCTCACTATAGAGGAGGTTGTCCTCCCAGTAGATCAGGTGAGATCCTGGCTCCTTGCCAGCTGCCTGGTCTGCAGCCTGCTGCCACAAACCCTCCAGAGTAGGGCATGTCTTCTGTGCTGCACAGAATGCTTCCCTGGTGGGCCCCCCTTCCTGCTGCCACTGCAACAGCTCAGGGACCTCCCCCAGTTCAGTCACCTGTTCCCCTCTAGACTCCGGGGCGTCACCCAGAGGTTCTGCCTCCTCCCGGACAGTGGGAACTTCTGGGGCCGGTTTCCCGCTCCCTCTGCCCTTCCTCTTTTTGGCAGCCACTGTTTCAGGCTCAGGGGCTCTTGACCACCCTGACTGGATGCCATTGACCTGGTAGATACGCATACCCACCCAGGCAGACCCAACATCTCCAAGTGTGACCTGTGTTCCACCTCCTACCAAGGGTAATCCTCCAGGTCATTGCCAAGCAAACAATCTACAGGCATAGTTGGACTCACAGCTACCTTCAAGCTACCTGAGACCCCCCCATTCAAAGGGAACCTGTGCCACTCTGCACAAGCACTCTGAGTTGTCCACTGCAACTGCTTGGTGAAGTACACAGGGATCAATCTGCTCTTCAGATACCAGGTGACTCCTCACTATAGTCACACTGGCTCCTCTGTCTTTCAGAGCCTCTACCCTCTGTCCATTGATGGTCACCCACTGCCTGTACTTCTTAGTGTTCTCAGGCACTTGGGTTCTCTGGACCATCTCACTTTCCCCTAGTGAGACAGGGGTCATCTGAGCTGGATCCCAACCACCTGGAACCAACTCCTCTCCAAGTGCTACACTAGCTAAACCCTGGGACTGCGCACCAGTGGGTGCCGGTGTACTCTTGGGGCATTTGGGGTTCCCCCTCACATGACCCACTTGGTCACATCCATAACACTTAAGTGGGGAACTCCCTGCCAATGGTTTCCCTTTGGAGAACCATGGCTTCTTCTTTCTTGGGGGGCTGAGAATCTTTACCCTGGGAATCATATTGGGGCCCTTTAGAGAACTCTCCCTGTTTACCCTTACCCCTCCTTTCTTCTGAGAGGGACCCTGCGCCCACCCTTGGCGTGGTCAGTGGCAAAGTGCCCAGAGTAACAAAAACAGCAAAGACCAAGTCCAGCACAGATCAACAACCTGGAAAACAGAGGCAAAACATTAGGGGAGACCATGGCAAGGATGCCAAGTGAAACAATACCATTTTCAAGGGAAAAAAACCACCAGCCTTCTTTTGCATCCCTTTTTCCTATTTCTTTTAAATGAAATTTTCACTCTATTTTGGCTAATTTCTTAGGGGGTCATTCTGACCCTGGCGGCCGGTGGCCGCCAGGGCCACCGACCACGGGAGCACCGCCAACAGGCTGGCGGTGCTCCCACGAGCATTCTGACCGCGGCGGTTCAGCCGCGGTCAGAAGCGGCAAGTCGGCGGGCTCCCGCCGACTTACCGCTGCTCGGGGGAATCCTTCGCGCGCTCCGCCGCCATGAGGATTCTGACCCCCCCTACCGCCATCCTGTTCATGGCGGGAAAGCCGCCATGAACAGGATGGCGGTAGGGGGGGTCGCGGGGCCCCTGGGGGCCCCTGCCGTGCCCATGCCAATGGCATGGGCACGGCAGGGGCCCCCGTAAGAGGGCCCCGCAAAGTATTTCAGTGTCTGCCTTGCAGACACTGAAATACGCGACGGGTGCCACTGCACCCGTCGCACCTTCCCACTCCGCCGGCTCGATTACGAGCCGGCATCCTCGTGGGAAGGGAGTTTTTCCCTGGGCTGGCGGGCGGTCTTTTGGAGACCGCCCGCCAGCCCAGGGAAAAACTCATAATACCCTCCGCGGTCTTCTGACCGCGGAGCGGTATAATGGGGGCGGAATTCTGGCGGGCGGCCTCCGCCGCCCGCCAGAATCAGAATCACCCCCTTAGTCTCCTTCAGGGGAACCCACAAAATCTGGGTACCTCTCGAATCCCTAGGATTTGGGGGAAAAAAGGAGGCAAATTTGGCATGGGTAGCTTATGTGGACAAAACGTTATGAGGGCCTAAGCACGAACTGCCCCAAACAGCCAAAAAAGGCTTGGCACCTAAGGGCGAAAAGGCCTGGCACTGAAGGGGTTAATCCTAAAGCTGTCAACATGCAAGACTAGAGGAGGAACTGGAGGGTTTGGTTGGTCATCATGAAGCATTCCTAAGTCCATGCACTGTCTACCCTCCCCTGTGTTCCTGTACTACCTGCAAAGCAGTGTGTTCTAGGATCAGCACCAGGATGTGGACATGATGATTTTGGAATAGTATAAGGAGCTTCCTTCTCTGCAGTTTTTGCAGCACCAAAGAATCTCTGAGCAAAATAATTTGCAATTGTTTCCACAATACTAAACATCTGGCAATCTTGCAGGATTACTTTTAGTCTTAAGTCTTTAGATGTCCTCTCAAATGCTACTCTACATTTGAATGTTCCTTCTTTTATAACCTTGAACACAAAGGGGGTTATTCTAACTTTGGAGGAGTGTTAATCCGTCCCAAATGTGACGGTAAAGTGACGGATATACCACCAGCCGTATTACGAGTTCCATAGGATATAATGGACTCGTAATACGGCTGGTGGTAAATCCGTCACTTTTCCGTCACTTTTGGGACGGATTAACACCTCCTCCAAAGTTAGAATAACCCCCAAAGTCTTTTGCTAAAGGCACACACGTTTTTTTTTTTAAACTAAAAGCATGCTGTAATGCACAACATCTTTACAGTTCCAGTAGAAACATGTAGTTATCATAAGATACCTTATTTGGTGGTGCTTGTCTTGTGAGTGTGCAATTGCACATGATTTTCTATTTACTGTTGTCTTTCCCTTTGTCTTTACAGGTATCAGAAGCCAGGCACCAAAGGCGGAGATGAGGATGACTGGACAGGGATGAAATGTAGACTCTGGAATGGGAACCAATCTGAGAATTTGCAGGTAAGTTCTGGAAAAACCAAAGACATCTTCTTCTTCTTGACTTCATGAGGCAAAGCAAGGCCATTGGTACCGGGTGTGTTTTAAATACCCCATCATGCCAAAGATGGTCTCAGAGATTTGCTGAGATCTTGTGCTATCTCGGCAAGACTCTCGGGTACAAATCAGAAATTGTTGGCACGAGCACATAAGCAAATTAGTAACCAACAGTGATAGTACCAATGATGTACAAGTGCTCGGGCTGAGATACAGTTATGAGTGTTGCAGTGTTTGTGGGCTGAGATATCCTTAAGAATATGGTGGTGGTTAGTGGACTGAAAGCCCCTTGTGCATAGCAAGGTGCTTGGGGGCTGGGACTTCCTGACCAGAACTGTTGGGGGTAGAGGTAAGGGGAGAGGAAGCTGTTGAGGGGCGGTACAATAACCAGTGGCATGATGCTTGGGGACGGATCCTGACAGTGAGAAATAAAAGGAACTAGTGAGCTATCTCCTGCAGAGGGATAACAGTCAAGGGATCCTGTGGCAGAAAATTATGCTCTATATTTATGATCCATATTCTGTTTAAGTAGTCCTAAGTATACCAGTTCAAAGGTGAGCTACAACTCACATTCACCAGAAGTATAGTATGTAGGTCATGTACATTGAAAACTTGTTTTTCAAATTTTTGGACAGTTGTTTGTGCATGAACGTGTTCTGTTGGAACCGGTAACTCCCAATGCTGAGCTATTGATTTTAAGAAAAACAAAAGAATTCTCTAAGAAACATGGTGTTCTGAACACACCTACACCTGTTTATCATTTGCATCCACAGAGTAGTGAATTGGTTATTGGGTGGTCTATAGTCTTAAAAGAGGATTACAATTGTCTTTGAGTAAAGATTCAAATTATGTGTTAGCTGTAGGGAAGTTGGGTTAATCATACTGCATGGTGCTCAATACTGCAGGATTTACACAACATGATTGGATGATAGGTAGAGTCGCATGTCACAAACTGAAGAATTGGTGTATCTTACCTGATGGAGTGGATGCAAGTGGGCAGTGGTGTAAAGAAACTTGAGGGGTCCCGTCTGCAATGTACATGGAGGGATCTACTCCAGACTCACTTAGGAGCTCTTGGGTACTGTGCTGAAGGGGCCTTCTGGAGGTCCTCCCCACCATGGGGGCCTTTGTTAAACCACTGGAAATGGGATGGATTTGAAAATTGGAAAGGAATGTTTTGTTAGGTATTTCATTGACTGATTTCAAACACAGGCTTAGTTGAGGGTCAAAATGCCAGGGTTCATTAAGAAACTGCTATTATATTTCTCAGCAGCATTACGGACTGTGACAGTTGGTGTGAGTATAGTGGAACTGAACGCCAGGAACTAGTAATATCTAGCTAAAAGTGCACCTGTGCTGGACTTTTTTTTGGTATAAGGAATCAATGAATAATAGAACAAATAAGCAATGGAGCATATACGCGTCTATATCCGGAGTTGCCTGCATTAAAGAGACTCCATGAGGTCCCATGCTGGTTGCACGACTATGGGCCTACTTACGGGTCTGGTGGTCCCTAGACCCACAGACTCGCGGATGGCGGTTGGATCATCTCCAATGTAGTGGTCCGACTGCCTCATCACAACCCTGGTGGTCAGGCCGCATGGAACTGCCATCTCCGCCAAGATTCGAGATCCCAGCAGTCTGGAGGTAGCGGTGATCCTAATTCGACAGAGAAGCACTACAAGCATCAAAGCCCTGGGGATTACGACCTCCTTCTCTGCAAGCGATTTCATGGAGGTACCATCACCATGAAAATGCTGGCGGAGAACAGGTGCATGGGGGCACTGGGGGATCCCTGCACTTCCCATGCACTTGATATGGGCAGTGCAGGGTCCTCCCTGGCCAGTACCATCACAATGCTCACTGTTTGCTCTGCAGACAGTGAACTTTGTGAGGGTGCTGGGTCACCCTTCACTCTACAGCATTTTCAGCCAGATCGATTACTAGCCGGAGACAATGTTGTAGGCTGTTTCCCGCTAGGCCAGTGGGTGGAAACTCAGGTTTCCACCACCTAACCTAGTGTGAACCTCTTAATGGGGCTGGAGGGGAGGTAGCCAGCATGGCAGCAATCTCCCTGTCAGAAGTTCGACGGACGATGTAAATCTTCCACCGAACTCATAATGAGCCCCTATGTGTGTAATTGATATTGGGGTGGGGTTTTCCCAAACCTGGTAAATACCATTACCCTAGGGTAAGATATTTTTCACATGTGGTAAATTCGCTCTATGCTGAGCTATCAGTGTGAAAATGAGGAATAACATGCTTAAATATTAAACTACAGACCTTACCACAATATTCATCTTCAACCAGGCGGGGGAAGTCATACCTTTAAAACTGGCAATTCAGGTAATAGAACCACTTTGTTTTAATGGTCTCAGATGTGTTTTATTTACTCAAGATCACCTGCTGATTTGCACCACTGGAACGAAATATTCGCAAGCTTTCCACTGTCACTTGTGACTTACATATAACTTAGAGGTGACTACTGATATTGGAACGTGTTGGACAGCCCTTTGAAGGGAAGTAATAGTCTAAATCTATTAACAAAGACGTAGAAATCCAACCTTTCTCGAGCATTAGCATATGGTCAGAGCACGTTAGAGCTCCCAATTGTGATGCTGGGAGTAAATAGGTTGAATTTAAGCCCTAAACCAAAAGGGGACCACACTGTAGGAGTGGCCTTATTTTGACTCTTGATATGCTTAACCCCGGACCAGTAACATTGTCTGAGTCTGTGCCTGTGTTCTCATCGAGGTACTGCAGTATAAAGAGTGCATGACATGCGTTTCTGGAGTAGATGGAAGTGCAGATTGGAGCCATGGGGGTATGAATTGCTCGTATTACGGTCTCGGCATTGAAAGATAGATGTTGGTTGTTAGAGTTTTTAAAGGAGCATTTTTACTAAGGTAGTTTGTATGGTAGAGAGTGTGTTCAGTGCGTGCAAAATACGTTATGCATGCCTTTTGTCCATTCTCTGTCAAGTGAGGCCATATATATTTACTGTTGGATGCTGTTATTTTTTGGAGTAGCTCAACATGTCTATTTATGAAGTTAAATTGGGGTTATGTCAATTTTCATTTGTTTCAAAACTGACTTTAAAAGTAATAGTTTTGATTAATTCTGGATTCTAAAAGCAGCCCACGAAAGTATCCGTTTATGCCGCTTTGTGAAGTATTTATTCGACTCCGATTTAAACTTTGAGGCGTGGCATGCACCATAAACTATGCAAATGCACGATTGATTATTTTAATTTCCCTACTTTATTCAATTTTTTACAACCCCGTTTGTTAGCTTTAATTTATACATGCGTTTTGAGCCTTCTGCTAGTACTTCTTTTCTAAAAGATTCATATTTCTATTTCGAAATGGAAATATAATTATTAACCAATTAAAATCCAGGATGTGGTATATTGTTAATTTTGAACTTCTAGAATTTTCCCAAATAAATCGACTAATTTAAACAACTACACTGTTCACAATGTAGAATAAGTTCCTTTTTGAAATATTGAGTTTAATCATCATTCTCACACACTGGGGAATAAATTGACTTTTTGAGAAAGTAAATTACACCCCAGGAAAGAACAGGTTGGGACAGAACAGAAAACATGCCTTTGCTCTGGCTTGCTCCCATTATTCACTAGACTTTTCAGTGTATGTAGTATCTCAGGGGAATTCCTGATTATGAAGACGACATTCAATTAAAGTATTAATATAGTTTTATTAAAATCCGTATGGAAAATATTTTTCTTGTAAGACTGATCGTTGTTCTGTTTAAGCAGTGCTGCCGTTAAAATGTGAATGATTTACATCTTTCCTGCAGCCGAGCTTTACCACTGTCATTAAAATGGAACTGAGGTGCCTTGGCACTAATTTGTGTAACTGACAGATGTTGTGAATAATGAACAAAATAATCTTTCCAGTTTGTAGACAGTGGCATCCATAAAATCGCACCGTAAATCTATCATGAATCTTCAGCGCATTGAATCGTGATTATATTTAGTGACGTTTCGTAGCAGCATTAAATACCAACTAGAGACACGATTGGCCCAAGGATTTGTAATTTATGAAGGCTCTGCATTTCCTTCATCCAGATTGTTTCACAGCTTGCTCGAGTGATGCTGAGCAGCTAGGTATGAACTGTTCTTCATTGGGAGGCGTTTCACGTTTTACATCGCGGAGAACATGCTGCAATTTATTGCAATTCTCGAGGTCAGATTATCTTTGGTTAAACATAGATGTTTTACTTGTGATATTTATCCTAATATAGCAGTTGTAAATTGTACACACCACTGTATCATTTTCTACGTTTATTCTAAACTGTGTAATGAAGAGTGCAGTTATTCCTCGAATCATGATAGCTTTATTGACTTTATTGTAAATAGGTTTCCTATTACAACATTCTAAAGGATATTTATTTGGGTTATGAGATACCAGTGTTAGAAGATTAAGATAGCAGTGTAAGTATCAAAGCCATGTTTTACTTATGAACAAGATGTCCCTAGTTAAAATGTAACTTGGTGATGTTCTTACTTTTAGGTGACTGGGTCTTTTTGGTGCATATTAGTGATATGCCAATGTTACCCAGGCTCAAAGTTATACCTTAGAGTGACAAACACAAATGTATTTCAAGCAGTCTAAACAACTAAAAAATTCTGTACTGACGACTTAAAAGGCATCTGTAGTCCAGGGCTTGGGCTATTATGCCCAAGATGACATTAAGGCTCACATCAAATGGATATGGGTGCAAGGCATTGGAAAGGCAGGTTGAGGGGGAGAGATGAATATATTGGGTATGATAGTGGTGTGTATCCTAGATACCTGAATGAAAAAGTAAGATGTGGTGCTGATAACGCGTCCCTTTATGATAAATTATTACACACTGGGACTCGTTTTAGGCCAATGAATCTTTTGACCCTGTTGAGAGACACCTTAGGACGAGATAGCTAATCAACATGTCAATTAATACGTCAATAATGTCATCAATATTTATCACAACAATGCATTTCACCTTAGTCAAAGACATTAATCAAACTCAAGACACCACCATGACCTTGCAGTCATGAATAACCTCACCAGTTTAGTACGAATTTAGTGATATTTATTCCCTATTGGTTAAAATACTACTAGCAAGTTTATTAGTCTCAAAACCAAGTAACACAATAGCATAGTCACAATATGGCAACTCTGATAATATTTCATCAAAGCAAGAATCACAAACAGAATGTAGCACGGCGTGAACATAAGCTATCCTTAGCAGAGTATTATTAGTACATTATTCAACAAAACATAGATTCAGTCATTTGTCTATTTGCGTCAGTTCAGTGAACCCCTCACCTAACCTCAAATTAGCATTGGCATGTTGGGCTTCATGCAAAACAATTTCGTAACACCAATTTAGAAAACATCTAGCTATGGCTCCGGTCAAGAGAAAAGCAGTTGGTACCTAGAAAGGAAAAGCAACCAGACAATCACAATTTCATTGTCACATAGTTACCCTCCAAGTTTGGTCAGCACTCAGGTTCTGTCTTCGTCTTCAGGACATCAGTTGATTCGCCATCAAAAGAGATTCAGCTTCAGCAAAAGGGGGAAAAGGGGCACTTCCCTCATAAGGAGGTAAAGTGTAAATGGGCAATCTAAGGACAGAATGGTTTTAAGAACCAAACAGCAAAGTCTCTATGCAGAGTGACAAAGTGTCTGGGTCATAGCAAATACCATCAGCATCTCCCCCTCTCCTAGTCTCCTGCTCCCTAATTCTCTCTAGTCTAATCTACTTCCTAGTGTCAAGGGTTTTTATCCCCTTTTTATGGTACATTCCCCTAAAATCGAATTGGACAAGGGGTTGCACCCCACTATCTTTAACCAATTAAAAACACATTAGCTCATCAAATTTGTTATCCCATAACAGTTCTCACGTATTTTATTGGTGCTTCTGATTGACGTCTTTAACGGGTGGAATGTCCGGTATGATTTCATCGTCTTGTGGTCCTTTGCACATCTTTGGTCAGTGGCTCCATTGTCCGTACCGGTTTAGGCGACCTTGTACATCATGTTAATCTACACTGTTGCATTTAGCTAAAAATGTTACTATAGGCAGGGTGAATTCCATGAGAACGGATCTACTACAGTTACATTCAGCTTCTAACTTTTGGAAAAAACAAGAGTTCATGTCCTTTAGCAAGTCAGCACACTGCACTTTAGAAAAATACATTTAATATGAGAGTCAGGCAGCTAGGCCTCGACTCATGCTAACTACGGCCTACTGCTATATTAGCAAGAATCTAATACATTTAGCCTTTCAACATTAATGTAAAATCACAATTTAATAAAACATTTCACCATTATTAGTCAGTTTCATTAGTCCCCGTATACATTGGCTGCACTCTCCATGGTCACATTTCAAGTGCACGTTTTAGCAAAACATGTTAATACAGTTTCTATGCGGCATTAATATACATTGGTTCATAAACATTTCATGTTAATATAGATTATATAAACTACGCTCTCTCAGTCCCTCCTCTGATGACACCTGTCATCACATGAACCTTTCCCTTCAACCTTTCACTTTCAATTTTTCACTTTGCGCATGATGCGCATTTCAACATCTTGCCCTTTGTGTGAGCTCTCCCAAATTTCATTAAACATTTTCTCCCTTTCATTTTCTTCATTTCTTTTACTTTATTTAGTCAAATTTCTTTAAATTTTTTCATTAATTTTGCATGCTACCCATAAACCCAATAGACAAATCAGGACAATTAATAGACCCCCTAATATTTTTGCAAGTACCCCATTCCAAATATTACTAAACCAATTCCCCACTTTGGTAATTCCTTTCCCAACTTTCTCCCAAACTCCAGGTTCCTTCAAATCCTTCAAATCTGCACTATCTCTTGTTAGGTTAGTAAGCATACCTCTAATCTTTTTGCTATTGTCAGGTATGAACGAGCAACAATGACGCTTGTTAAGCATCTTACAGACTCTGCCGCTCTTCGCTAAAAGAATGTCTAAAGCAAGCCGGTTTTGAAGAGTCATAGCTCTTTCCGCAGCAAGTTCAGTATCCATCAAGAGTATAGCCCCTGTGAAATTTGTCAGCATGTTATCCACAATAGTAGACAACTTTCAAATCTTTATGGAGTTTAAGATAACCCCTACTGAAGGAATTATGGCTCCAAATATGTCACCAACGACAGCAACCGCTGTCTCTCTCTTTTGTCTAGCATGTTGTAATTCAGACATTTTAGGTATTTGTTTTAAATCATCAATCTGGTAAATCTTTGGGAAAACTATTCCCAAATAACATGTCCCATACCATCCCTTAGGGAGATGGTAATAAACATTAAGTCCACATATGTAACAGCTTGTCATAATCGTTTTTCAGTGTCAATTCAGGTTATCAGTGTAACATCCGTTAATTTTTTTCAGTCTCTTTTCTCAGCTTTTCAGCTTTCAATTTCAATTTTAACACAGTCTCTTTCTCTAGTTGATTTCAGGTGCCGTAATATTGGACTGGTACCTCTCGATCAAAACAGAACGCTAAGAATTCTTGTTGCCATTCAGATTTCGTTGCATATGCCCATTCAGGACCTGCGCACCTTTTGTTTGCGACTCTTTTTCTTTTCAGTCTGCATTCGCTTTGCAACTTTCCTTCACTGAGATCCTCTTTTCTAGTTGTACCAATTTCTTCCTCTATTGTGTCACCCGGGATCACTTTCTCCCTTGCAGCTTGCTTCTTTGGCCAGTCATCACCTTTATGCGTTTTCTTTCTGTTTGGCCTTTCAGGACGTTGAACAGCACCCTCCTCTTGCGCTATGGTGTTTGCTCTTGACAGACCTGCAAGCGGCTCAGGAGGAGTTGATACACTTTGACCTTCTTCTGTTCCTTCCCCTTCGTCTTCAGGGTCTGTAACGGGCTCAAGTTCAAACCCGTATCCGTCTACTTCTGGGAGAACCTCTCCTTGACTTGGTTCTCCTGCTGCCTCCGCTGAGATAGGCTCACCGTCACCTCTCTCGAACTCATTTACTGTTTGAGGGACTAAGCTGTCCTCAGTGGGCTCTCCTTCAGTCTCAGTTCCCCATTGAGTACTCTCCGGCCCTGAGACTTCCTTCTCTGCAGTTGTTGTTTTGGACACTTCAAGTTCCTCATCAGTTGGGCATGTCACCTTCTTTGTGTGACTGGCATGTATCCAGTTTGGAACCCCTGCACACTTCACAGCAGTGGTTGTTGTCAGTATTACTTGATATGGCCCCTTCCAACGCGGCTCCATACACGACTTCCTCACGTGTTTCTTGACAACCACCCAGTCACCGACTTATAGAGTGTGACCTGGATCACTGATCCGTGGCAATGTTTTAGCCTCCACCTGGTGAGAAAAAGAGCGGACCACATCAGCCAGACCCTTGCAGTAGTCCAACACCATATCATCCGTGATATTCACAAGAGCATTTGCAGATACTGCGGGCAACCTCATAGCTCTGTCCATCAAAATCTTGTGGGGGGATAGTCCTGTCTTCTTATTAGGTGTGTTTCTCATTGACATCAGCACTAAGGGCAATGCATCTGGCCACTTCATATTGGTAGCTGCACACATTTTTGCCATTCTCTACTTCAAGGTACCATTCATCTGCTCCACTAGTCCTGATGCTTCAGGACGGTAGCTACAATGCAGCTTCTGTTCAATGTCTAATGCAGCACACAAGGGCTTAATCACCTCATTGTCAAAGTGTCTGCCCCTATCCTATTCTTGAGAGACCAGAAATCCGAACCGTGGTATTAATTCTCTAAGCAGCAACTTTGCTACTGTGAGACTGTCATTTCTACGTGTAGGGTAGGCTTCAATACAGTGACTGGAAATGCACACAATCACCAACACGTACCTCAAGCCTCCACACACAGGCATTTCAATGAAATCCATCTGCATCTTGCTAAATGGACCTCCAGCTCTCCCTATGTGGCTCAAAGTCACCACAGTCCCTTTTCATGCATTCATCTGTTGACAGATGATGCACCTGTGACAGGTAACCTCTGTGGCTTGTCTGAATTTCGGATTGAACCAATCTATTTTGAATAATCTGATCATTGCGTCTCTCCCAAGGTGTGCCTGACCATGGTAAAGCCTTGCAAACTATGACAAAAGACTGTTTGGCAAAACCAACTTCCCCTCCTCTGAGACCCACAAGTCGTCAGCCCTCTGTACACATTGCATTCTTTGCCAAGAGTGATTTTCGTCTCTGCTAGCATGGCCCTGGAGTGATTTTAGCTCATCTAATGTATCAACCACTCTTAATGCAAAGTTCAAACATGTTTCATTTTCAGTTTCAGGTGGTAGTTCCCACTGTTCCTTGAATGATACACATTTCAATGCGCAAACCCTTGCGACTTGATCTGCATAGCCGTTTCCCATTGACACAAAGGGGGTCATTCCAACCCTGGCGTGGATGACCACGGAAGCACCGCCAACAGGCTGGCGGTGCTTCCCTGCCCATTCTGACCGCGGCAGTAAAGCCGCGGTCAGAAAAGGGGATCCGGCGGTTTCCCGCCGGATTTCCCCTGTCTGGGCTGAATCTCCATGGCGGCGCTGCAAGCAGCGCCGCCATGGAGATTCCGACCCCCTTCCCGCCACCCTGTTTCTGGCGGTTTTTACCACCAGGAACAGGATGGCGGGAACGGGTGTCGTGGGGCCCCTGGGGGCCCCTGCACTGCCCATGCCAGTGCACCCGTCGCACCCCTGCAACACCGCCGGCTCCATTCGGAGCCGGCCTCTGTGTTGCAGGGCCTTTCCCGCTGGGCCGGCGGGCGCTCCTTTGGCGCGCGCCCGCCTGCCCAGCGGGAAAGCCAGAATGGCCGCCGCGGTCTTTTGTCCACGGAGCGGCTAAATGGCGGGGACCGCATGGCGGGTGGCTACCGCCGCCCGCCGCGGTCAGACCGCCAAAGTCTTGTGACTTGACATGAGCATTGCATTTCACCACGGCAATTTCAAGAGGTAACTGAATCGCATGCAACAAATCCTTAATCTTTTCGCCATTTTTCACTGGTGAGCCAGAAGAGGTCATGAAACCCCTCTGTGACTATAATTGGCCAAAATCATGTACAATTCCAAATCCATATCTGCTGTCAGTGTAGATAGTGTCTTTCAGGTTTGCAGCTGCGTGGCTTGCCTTAGTAAGGGCAATCAATTCAGCCACTTGTGCGGAATACACTCTTTCGAGCCAGGAAGCTTCTAGAATACCGGTGATTGTACACACGGCATAACCAGCTCTCAGTATTAGGACTGAGTCTCTCAAGCATGAACCATCAACAAACAAAATGTAATCATTTTCTTCTAACTGTGTATCCTCAGTGTCAGGTCTGGGTTTGGTGAATAGTTCGGTTACCTCAAGACAATCATGCTCCACTTCCTCAGAATTATTAACCACAGCATTTTCAACAGGAAGTAAAGTTGCCGGGTTCAATACGGTACACCACTTGAGAGAAACCTTAGGAGACCCCAGTATATCTCAAAAACCTAGCATTTGTCATGTGCTGAGTCTTAGTTCGGTTAACAGAATATCAACTGAATGTTGGACCATTACTGTTAAGGGATGTCCCATCACTATGCCTTCACACTGTGTGAGGCTCTGACCAACTGCTGCAACTATGCGCAAACAACCCGGTAAGGCTCCTGCGACTGTGTCCAAAGTAGCTGAAAAATATGCTACTGGGCGGTTTGCACCTTCATGGACCTGTGTTAAGACAGACAAAGAACAAGCATCACGTTCATGACAAAACAATAGAAAAGGCTTCGTGTAATCAGGCATACCCAAAGCTGGCGCCCTGCACATGCACTCTCTCAATTCCATGAATGCTTCAAGCCCTTCCTCGGACAAGGTTATGGTACTCGGGTCATCCTTAACTTCCTTGCCTGTCAGTTTTGTCAATGGTTTAGAGATAATCAAGAAGTTGGGAATCCACTGGCGACAGTAGCCCACCATTCCCCAAAACATCCTGACATCACTCTCGGTTGTCGGGGAATTCATCTGCAGTATGGCCGTCACCCTCTCTTTTGATATTCTCCTGGAACCCTTTTCAGTCAAGTGACCTAAGTACTTTACCTCTCTCTGACAGTACTGCAGCTTCTTTGGGGACACTTTATGTCCGTTCTTTCACAAATGGTTCAGTAAGGCAATGGTGTCATACCTACAGTCATCTTTTGTCCTGGATGCAATCAGCAAGTCATCAATGTACTGTACTAGAGTCGAACTGAAAGGCAGTTCCAACGACTCCAAATCCTTCTTCAATATTTGATTGAAGATGGACGGTGACTCAGAAAACCCTTGAGGAATTCTGCACCAACTGTACACCTTATCCAGGAATTTGAAACTGAAAAGAAATTGGCTGTCCTCATGAAGAGGCACAGAAAAGAATGCTTGAGAGAGGTTCACAACTGTGAACAACTCTGCATCACACGGAACCTGGAACATGATTACTGCTGGATTCGGCACTATGCGGCAACACTTTACCACAATCTCATTTATTTTCCTCAAATCCTGCACAATTTGGACCTTTCCACAAGGCTTTTTCAGACCCATTATTGGTGAATTACACGGGCTGCTCATCACTTCTTTCAGAACTCCTTGCTTTACAAAGTCTGCAATTATCTCTGATACCTGGATGAGGACCTCTTGTGCCATGTGGTACTGCGGCACCTGAGGAAATACTGCGTTCGGCTTAACCTGTACCTTAACCGTTTTTACTCCCTTAATCAGTCCTACTTCTTTTCCTGTCAGGTCCCACACCTTTTCTGTCACTGTTCCCTGCAACTCAGGTGGCAAGTCAGTCACTGTAAGCATCGGGAATAAGGTTATCAAAGGATATTCATTTGTACTTTCCGTCTCTAGATCTGTAAATTGTCCATCGTCCCCTTCATCATCACTGTTTGTCTGCACCTCAATTCCTTCATTAGAACAAGTAATCGAACATTTTGTTTTGCACAGTAAGTCTCTTCCCAGTAGGGACACTGGACTAGAATCACAGACTACAAATTTATGTAATCCCTGGAAATTTCCAATCTCAACTTGAACTGGGTCTGTAATCGGGTTTGTCAAATACTGATTTGCCACACCAACCACCCTTATGGTACGTCCTGAAAGTGGTAATTTCGGAACCTCTGCACTTCTGACTGTAGAGCGTGTAGCTCCTGTGTCAACCAGAAATGAAACCTTGTGTCCCATTACCTTTCCCTCTACATAGGGTCCCCTCTGATCTACTTCTAGGGACGCTGCAAGCCTGCACTCCTCACTGTAAGAACTATCATCCGACCATTCATCATTTATTCCATCCTCACCACACATTGGGAATTGCTGTACTGTATTATTTTGACTCATTGTTTGGCCTGTGACCTGCTGAGGAAGCATCACCTGTTGCTGTCCCATCGGAGCTAATGGTAATTGCATTTGCTGTCTAGGTACCATGGGAACCTGCTGTTGTACCTGCTGCATGTGTGCTGGTTAAAAACGCGGCATTTGTATTTGCTGCATGGGCTGTAATCCCTGCATCTGAACCATGTTATTCTGGAAATTCTGATTTTGGCCCCTCACCTTTGGACCCCTTACATTTTGAAATGTACCGACATCACTGCTTTGTTGAACAACCCCATCCTGCACCACATTTGGGCATTCCCGCTTCCAATGCCCCACGCCCCCGCACACGTGACATGGTGACATCTTTTTCATCCCCTGTACATCATTTTGAACCACAACAGTATTCAAGTCTGGACCGCGATTCACAAAACTTCGACCTCGATCTCTCAGTTGTGCCTGAAACATGCCATTTCCTTGCGGTTGCTGCTGTATCATCTGCTGTACTCCGTTTCCCTGCATCCCTGCCTGCGCTGCCTTAATCTGCATCACCATCACTTTCTCCTTTAACTTTCTCTGCTTCAGCTCAATCTCGTCACTACAGTATTTCCCGTACTGCAACACCTCATCAATCGGCTTTGCCTGCCAACAGATTAAATGATTCTTAATCATCTGGCTAATCTCTGGTCTCAGCCCTTCAACAAACCTGAACACAAGATGATTCATGTCTTCCGGCTTTATGGTCTCTGTGCCACTGTAATGTTTGAACGTTTTCAACAATCTCTCATAGTAAGCATGAATAGACTCTTTAGCCTCCTGTGAGGTTCGATCGTTTTTCTGCCACTCAGTCACTTACGGCAACACTTTCTGCTTCAAAAACTCAATCACTTTATGATAGTACTTCATCACCACCTCAGATGGTGCTCCAGTCACCTCATCCTTTGCAAGCTCCTGTGTCAGCCAGTCCACACCCCTCTTGCACTCAAGCCATAGATCAGATGGAACTATAATCTCAAACAGGGTATTCAAGTCCTTACAAAGACATTTTGCAAGCTTCACAAACCTATCTGTGTGCTGGTACCACTCTATCGGCTTCTCCCTCAATCTGGGATAATCATTTGTGAATGACAGAATGTCGCCCCTGGACCACGGCACATGGACTAGAACCCCTCCAGCTGTTTCTCTCATTGGTAACATCTTTACTCTCCCCGTGTCCGGTGCGGTTTTAGCCTGATTTGGTTCCGGACTTTCACCCTTCTCTTTATCTCTTTTCTTTGCCCATCTGCCTTCCCACTTCTCTAAAGCTCCCCAGATTTGCGCACTGTGCAGTATCTCTTTAAGATGCACTTTCATTCCGGTAGATCTCATGTGCTCAAAATCTTTAGAATCAAAGTCTAATCTGTAGCTTCTTTTCAAATTCTTAGTATTCGCAATGTCTATGTTGTATTTGTCTGCTAGGTTTGTCAACCTCTGATGCACCTTGCCCACTTCTTTAGTGATCTTGGGGCAGAGATACCTCAATTCTACTTCTGTGTATGACTCTAATCGGTTTACCCCCACTGTCCCTTCTACTGGTTCCGCAGCTTCTACGCCTAGTCTCACAAAATTCAGGTATTCTTCCTTTTCTGGCTTATCTATAGTTACTGCAGTATTTTGGGAAGCATAAGTCTTTTCTAACCACTCATTTAATTGTTGCGCAAAAAAACGTTGCAACAAAATGTTCCCTGAATGCATCAGTGGTGACTGTGATGTATTTGTACTCATTGTTTGTGGGGCTAGCACACTTACCCCTGCTTGTCTCATTGCCTCCAAAGGAGCCCCAATCGGACTGAGGTCTAACAAGGACCGGAGTTCTTCTGCTGATTGTTCTCTTGGTGTTATTGGCTGGGGAGTTCCTGCGAACCCTCTTCTTACTACCTCTAGGGTTTTCACGCTCTGATCACACACATCAGGCTTACCCTGTGCATACAATGGTACTGGGGGACCAACAGTAATTGGTGATGATATGGCAGCTGGTGTCTGACCTGGTCCCAAACCCCGTGGAGCAGTAACTCTCCAAGGCTTGACTCACTGTAGCTGGTGCAGGTACTAATGGAGGCCCTGCTGCTGGATTATAACCCGGAATCAGCTGTTGCTGTGGATGGGGCAGCAATTGCAGAGTTGGCTCAATCTGCACTAGTTTTGATCTGGTATATATCGGATCAGGCGGCACCATTAGACTCATGTTTGTTTCTAGTACTGGGACGTCTGGATAAATCCTCTGTATCTGTGGCGGAGGTTGCAACTGTATCTGCGCGTCTGGTGCAGTGGGTACACTGATACCATTCTGTATCCAACCGTATCACTTGTCTGCATTGCATTTGTAACTTCCTTACTCTGTGTCTGGTTCACAGGACCCGCACTGGTGCTTGGAGAAGTGTCATTTATGGCATATGGTGGCGGGCGATCATGTAACAGCTGATTAAGAAACTCTTCCTCGTCTGAGTCATCTTTGTCTACCCAAGACCTCTGATTCTCCTTAGACTGATTAGAGCCCTTATCTGTCTTACAGGTGGCTTTCTTTCCCTGTGTCTCATCTTCTTGTGTAATTGCCGGAAAAAATTTAAGTCCGTCAACTATTCCCCTTCTCCCCATTTTGCTCTCATTGTCCCATCTAGCTTCGGCTAAAGTCTTTTCTGTCATTTTTATTCTCCTTTCGAGTTTTTGCTGTCTTTGTCGTATGGCCATTAAATCCCAGACTGCTAACTCCTCATACTGAGCTGGTCTCGGAGGTGGCTTTTGCACACTTAACATCCACCTTAAATTCTCCAAAAGTCTTGTATTAAACGTTCCATGCTCCGGAAACGCTAAACATCCCTCCTTCTCTGTTAATTTTTGCCATTGCTTCATCCAAAGACATGGCGCGACTCCCTTTTCCTTCATTACTATATAAGCTGGAGTACCCTCAGGCGGTGTAGGCTCCCCTTCACTTGCCATAATGTATGTGTCTCCTTTCAGAGCGCTCTTTAAAGCTTTGAAAAAATTCATTTTTGCGTCTTTTATTTTTGTTTTGAATCTAATCAGGAAGTGACTTTAATTCCCAGAACACTCTTCACCTGCCTTTCTCAACCTATTGGTTCTCACAGAAGGCTGCCAATCAGTGCGCGACCCCTCTCAGCAACTGACCTATCCCAGCGCGACACCACTGACGTCACACTCACACACTGCAGCTGACAAAGTCTTGCGGCTTGTCCTCCTTACACTGCATTCACACTAAACGAATGCAAAATTACTGCAAGCACCTTTCACAACAACAACTCAAATTTGCCGGTTTACTACAGGAAGGGTACACAATCGCTTCAGAACTTTACAGAGATTTCACTTGAAGCCTCGGCCGCTACTCTCTCCTTCTTAGTTCCCGCATACGCAAGCAGAATTTCACCCACAAATCCTACTCTCGACTTGTCAATGGTTTGTTCTAGTGCACTTTAGAACTTGCCAAATCTCCATCGAAGGTTTCACTCATACACTTTGACTCAACTCGACTTGTCAACCACGCCCGATTGACCTATTAAACCGTACAAATTAAAACATGAACCCAAATGTCTCCTACACTTGTCAATATACTCAGGAGTCTTAGACCACGACGGGTCCGTACATCACCAACCAACCATGTGGATAATTTTTTTGCACAAAGCGCCACACTCACATGAAGTTCGCCGACTTCCCTACTCTTATACTGCGGAGTACGCCCACTCCTACTAAAACAACATTACCTGACCTAAAACCACACAAACTTCACAAGTCACCTGCAATGAGCATAAGCTGAGCAAGTGCAAATTCTACACCACACATGCTAAAACGCCGAGAACATTCCCAACTCACTTGGGCAGGCTTCCGAGGTTCCAGGAAAGTCATGGGGAATTTAGAAACGCATCATACCTCCAATGTGCATTATCTCAGAAAAAACAATCTAAACAATAATTCTCCGTCCTAGGGCCCGAAAGGGCCTAAACCGTTGCTCTGCTACCAGAACTGATAACGCGTCCCTTTATGATAAATTATTACACACTGGGAATCGTTTTAGGCCAATGAATCTTTTGACCCTGTTGAGAGACACCTTAGGACGAGATAGCTAATCAACATGTCAATTAATACGTCAATAATGTCATCAATATTTATCACAACAATGCATTTCACCTTAGTCAAAGACATTAATCAAACTCAAGACACCACCATGACCTTGCAGTCATGAATAACCATACCAGTTTAGTACGAATTTAGTGATATTTATTCCCTATTGGTTACAATACTATTAGCAAGTTTATTAGTCTCAAAACAAAGAAACACAATAGCATAGTCACAATATGGCAACTCTGATAAGATTTCATCAAAGCAAGAATCACAAACATTAGAATATAACACGGCGTCAACATAGGTTATCCTCAGCAGAATATCATTATCACGTTATTCAACAAAGAATAGATTCGGTCATTTGTCTATTTGCGTCAGTTTAGTGAACCACTCTCAACTAACCTCTAATTAGCATTGGCATGTTGGGTTTCACGCAAAACAATTTAGTAACACCAATTTGGAAAACATCTAACTATGGTCTATGTCAAAAGAAGCATCAAAAGAGATTCAGCTTCAGCAAAAGGGGAAAAGGGGCACTTCCCTCATAAGGAGGTAAAGTGTAAATAGGCAATCTAAGGACAGAATGGTTTTAAGAACCAAACAGCAAAGTCTCTATGCAGAGTGACAAAGGGGGTCATTCTGACCCTGGCGGTAAAAGGCAGTTACCGCCGGTCAGAAGACCGCCATAACACCGCCGCGGTAACCCGCCAGGGTCATTCTGACCCACAACTGGCAAACCGCCAAAAACCCGACCTCCACTGAAGGCCGCCACATCAGCGGTCAGCGATAAACTGGAGATGACCAAACCTCCACCGTCACGCCAACAGAAATACGCCCATGCCATTCCGACCCACGAATCCACGCGGCGGTCTTTCAACCGCGGTATCCCATTGGCGGTACACACCGCCGCAGTCAAAATACACACACATCTACAAAACACTGCCACATTGGACAATTACAAATACACACATCTGATACACATACAAACACCACTCCCACACAATCAATACGATATAAAACACACACCCACATCACCCACAAACCCCTACAAATCGAAATTCAGAGACAAGGCGCAATACACAGAGAGAGAGCACAGGGAACGCAAACCACAACACACACAGGAACCCAACATCATCCCCCACACTATATCTACGCACAAAACACCACACACCACTACACTCATCACCACAAACACCACCCCACACCTCATCCACACCACCCCATGGCACCCCAAAGACACCCCAGGTTCTCGGACCAAGAACTCAGGGTCATGGTGGAGGAAATACTCAGGGTAGAGCCCCAGCTCTTCGGCACACAGGTGCAGCACACCACAATAGCCAGGAAGGCGGAGCTATGGCAAAGGATCATCGACAGGGTCAACGCTGTGGGACAGCATCCCAGAAATCGGGAAGACATCCGAAAGCGCTGGAACGACCTACGGGGGAAGGTGCGGGCGATGGTGTCAAGACACAACATCGCTGTGCAGAAGACAAGCGGTGGACCCCCACCCACTCCACCCGAATTCACAGCATGGGAGCAAGAGGTCTTGAACATCCTGCATCCTGAGGGCCTCGCTGGAGTAGGCGGAGGAATGGACTCTGGTAAGTCTAATCTCAACTACTTCACCCCCCCCAACCACCAGCATGCCAACCCACACCCCCACCCTCACCCCCAACCACCCAGCACATATCCTCCCTGCTAATGTCTCACCAGCACAACCCACCCAAACCAACACCAACCCCTGAATGCCAACACAAACCATGGACACCCATCACCTAAGCATGACCACTGCACATACCCATTCCCCCCCCCCAAACCACCCTCACAACTCCTCCCACAAGGGAATGCCAGCACAAATCGCACGCCATGGCACACACAGAAGCAATAACCATACTCTTTTACCCCTGCAGGGCCCGAACGCCAACACACCAGCCTGGAGGGTCCAGAAATGTCCATCCCACCCCCAGAACAGGCCCCCAGTGATGACAGCAGCTCTGTCGACCTAGAACCTGATGACCAGCCCGGACCATCGGGGACCTCTAGACAGTCGGTTCCCCTCAGGCAGCCACAGGCAACAGCAGACCTACCCCCCTCTGGAAACCCCAGCACAGCACCCACCGAGCGGGCCCATGCCTCTGTCTCCAGGACAGGTCAAGCAGCGGTGTGTCTACCACTACAGGGCACCCAGGGCAACCCACCACCCCAACAACAACAGGGACCTGGGGGCAGTGGTAGTGGGCACACCGGCCAGGGGACAGAGGCCCAGGAACAAAGGGGAACTGGGAGGGCTGCTGTGCGACAGAGGGAGGACAGGCCTAGGGAACCCACTGTCCAAGAGGCCCACACCACCATCATGGGAGCGTACCACCACTCCCAATAGACGATGGCGACGGTCCTGGCCAGGTTCCAGGAGATCCAGGCCATGCAGGAGGGCCAGTACATGGGGTTCCGGGAAGAACTGCGCAGCATCAGTTCCGCAATGGGTACAATCGTGGTGGCACTCAACCAGATTGTCACCACATTGCGGGACCATGTGGCCCCCCAAAGGGCCCCTGCCACTAGCATGGAGGAAGAACAGCCCACCACCTCTGCCGGCACTAGTGGTCAGGAGGCCCCGACACAACAGCAACGGGCCACCCGGACCCCACCCCCTGCAGAACAAGAACCACCCCGCAAGAAAGGCCTGAGATCTAGGAAGAAGACAGAGTAGGATGTCAAGACCCCCGCCATGCACGGATCTCCCCGGATATCATCCCACTGTCCCACTTGTTCACCCTGTCCAACCTTGAACTGCCCCTGCTCCACCTTCCACAGGCATATGGACAATGCACCTGTGCGAACGAGACTCTGGACTCTGCCATGGACATGCCTCCACCATCACCCATCACCCTTTTTGAACTATACACCAATTTTTGCACTTCAATAAACACAATTATTGCATAAAAACCATCTGGAGTCTGCTTTTTTTTTTTTTTTAACTAAATGTATTCGATATAACCAACCAAAAATGTCCAATTACATTGTGATGACAACATACCAGTGTCACACAGCGGTAGTCCATGGGGAAATAAACCAGAGGGCACTCCGTGGGGACCAGATCACTGAAATAGGAAGGCAAATTCACAACTAAGTTACCATACATTGGAGTGAAAGGTCAGACAGTAGAGAGCCAGTACTGTTACAGATATAATAAAATGCAGGAGTAGATTCTTACCCGTGTGTTACTGGAAATACTGCAGTATCACTCTGTCCCTGTTGTCTGTGTCGTCCTCTTCGTCTTCCTCCTCTTCACTCTCCGCAGGCTCCACAGCGGCCACAACACCACCATCTGGAACATCCTCCTGCAGGAAAGGCACCTGGCGTCGCAAAGCCAGGTTGTGAAGCATGCAGCAGGCAACGATGATATGACACACCTTCTTTGGTGAGTACATTAGGGATCCACCTGTCATATGCAGGCACCTAAACCTGGCCTTCAGGAGGCCGAAGGTCCGCTCGATCACCCTCCTAGTACGCCCATGGGCCTCATTGTACCGTTCCTCTGCCCTTGTCCTGGGATTCCTCACTGGGGTCAATAGCCAAGGCAGGTTGGGGTAACCAGTCACCAATTAGCCACACACGCTGTCTCTGTAGCTGTTCCATCACATAAGGGATGCTGCTATTTCGCATGACGTACGCGTCATGCACTGACCCTGGGAACTTGGCATTTAAATGGGAGATGTACTGGTCAGCCAAACAGACCACCTGGACATTCATCGAATTATAATTTTTTCGGTTCCTGTACACCTGCTCATTGTCTTTTGGGGGGACCAAAGCCACATGGGTACCATCAATGGCACCAATGATATTGGGAATGTGTCCAAGGGCATAGAAATCACCCTTCACTGTAGGCAAGTCACCCACCTCAGGGAATATGATGTAGCTCCGCATGTATTTCATCAGGGCAGACAATACTCTGGACAATACCTTTGAAAACATAGGCTGAGACATCCCAGATGAAATGGCCACAGTAGTTTGAAATGATCCACTAGCCAAAAAATGGAGTACTGACAGCACCTGCACTAGAGGCGGAATCCCTGTGGGTTGGCGGATGGGTGACATCAGGTCTGGCTCCAGCTGGGCACACAGTTCCTGTATGGTGGCAGTGTTGAGTCTTTAGGTGAGTATGACATGTCGTTCTTCCATTGTCGACAGGTCCACCAGCGGTCTGTACACGGGAACATTCCTCCGTCTCCTCGCAAGTCCCAGCGGACGGTGCCTAGGAAGGACAACATGGAGCACAGAGTCAATCAACCCACAGGTAAGTTCCCACAGCCTGCACAGTACACGAATCTCTCTGGATTGAATGGCTTGTATGAGTGTCGATGTAAGGCCTAGCCATGTGTGACGTAGTAGGAATTAAGCCATGTGGGCCCTTGAAATGGCGGCTGCCTGACCTGTGAAGTGTGACAATATGAAGTGAGGTCATTGCGCTGGCGTGGCACGCCGTGGCGGTAGGCGGTCGGAGACCGTGGCACAAAGCAGTATTGGTTAACATTGAATCCTATGGGTTTCAGGAGCCAATGATGATGTGCGCCGGCGGTCGCGGTACGCACCGCCGCGGGCGTGACCGCCATTTTCTCTCTGCTTAATCACACGAGACCTGAGCATCCACAGGAGAGGACCTATACTGCAAGTGCTGCTGTGACCTCGGTCTGGAAGTGACAATGGCTGCTGCGACTGGGGAAACGGCCCCCGCCTTCAGTTCCGAAGAGTTGGAGAAGCTCGTGGACGGGGTCCTCCCCCAGTATGCGCTACTCTACGGTCCTCCAGACCAACAGGTGAGTACACGGGGGCCAATGGATAGTGGGCAATGCCTGTGATGAGTGGGGTGGATGTACGATGGAGGGGAGGGGAGGGGAGCGAATTACGAATGCATGGCACGACAGATGAGAGCATGTGCCACATGGCAAGTTTGGGGAGGGGGGGGCCACTCACATCTCGCATGCAGAAAAGTGATGATGTTTCTTTTCCCCCCCTGTACATGTCACATAGGTCAGCGCCCATCAGAAGATCGATATTTGGCGTGCCATCGCCAAGGACGTCCGGGCCATGGGGGTCCACAACAGACGGGGCACCCACTGCCGCAAGAGGTGGGAGGACATCCGCCGCGGGAGCAGGAAGACCGCCGAGGCTCTGCTGGGGATGGCCTCCCAAACTAGGAGGGGTGCCAGTCGTACCTTGACCCCCCTGATGTCCCGGATCCTGGTGGTGGCCTACCCCGATTTAGATGGGCGCTTGAGGACATCACAGCAGACACAAGGGGGTGAGTACCAGCACATTCAGCTATATTTGCGCGCAGTGGAGGAGCCTGGGTGGGGGAGGAGGGCTGTGGGTATCCTTAGGCCAGGGCGATTTCTGTAGTCTAGGCCCCTCCGTGAGGTATGGTCCTGTGCCCCCGCCCCCCATCTCTGTAGGGTGCCTAGTAACGCTATTCATGGACCTGTGTATTCTGTGTGGGCAGTTGTCGCCCATAGGCTTGTAGGGCATGTCCCAGTGGATGAGTAGTGTACCCCAAGTGCGCAGCGTAGTGCAGGGGACTTCTGTGTCTGTCCTCTCCGCCAACGGTGTCCCCAATGCATGCACTCAACTTGTCTTTATTTCTCCACCCCCCCCAATTTTCTTTGTTTTTCTGTGAATGTGTGCATTAGCATCATCAGGCGGAGGAGAAGTGGCATCGGCGCAAGAGGGAGCTGCATCTCACATGGCCCCGGAGGGCCATGCAACGGACTCCGACATGACCAGTGAGACGGAGGGCGAGGGGGACTCCACCACAGGGACCCGTGCAGACGTCAGTGACACGACACATCCTCGGATGGGAGCTCCCTTGCGGTGGCGGCAACATCCGTGCCCAACGAAACTACAGGTACAGCCGCCACCCAGCGCACCAGCTCCGCCCTCCCAACAGCCCCTCGGCCTTCGGCCCATGCCCGCACGGCCAGGAAGGCGGCCATCTCCTTCGCCCCAGGCACCTCAGGCCCTGCCCCAGTCACCCCTGCTGTCCTCAGGACCATCATTGTTGGGCAGTCTACCCTTTTGAATGCCATCCGGGGTGTGGAGAGGGAGGTGCATCAAAGCAATGCATACCTGGAGGGCCTTCATTCGGGTCAGGCTGCCCAGCAGCGATCGTTCAACGCTCTGGCCTCAGCACTGACGGCAGCGATTGTCCCTGCCTCTAGCCTCCCTCTTCTAACTCCCTCCACCCAGTCCCACTCCCCTGTTCCACTGCCTATCCCATCCACACCTACAGACCAGCCTGCACACACCTCAACACCCAAGGGAAGCTCATCCAGACATAAGCACCACAGAACACACAAGCATTCACACAAGCAACATACAGATGCAGACATGCCAACAGCCACTACCTCCTCTGTGTCCCCCACCTCCTCGTCTCCCTCCTCCCTCCCTGTGACGTCTCCACTCACACCTGCATGCACACCACCATCAGCCAGTACACCCATCACCAGGACACCCTCCAGCCCAGTCCGCACACGTGCAGTCACCACCCCCACTGCCATGTACACGTCCCCTGTGTCCTCTCCCAGTGTGTCTGTCACCCCCGCTTCCAACCCACACAAACGCAGGCAGGCACCCAACCAACAGCCATCCACCTCACGTCAGCCTCCAGCCCAAGCACCTGCACCCAAAGACACCAGACTTGACTCTCCTACAACCACATCCTCTTCCTCCACTCCCATATCCACTCCAGCTACCCTTCCCATTGCTCCTAAAAAACTATTCCTCTCTAAAGTGAACATCTTTTCCTCACCTGACCCACCCCCTCCATCTCGTAAGAGTTCCAAAAACACCTCAGCCACCACCAGCCCAGCAACTCCCAAGAACGTCGTGCCTGGTTTTTGGAGTCCGCCCTTTCCTTGGGCAGGGACATCGGCCAGCAGCAAAGGCACAGCCAGCCCCCCCCTGGGAAGAGGAGCAAAAAACTGAAGGGCAGGCGCGAGAGGCCTGATACGCCTGCCCCCAAGGAGGGTAGCCTTGCACCGTCACCTGCCACATCGGGTAAGGGAGCCAAGGGCCACGGAGAGTCTGCCAAGGAGGGCAAGGGCAGCAAAGCGCCGAAGGCAGGGAGCAGACGACCTGGCCATGAGAGCCCCACCAGCCCCATTCCGGGGGTATCGGAGGAGACCCAGGGCCCCAGGACTCCATCACAGGGGGCCCTGCAACGGAAAGGTCCGATGCTGACTTAGCGGGAAGTATTGGCCAGGTGTGGTTCACTCGAAACACAAGGCAGGCACCGCTGAACAGGCCCCGCCATGAGAAACACCGCTGAACAGGGCCCGCCGTGAGAAGCACCGCTGGACAGGGCCCACCGTGAGAAACACCGCTGGACAGGGCCCCGCCAAGACAGGCACCGGTGAACAGGGCCCGCCGTGAGAAGCACCGCTGAACAGGGCCCCGCCAATACAGGCACTGCTGAACAGGGCCCGCCGTGAGAAGCACCGCTGAACAGGGCCCCGCCAAGACAGGCACCGCTGAACAGGGCCCTCCTGTCAAGCACCGCTCCGCTGAACAGGGCCCGCCGTGAGAAGCACCGCTGAACAGGGCCCGCCAAGACAGGTACCGCTGAACAGGGCCCTCCTGTCAAGCACCGCTCCGCTGGGCCCTCCTGTCAAGCACCGCTCCGCTGGGCCCTCATCTCAAGCACCGCTTCGCTGGGCGCTCCTGTCAAGCACCGCTCCGCTGGGCCCTCCTGTCAAGCACCGCTCCGCTGGGCCCTCATCTCAAGCACCGCTCCGCTGGGCCCTCCTGTCAAGCACCGCTCCGCTGGGCCCTCATCTCAAGCACCGCTCTGCTGGGCCCTCCTGTCAAGCACCGCTTCGCCGGGCCCTCCTGTCAAGCATCGCTCCGCTGGGCCCTCCTGTCAAGCACCGCTCCGCTGGGCCCTCCTGTCAACCACCGCTCCGCTGGGCCCTCATCTCAAGCACCGCTGGCCCATTGGCATGCCCGGTTCTGTGTTGGGCAGGGCTTTACGAGGCACTCTGCCCACCATGCTTCCTCCATGACCAGTGGACTCTGTAATCCACCTGATGGACTGTGGATTGGTGAGTCGTGATAGGGTGGGCGGTACATTGTCTGCCGCCTGGCTGTTGGCGGTGACCGCCGCGCTGTTTGTTTGTGCCGCCGTGTTTGTTTGTGCCGCCGTGTTTGTTCCCGCCAGGGTCAGAATTCCCTTTTTTTGACCGCCAGCCTGTTGGCGGGTTGGCCGCCGCTTTAACACTGACCGCCAGGGTCAGAATGACCCCCAAAGTGTCTGGGGCATAGCAAATAGCATCACCATCTCCCCCTCTCCCAGTCTCCTGCGCCTAATTCTCTCTAGTCTAATCTACTTCCTGGTGTCAAGAGTTATTATCCCCTTTTCGTGGTACATTCCCCTAAAATCTAATTGGACGAGGGGTTGCACCCCACTATCTTTAATCAATTAAAACACATTAGCTCATCAAATTTGTTATCCCATAACAGTTCTCACGTATTTGATTGGTGCTTATGATTGACGTCTTTAACGGGTGGAATGTCCGGTATGATTTCATCGTCTTGTGGTCCTTTGCACATCTTCGGTCAGTGGCTCCATTGTCCATACCGGTTTAGGCAACTTTGTACATCATGTTAATCTACACTGTTGCATTTAGCTAAAAATGTTACTATAGGCAGGGTGAATTCCATGAGAACGGATCTACTACAGTTACATTCAGCTTCTCCCTTTTGGAAAAAACAAGAGTTCATGTCCTTTAGCAAGTCAGCACACTGCACATTAGAAAAATACATTTAATATGAGAGTCAGGCAGCTAGGGCTCAACTCATGCTAACTAAGGCCTACTGCTTTATTAGCAAGAATCTAATACATTTAGCCTTTCAACATTAATGTAAAATCACAATTTATTAAAACATTTCACCATTATTAGTCAGTTTCATTAGGCCCCGTATAGATTCGCGGCCACTCCCCCTGGTCACATTTCAAGTGCACGTTTTAGCAAAACATGTTAATACAGTTTCTATGCGGCATTAATATACATTAGTTCATAAACATTTCACGTTAATATAGATTATATAAGCTACGCTCTCTCCATTCAGTCACAATCTAAAATGCTCTACAACAGGTAATGAAGATGAAAGACGACATGGACAAAGGGAAAACATTTTAGGGGTGAAATTATGTTCAAGCTGAAGCTTTGGAATTTCAAGTAAGAAATCAAATTTCTATCTTGGAAAGGTAAAGGAGATTTTGGAGAGGTTAGGGTTCAAAACACCTACACTAAAAATGTGCAAAAGCAGAACCAAATCTACCATCTCACAAGGATAAAGAATCAAGACCAGTTTGACTTCAGGGACATCAAAAAGGATTGAGGCGTCCAAGAAATAAGCATACCCATTAGTCACTACATCTTGAAATAGATGGGTAAAATAAATGAGGGCGAATTCAGCTTAGGCCAGAGACACAATGTATCAATTTACAGCCATCTCAAGGGTTAATATGATTGTGCAAAACTTAGATGGGAAACATACTTTTGCCAAGAGAAACAAAGGTGTGCTTGCACAGAAGATCCTATTCCTAGTGTGTGGAGCTTTTGCTACACTCTTCACAATTGTGGACCCTGCTGGCGCTCTAGAGAAAAAGGTATCTTAGGATCGAAATAACTCCACACTACAGGTCCAGAGGAAGGTATGATATTTTAAATAGGGTGACCATTTTAAAACTGGTGTGGGCCATTGATAATCTTAAACATCTTCAATCGGATCACATTGAAACCTATCCAATTTAAGGCCAACCCAATTTCACCAGGTTAGTGAAATTACAGTTGTTAAATGGTCAGATAGCAGGACTGCCTGAGTAGTATGGCAAAACAGGGATAGCTTCTCAAGATGAGGTTTAGAACTGTCAAGACCAGCATCAGAGCTCTATCCTAGCCCCTTTGGTCCAAAACAGAACCAATTACCCAGGTGGAATTCCCAAAGTACTGCAATGCTAATGGGGGTGATCGGCCCTTTTGAACTGCTACCTCATACTCCTCAAAATTTCAGGATCCAACAAACTACGGCATCTGGTGCACCCAGTTACATGAAACAAGTATCTCTTGCCATCCAACCACATGCCTTGCGAGGGGATGAGACGGCAGCATGAACCCCAAGCAGCCCCAGCACATTATCCCTTTGTTCTTGGAATATAAATGGCCCTAGCAATAAGGTGGGAGAGGAAGAATTAATTAACCGCCTGTCGAAATGTGATATCATGTTGTTGCAGGAAACAATGGCGGAAATGACAATTCTAATCACAGGTTTAAGGAATACCATGTAGCAGCTACGAAAACAAAGGCAGGCAGAGAGGCTGGTGGAATGTCTATATATGTGGAATTCAATCTGCTTTGGCAACAAGGTTTGATTGACCTGGGCCTTTCATGGGTCCAATGCAGTAAATTCTCAGCTCTAATAACCTTACATCTAGCCTGCGAGCCCTGCCTTTTAGTGTGCATTGTTTACATTCACCTGCATAAAAAAGGCAAAGCAGGGAAGCTTGAAGTTCTATATGCATTAGTCATATCCTTACAATACACATATCCCCAAGCATGGCTGGTCTTATCTGGGGACTTTAATTTGCACTCGTTAGGAAGCCATTCTGACCAAAACCAATTTCCATCGACAAGTGCAGATGTGAAAATTACCCCGGTAATAACATCTTACTCCAAAAATGACAGGCTGGGAAGGAATGCGTTATGGCCTTGGAATGCCGGGGTCTCTATTCATTAAATGGCCATTTAATTCAAGACCAACCCACAGCCTTTACCAGGGTCACAAATAAGTCCTCTTCCATTTTGGACTACACATTTGTTGACTTGGAGCTACTTTCATTGGTTTCACACTACAGCATTTCCAACAGAGTGGAGAGTCACCATTTTGCCCAGCACATTGAGCTACTGTTGAACCCCTTCTAGAGCGCCTCATGCAAATGATCTATTGATAACATCAAGCGCTTATAATCTCAAGCACCTATCATGGAAGGGAGCGGAAATCGAGTCTATAATCCTCTTTATATCCAACTTTGTATGTGAGCACAACCCTGACTACAATGCTCCTGGGTTGTTTTGCAGTAAGCTGCCCTAAAAATCTTAAAACTATCAAGAAAGGGGGCCAGAAAGGGGGCCGCTTGGTACTCCAACTCACTCTGGCTGGAAAAAAGAAAACTAAACAGGGCTGTTAGAAAGCTTTGGCAACAGGACCAACTGGCCGGTTATGATTCGAGGCAACAAATAGTAGCTTTAAGACAACAATATAAGAACAACATCTGGTCTGCTAAGTGGTCATACCAGACCCAAGTATGGTTAAAGCTCTTACCTGCAAGTAAAATGAAAAACAATCATCTTTTCTGGGCTGAAATCAACTCCCTTGTAAACGGGAGAACTAGTCACTACAACTCAGGTATTTTGGAAGCAGAATGGTCAGCCTTTATTATGGTGGCATTTTCAGGGGATCAGAAAGCAAGGTAAATGCCACCCGCTCTGCCTAACATGGAATACACTCCCTCAAGTCTCCAATTGCAAACTACTGCGGAAACCCAATGGTTGTCTGTAACACAACTGTGGTTAACCCTAAAGAAACTTGAGATCATACAGGGCTCCTGGCCCCAACGGTCTCCCCAACCATTCAAGACCAATCTCTCTGGGCCTCGATCCTTACTCCATTGTTTAATCAGGCCTTTACTACCAACGTTATACCACCATCATGGAGAGGCAGTGTTATGCATCCCCTTTTCAAAGCAGGTTCAAGAACAGATCCAGCAAATTACTGTTTAATTTCTTTAATAGATGTGGAAGCTAAGATCTTTGCCTCCAGTTTACTGTTGGACATAGAAGCATGGATTTCTGCAACCACATCATTCCAGAAAAAACACAGACAGGTTTTAGGGCTGGAATGAACACTACAATCAATCTTCTTGCGGTATCTCTTTGTGCTAAAAAAGCTTAAAGAAAACATATGACACTCTATGCCTGTTTTGTTGATTTAAAAGCTGCCTTTGACAAGGTGCTGCATCAGAAATTATGGATAAAAATGGCTAGTTGGGGAGTGCCCCCAAAAGTGTTAGATGTGGTGATTAACTTACATACAGTCACTTAGGTCCAAGTAAAAATCAGAAATGGAGGCAGAATCGACCGGAAGATCCCTAGATACTCTGGATTTAAACAGGGGTGTGTGCTTGCCACAACTTTATATAACATCTATACGGCAGAACTTGATTCTCCATTAGCAGAAGTGTTATGTGATGGCCCAAAACATGTAAATAAACCAGTATGTGTTTTACAGAACACAGATGACATGCTTTTCAGCCACACACACCTGGGCCTCCAACACCTAATTTCCAAACTGGTCGAATATATGGCCATGTGGGGTCTTGAGCTAAATCACAACAAAACCAAAATTTGTTTTTTGGGTAAACCAAACACCAGTCGCATCAAGTTGAAGTGGGGGGCAGCTGGTAAATTGATAGCGCTTGAAAAGCACTATAAATATTTGGGAGTCACGCTGGAGGCTAGTCCATCATACAAAGAGCACCTACTGCAAACACGAGGGGTGAATCACAAACTATGCTTCACCTTTTTACAGCTACAAAAAAAGTTAGACTGCACATCGCCGAGTCATCTTCTGCAGGTCAATAGAGCAAAATTCCTCCCATTGCTTACCTACTGCTCAGAGTTACTAAAAGGGTGTGATGCCCCCCCCGGTTAACTGGCTCAAGACAGTTCTGTTTAAGACTATTTTTCAAAGGCTGAATCATACATTGCAAGCTCAGGTGGGACTGGAGTTTGGTTTGTTTCATCAGCCCGATTCGTTTGGGGGCAATAATAAAAGCATGCTGAAAACTAAGAGCCGCCTCTGCTGACACGAAGGCTGCTTTATGTTGGATGGAAATAGGGCTGCAGCCAGATGACAGAACCTGTTGGCTAGCCATACTAAGACAAGCTCTGACCAACCTGAATCTACATGAAGTATAGGGACACCAAATATTGTCTTTCCTTTGTAAAAAAAACCCATCAATAAGGCACCTAAACTTTATTCTTGGACATTAGACAAAGCAAACATGGCAAGACAATGCCACGGCTCGTCTGACCTTCATTCAAATACTTTCTGGTGCCCCCAGCTGTTTCTAACAACCCATATTGCAGGCACTATCCAGCACTTTTTTCTTCAAATCCATATAGGAGATTTTCCGTCCAAGGATCTGGTTCCGTGGTGGAAGCAAATTCGGCCAGATCCTTTCTGCTGCTTGTGTGGTTAGTTGAACAAAAGTGTCTTACTTTTTTCTGTATTTACCCGGCAGTCAGGTCTATGAGAACAAAGTTATTATGTCTTTCATTGAAAGCTTTACGAATTAGATCTTGTTGCACCGCTGTGATGACACTCTTAAATGGGCATAACATACAGTTAGTGAATTTTTTTATTGCATGTTCGATCAGTAGAGAATTAGGAGGGTTTTTAATTTTTTTGTGTTTTTGTGTCTTAAATTGAAGAGGGGTATCTCCAGTATGCACTATGCCCTTCCTCATTAATGAGCCATCATTGGGTGTTCCGCAAACTGTACTCCTCTTGGGTCTCTTACGCATGGACTGAGAGCCTTCTGACTTTGCACTAGATAACTCCAGCTGATTTTGCTTCTTTAAACAGTTTAGCGACCAGCTGCTCCGGCTCCCTTATTATCTATGTTTTAGCTGGAGATTCTCAACTAGCAATCTCCCTACTAGGCATACTAGTATGAAAGCACCACTCCATGTCAGTGGTTTCTGGCTTAATCTTATCAATTTAAGTATAGCAATCTGAGTGCCCCATATGTGCGTGATATGATAAGCTGCTAGCCTTTTAATCCAAACATGTCTCTTAAATGCTTAGGTGCTGTTCGTAAATACATTGTGTCTAATTATAGATTCACCTCTATTGTTAAAGAGGTTAACTTTAATTACACTTCAATTGTCTAGCTATTTTTTATTTATTATAATGTCATAATGGTTATATTGTACAAGTATGGCAACATTGTAATTGTTTTTTATGTATATGCAGTGCTTTTACTTAACTATGCATCAATAAATTACTCACTTAAAGTTCATTTGAATCTCTAGTCAACATTCATGTTAATCAGAAGTGCTAACTGGGACCAGAGGGACTACATATCCCAGACTACTTCGCGGGCCAGAGAGGTAGCCATCTTGTGCATCACCTGCTCCCACTTGCCAGATCCAACGAGCTCTATAAAGCCATCTCAGGCCCCTGTCCTGTCCCAACACATTGCCACAGATATGGGTAAAAGAAAAGCAACGCAGGGCTGGGGTTGGGGGAAAAAAGCACAAGAAAAACTTCAAAAAGGCAGGCTGTAACGAAGTACTTGACCGCATCGACAACCTCGGAGTTGATTTCGGTGAAATATTATCCCTACCATCCTCTGCAGACCAACCATTGAGTATCAAACCGTGCCCTGCAATCCAACGACTGACCAGCAAGCAGGAAAGCATATCTAATATGTTCAACAAAGTCAGAGCACAGACAAGGACCAAGTCCAGCATTGTGCCCCATAACCGCGCAGACTCAGACCCTAGCTCTGGCTCCCTTCATGATTTAGCAGTGGTGCCCCCTCCCTCGCCCATCCCCTGTACTAATTGTTTCCTTCTGTTATCACGTTCCTCTGACCCATCCACAACTCAGGATCCCGCAGCTCCACCTGTACAGGTCAGGGTAGATGTTCTCCCTATTAACCAGTCACCCTCTTCCCACCCATATGACGAATTGGTAGATTGTATACAAACACTCAGGTCAGAAATAGCAGCCCTTAAGTGTATGTTAGGCGACCTTGCAGTCACAGTGGGGCATCTCATGGAAGAGAGAGGGAGAATAGCCAGGGATAGTGCTGTCACCCCATTTTTCACCAACATTGTCGCTCCGGCATTATCTGTTTCCACCATGACCCATTATGTAAAACATCATGGAGGCCACTAAGGCTTTCCACTTGAGGACACCATCTCTAGGACATCGGTCAGAGCCGGTAAATTGGGTCCCAATTCACCACCAGGTATGCAAACTAAATTCCCTTCCATTAACCCCCAGAACAAAAGCTTCAACCTCACACCCCTTACACCAGGGGAGGGCTGTTACCCTGGCAGTACACATGTCCCCAAGACCTTCACTCTCCCTCTTTATGACCAATGTGCCTAGATTTAAATCCCAGAGGGGGATGGAAGGGGAAGACTCCTTGATCAACAAAGTCACCCACTGGATTCAACATAGTAGAGAATGTCTCTCAGTAACTAGGAGAGATATTCTTAGGGCCAGACAGCACAGATCTCTGAGCTCACTGTCTGACTACATCGAGCTTCTCTTAGAAAACAGGCAGCTCGCCTATGACTTAGTAGCCCTAGACCAAAGAAACCGCCCAGACGGGTCTACTATACAGTTCAAACTTGAGTGACCCACCCCACTTTGTGGGCCACCCTCCCAAGTGGCTTTAGATCATGAGACTCTCTGTTCTAAGATAGACTGACCAACAGAGCTTGAGCCGCAGGCTGCCCACAATCGACCTGATAGTAGCACAAGCCCCAGCAATTGTCTCTGCACCATCAGCCACCCAGCATACATCTTCGATCAGAGAAACAGGAAGGTCCCCACCACTTCCCCCAATGTCGTTGCACCAGCCACCCTAGATTTCCGGGTAAACCTGCTTCCTTTATCCAACTCCACGACCACAAGTTGCAAAGTAAAGATCGTTTCCTGGAATGTGGTAGGTGTCCAATCCAAACTCCTGTTGCCTCACTGGAACACTTTTATTGACAACTACGATGTATGCATCTCTCAGGAGACCTTTCTAATCGAACCTGCTCACAAACCTGACTACGCAACCTACCACATACCTTCCGTTCCCAGTAAGGTGGGCCGTCCATTGGGGGGCCTCCTAATATGGCTGAAAATCGCACTACAGTGCGCAGTGATACTGATACCCACCGACAGCCCCGACATCCTTGGTATCAGTCTCAAGGGATCAGGGTCCACTGTCACAGACATTTTCAACATATATGCCAGGGGACTAGGGGGCCCAACCACTCCATCACCTTGCAGTCCCTAGGGACCCAATAGGGTCAAAGCCCCTCCAAACATGCTCCCATTGTTGCAGGGGACTTTAATACTACCTTCGAACCCCTCAGTCTGGATCACATGGGTGATTTCAGGGAAGAAGATAACATATGGCACATTCCAAGGCTGGAACTCCCCCATCAAGAAGTGGCACTCAGCTGCCCTGCAGCTAAATTCCTTGACCCTCGGTTAAGGTCTGAGGGCTGTAAGTGGAATAACCAAATCTGACAAGCACGCTGCTCACACGTTCACTGGCACACAGGGGAAGAGTCACATCGACTATCCTTGGATACTGGAACTTGGTAGATGACATGGTAGTCGGGACCTACATGGACAGTGACCACAATCCACTCTGTCTTAGTCTAGAGCCACTGTGAGGTAGGGCACCGATCGTAGCAACCACTGCCAAAGTAGCGAAGGTGGTCCTGGCCCAGAATAGCAGACGGCGTCTTAGATGGAGCAAGGTGATCCTGAGAGATGATATTCTCTCTTCCATTGACTTAGATCTGACACATTGCGTAGCTTTGATATCTGCAATGGCAGACCATGTGGGAAACCATTCCTCTCTAATCGATGCACACATCGGGTTTTTCATAAAATTGGAACAGCTATTATCATTGCCAGCTGCCCACAACGCCGATAGTGCTCCTCCCCGTGAGGGAGATAAATGGTACAATAGAGATTGCCGAACGGTACGAACAAATCTAATCAGTGCAATCAAACAAAAGGACGTCACCGGAGTCAGGACTCTGTACAAGCAGATGCAGTAAAAGGCCAGGAAGGACTGGGAGGACGAAAGATGGAGACTTTTGAGGGCCGCATGAGAATGCAGGGATTCCAGATACTTTGGCTTTTGGTAAGCAAAAGAAACAAAAAGGGAGTCC